>NW_027493880.1:0-371217 GCF_021521415.1 Bidens hawaiensis
CCGATGTGTGGGACTTCAAATGTTACGTATGCCGCTTAGCCTTTACAAGTGATATATAATTTATAACAAAATCTTTCATATGCGTTTTATCTCAGAAAATATGTTTATCGGAGTATGTTATCTCCCCCAATTGAAAAACGTTTGAAAGCAGTTTAAGAGTGGGGTAAGTGAACTCACTGTTTGCGAAGAATATCCGATCTAGATCACCAAGTGATGCGCGTCGTAGAAAACTCTCTAGCGTTCTAAAATAACAAGAGATTTTCTAAGTATCGGAACGTTTAACGAGTCTCTAGACTCGGCACATAATACCTATGCACGTAACAGATTTCGTGTTTCGTTTGTGAATCGTGTGTGACTTAAACAAGTACAATTGTGATACGATACGTGGGTGAGCAATTACTTTCGTATCATGTATTAATAACATACTTATTAGCAATTATTCCCCATAAGGGCAATTTGGTCAATTCATGGCAATCAACTAGCAACTATTTCCCCGCTAGGGTATTTTGGTCAAAATACAACAATTATATAAAAACTATCATATTTCATGCATTCCTATACAACTCAGCAGCTAGTTTCGTTATGACAGAATTTCTACTTGAAAGATTGCACTAGTTCACTGATTATAACGTCTCAATTAATTCACCAAAAATTACCACAGAAGCATACATATCTTAGGTTTCCAGAACATATTTTATCTTATTTTTATTCCATATAGATTGCTCATAATGATCAAAACACTACAGTAAACTCATATCAGTCAGATTCATGCGCAACAGAATGTTATTTGAAATTCCCGTTAAACGAAAAATCCAATAAATGCAAGACCACTTGGGTTTGGTTCCTAACTCAGTGAGTCAACTTCCAGAAGTGGAACCAACCCAATTGGTCTCGTAGTTCATGAGATATAATATTTACAACATAACCTAACAGCAGGTCTAACAGCTCAGCTTTGCATCACATTTTTGTAAAATCATAAAAGTATACTTCCACTTATCCAAAAATTACGAATTTATACTTTATAGAAACTAGACTCAACCTAGTTTACTGCAGTACCCACAATCTCAATCAATTTTCACGTTTACACTTCGTTACAGTCAGTTAAACATCGTATATATATTCTGTCCAGAATCTGTTCACATCAAAACTCAACATAATAACAATCTATGAACTATCATGCATCCATATAACCCTCTAGACACTATAACTACTATCCATGCATATCAATCACACATACATACAAGATTAGGGTTTGTGTTCTAATTCAAATCAAGGACAACAATCAATCAAGCAACAACATCAATACTAGTTATCAATCATCATGAATTTAACAACCATCATGTTAACTCATACATACTCATGAAAATCGGCTGCCTAGGGTTTTTAATTAACCCATTAACATCAAAATCAAACAACAAGAAGGTAAAGGATGATCAAATATACCTTCCTAGCACTTAGTTCTTCAATCAAAGGCTTGAATTGATGGTGTATATGTGTGTGAAAGTGGACGGCAGCCAAGAAGAGCAAGGGGAGGGCCGATTAGAGTTGTAGGTTTATAATAATAAGTTAGGGTTTAGTGTTAAGGTTATATTTATAGATAATCAAGTTACATTCTAGTCCCTAATCTTTCAAGTGTTACATCTCTAGCCTAAACTAATTAGTTCTTGTTTCTTGTTTAACATTCCACATAACAATCAAGTAACACACATATACCTAACACATAATAATCACATAATTAGTGTTTTGACGTTTGTCGTTTATTTATCAATCGCTTGCGTCAACTCGTTTGCGTTTCGGTGCAAATCCCGAAAGACTACACATGTAGTAAGTGTTAAGCGTCATTTAACCCTAGTTTAAATGTAATGAAGTGTGCGTTATAGATTCAACGATCTTAAAGTTCGAATTTACGGAGTTGAGTTAACGAGGTTAACCTGAAATTGACGATTGTCACATCATTCCCATGTTAAAGAATTTTCGTCCCGAAAATTTGAGTCAAGTCGTGATGAGTGTCTGAAAAAGTAAGAAAAATTTTCAGTTTGTCATATCATCCCCTAGTAGAAAGAAATTTCGTCCCGAAATTTAGTTCATACCTCCGGTGATGTTTGACGGTTTGCCGGGTTTCGCGGTTTCCGGTGTTTGGTTAGCCCTTCAAAAAGGTGAGGATACTTTTTCATCATTTGATCCTCGCGTTCCCACGTGAACTCCGGTCCACGTCTCGAGTTCTAACGAACCTTAACGATTGGAATTTTGCTGTGTTTGAGCGTTTTGGTTTCCCAATCCAAAACCTCGACTGGTTCCTCAATGAACCGTAACTGTTCATCAACTTGTAGTTCCTCCAAAGGGACTACTTGGGTTTCATCAGATAGGCATTTCTTCAAATTTGATACGTGGAATACATCGTGTACGCCACTGAGTTCTGTTGGTATGTCCAGTCGGTACGCCACCAGACCAATGCGCTCAGTTATCCGGTACGGACCAACATACCGTGGGTTGAGTTTGTTTCGCTTACCAAAGCGAACCACACCTTTCCAAGGTGAGACTTTGAGTAACACTCGATCGTTTTACTTGAAATTCGAGAGGTTTTCGGCGCTTGTCGGCGTAACTCTTTTGGCGATCTCGTGCTGCTGCCATGCGATTTCGGATTTGAACAATCTTTTCCGAGGTTTCGAGTACCAGTTCCGGACCAGTGATTTGGCTGTCACCCACCTCTGCCCAGCAGAGTGGTGATCGACACTTCCGTCCGTACAGCGCTTCAAACGGCGCTGCCTTAATACTTGCGTGGTAGCTGTTATTATACGAAAACTCTACCAAGGGTAAGTGGGGTTCCCAACTTTTTCCGAAATCTAAGACGCATGCACGCAACATATCCTCCAGGGTCTGAATAGTCCGTTCACTTTGCCCATCCGTCTGAGGATGGTATGCGGTACTCATATCGAGACGTGTGCCCAGTGCGCTTTGCAGCGACTTCCAAAAGTGTGAGGTAAAACGAGAATCTCGATCGGAAATGATCGAGGCAGGCACTCCGTGTCTCGACACTACTTCCTTCATGTAGACACGAGTCAGTCTTTCCATTTTGTCTGTTTCCTTAATCGCTAGGAAGTGCGCCGATTTAGTCAACCGGTCAACGATCACCCAGATGGTATCGCATCCCGTCGGTGTTTTAGGCAAACCCGTAATAAAGTCCATTGAGATGTGTTCCCATTTCCACATTGGGAGTTCCGGTTGTTGCAGTAGACCAGATGGTTTCTGGTATTCTATCTTGACTCTGGCACAAGTCAAGCATTTGCTCACGTAGGTGGCAATGTCGGCTTTCATGTTCGGCCACCAGTAAAGTTCCTTTAAATCATGATACATTTTATCTGAGCCAGGGTGGATAGAATATCGGGACTTGTGAGCTTCGTCCATCACTAGAGTTCTCAACTCTCCGTATCGTGGAACCCAAATCCGGTTCTCAAAATATCGGACCCCGTCCGATCTGGTTTCAAGTTGCTCGCTCATGCCCCGCATGAGTTCCGATGGAAGATTATCATCTTTCAAAGCTTCCAGTTGCGCATCGCGAATCTGATCGGGTAAGCTGGCATGAATCGTGAGTTGCAATGCTCTCACCCGTCTGGGTTTATCCGTTTCTTTTCTGCTGAGGGCGTCGGCCACCACATTGGCCTTGCCAGGGTGGTACTTGATGGCACAATCATAATCTTTAAGCAGCTCGACCCAACGACGCTGTCGCATGTTCAGCTCCTTCTGATCGTAGATATGTTGGAGACTCTTGTGGTCGGTGTAAATGGTAAACTTGGTACCGTACAAGTAATGCCTCCATATCTTAAGAGCAAACACTACAGCTCCGAGTTCCAAATCGTGGGTCGTGTAGTTCTTCTCGTGAACCCGTAGTTGTCTAGAGGCGTAGGCTATAACCTTCTCGAGTTGCATCAGCACACACCGAGACCTTGTATAGATGCGTCACAGTGTACCTCAAAGTTTTCCGTTCCCTCGGGGAGAGCTAAAATAGGGGCGCTACAAAGCTTGGTTTTCAACAGTTGAAAAGCGGATTCTTGCGCGTCACCCCAGTTGTACTTAGTGCCCTTGTGAGTCAAAGCGGTGAGGGGTGAGCAATCTTTGAAAATCCCTCGATGAAACGCCGATAGTAGCCGGCCAGTCCTAGGAATTGTCGCACCTCAGTCGGAGTCTTAGGTGCTTCCCAGTTTTTGATGGCCTCTACCTTACCGGGATCGACATGGATACCATTCTCGTTGATCACATGTCCTAAAAAGTGAACCTCGCGAAGCCAAAATTCACATTTCGAGAGTTTAGCATACAGTTGTTCCTTCTTCAGTAGTTCCAGAATTATCCTTAAGTGCTCTTCGTGGTCAGTCTCGTTCTTGGAGTAGACGAGAATATCATCAATGAAAACAATCACGAACTTGTCGAGGTACGCCTTGCATACTCGATTCATGAGATCCATAAATACGGCTGGTGCGTTGGTTAGGCCAAAAGGCATAACCGAAAACTCGTAGTGACCATACCGTGTTCTGAAAGCCGTCTTTGAAATATCTTCTTCGCGCACTCTCAGCTGGTGATAACCGGATCGTAGATCGATCTTCGAGTAGTAACTCGATCCCTGAAGCTGGTCAAACAAATCATCAATTCGGGGTAAAGGATAACGGTTCTTGACCGTCACTTTGTTCAACTCCCGGTAGTCGATGCACATTCGGAAGGTCCCGTCTTTCTTTCGGACAAACAAGACAGGGGCTCCCATGGCGATGAGCTAGGTCGGATAAAACCTTTATCCAACAAATCTTGCAACTGGGTGGAAAACTCCTGAAGTTCCGCCGGTGCGAGCCGATACGGGGCTCGTGCTATGGGTGCTGCACCGGGTGTCAACTCGATCTGAAATTCGACTTGACGAATAGGAGGGAGTCCAGGTAAATCCTCCGGGAAAACTTCCGGGAAGTCTCGCACAACCGGTATGTCTTCAATTCGTTTCTCCTCCGCGGGTTTCTCAACAATCTGCGCCAAAATTGCCGGATGACCCTTTCGTAAATACTTCTGTGCCTTCATAAGGGTAATGACGCTGGTGGTCATGCCGCTTCTCTCGCCTCGGACCGAAATGATCTCGCCGGAAGGGGTGGTAATATGGACTATCTTATCATGGCATATAATCTCCGCTCGGTTCTCGGATAACCAGTCCATGCCGACAACGACATCGAAACTACTAAGTGTAAAAGGAATAAGGTCGATGTCAAAGACATGACCTGACAGTTTCAACTTACATCCCGCAAGTATATGAGTTGTTATTACAGTTTTACCGTTAGCTAATTCAACAGGAAACTTAGCGTCTAACGGGGTTGGAGTAAGGTTTAAAAGTTGGCTAAAGGCCTTTGACACAAAACTCCTATCAGCTCCAGTGTCAAACAAAACAGAAGCAAAACAATCGTTTACGGGGAACTTACCAGACACCACATGCGGATCTCTGCGGGCTTGACCTGATCCAATCACAAACGCTCTTCTTTTGCCATTTCCTCACCATTACTGCCACTTCCATTGCCCCCATTGTTGTCATTATGTTTCAGCTTGGGCAATCCTTCCGGAAATGACCTTCCTGTCCACATTCAAAACATCCCTTAGTCGTCATCGGTGGCTTAGGAGCACCCTTCGCCGCAAGGTCTCCTCTACATTCCTTCGCTTGATGACCTATCTTTCCGCATCTTTGACACTTGACACGGTCACATTGACCAACATGATGAAAGTTGCACCTGTTGCACTTTGGATATTTCCCAACATATCCGCTCGAAACCTGCCCGCTACCGTTGTTGTTGTTGTTGTGATTCTGAGTGTTGAAACTCCGAGTAAATTCGGGCTTACGGTAGTGGTGTTGCGGTGGGAGGTTTGAGGATGAAGATCTGGTGTTGTCAAACTTTCTCTTCCCGCTGTTCGGGTTGCTGTTGTTGTTACTGTTGCTGACGTGGTCATTACTCGGGTTGTCACGGGCTTTAACAGTTGAACCCCTCGGTGGTAACGCACCCTGGGTCACAGCCTGATCCGTCAGTTTGTGAGCCAAACGGATCGCTTGTTGGATCGTGGCTGGTCTGGAAGACGTCACCATACCCTGAATCTGTGGTGCTAACCCATCAATGTACATCTCTATTCTCTTGCTCGGCGGATCCACCATCCGCGGACACATCACTGCCAACTCGTGCGAACGAGTAGTGTAGCTTTCAATCTCTGAACCCACCATTTTCAACGACCAAAACTCCGACTCTAACTTCGAAATTTCTTCCCTCGGACAGTACTCCTCTCGCATCATGTTTTTGAACTCCTCCCAGTTCATCGCGTTAGCCAGTTCCAATCCAAGGATCTGGACGTTCGAATTCCACCAAGTGAGGGCGGAATCCTCAAGTGTCCCAGCAGCGAATTTGACCCTACTGGCAGGGGGACAGTTACACATCTCAAAAGCCGACTCGGCCTTCTCAGCCCAACGCAGGAAGCCTATAGCTCCCTCAGTGCCCTTAAACGTACTGGGCTTGCAGTCTAAGTAGTTCTTGAAGGTACATGTTCCATTTGGACCCCCAGTTTGATTCTGAACGTGTGCGGCTAAAGCGGCCGCCACATGGTCATTCAGCAGAGTTTGGAGTTCAGCTGCAGTCATGCTGATGTTACCACGTCCGTGTCCAGCGTTTCTTCCAGCCATCTAGGTATTATCATCCCGAGATGTCGTCGCCTGAGGACACATCCGAGTGTGCCTCTGGCTCAGCCGGTTCTTCCTCCGGTTCCTCTTCGGGTTCCTCCTCGGGATCTTCCTCAGGTTTCTCCTCAGGCTCCTCTTCGGGATCTTCTTCATCATAACCTTCATTTGTTGATCACTAGCCCCTTGCATATCTTTCATTGCCGCTGCCATGCGGGCAATCTCCTCCTGAGTCTCGGTTCCGTCTTTAAACAGTCTGGAAACATTTTCTCTCGTGTAGCGCATGTAACCCACATCACGCTCCAAACAAGAAACGATAGCTGCGAGAACTCGCTCTACAGGTTCGGTTATAAGTGGTAGGGTGTTAGGGTAAGCAGGGTGGTTCGGGTGAGGCAATGGGGGAACTTGTTCACGGTAGACCATACGTCTGATCATGTTGGGGTACCATTCCCAGCTAACGTTGTTGTCATACAAGCCTCCGGATAGGCGGTACCTCTTTGGTGCAGGAGCTTCGAGTTCCGGGACTACACGGGGTGGCGAGGCAGTAGGTAACTGCGGTTCCTTCCCGTGAGCATGCGTCATCGAATCGGATGATGATGAGGGTGGCGTCGACATTCCTACAGGTAAGCCGGGTATATGCGCGCGTATGAGTGAAGGAGATAAGGAAATAAGATTTCAAGACTACACAAACCTATGCAGTGCGTATCATTATAACTAATGGGTCGTCGCGGTTATAGTCTAGTATGCATGCAGTTTCTAGTTCGCTATAACCAATGGCTCTGATACCAATCTGTCACACCCTCAAAATCCACTAACGGAGTTTTACCATCAGAGGGTGTGAACTGGCAGGATCGGAATCATTAGTTATAACCAAACCAAAGAAAAACGTTTAAATGAAAGTAAGTGCGGAAGCGTAAAACCTTAATTCAAAAGTTGCGTCACGCAGGACGACTTAAAACCAAATGTAACTGTTAAAATTAAGTTTGCAGAATAAAAGTGTTTTCATTAATGCATGCTCCTAAACCGCGCGCCCGCCTCGGCTACCTGAGAATAACATACTAAAAGTGTCAACACAAGGTTGGTGAGTTCACAAGTAAAATAAGATAAATCGTTTAGCGTTTTGCGTAACCTCGTACGACGTTTAAATGTTGCGTAACCCGTTACGACGTTTGAGTGTGTAACCACGTTACAACGTTTAAGTGTTGCGTAACCCCGTTACGACGTTTGAGTGTGTAACCACGTTACAGCGTTTAAGTGTTGCGTAACCCCGTTACGACGTTTGAGTGTGTAACCACGTTACAGCGTTTAAGTGTTGCGTAACCCCGTTACGACGTTTGAGTGTGTAACCTCGTTACAGCGTTTAAGTGTTTTGCATTACCAGATAGTGTTATGTCAAATTATATATCGATAGGTAGCTAATCTATACAACAAGTATCGCTAAGTGGTTCGCGACCGAAGCTGACTGTTTATCAAGTGCCCGTCACCAGGTCCTCCAGACCATGGTAAGTGTTAGCCAAAATTTACACCCACTCAACCTCCAGTTGAGCTTAGCGTCGGGTGGGGTTTGTCAAACCCAGTAGTACTACCCAAAAGTGACTCGCTATTCCAAATATTAACCGGTCCGATGTGTGGGACTTCAAATGTTACGTATGCCGCTTAGCCTTTACAAGTGATATATAATTTATAACAAAATCTTTCATATGCGTTTATCTCAGAAAATATGTTTATCGGAGTATGTTATCTCCCCCAATTGAAAAACGTTTGAAAGCAGTTTAAGAGTGGGGTAAGTGAACTCACTGTTTGCGAAGAATATCCGATCTAGATCACCAAGTGATGCGCGTCGTAGAAAACTCTCTAGCGTTCTAAAATAACAAAGAGATTTTCTAAGTATCGGAACGTTTAACGAGTCTCTAGACTCGGCACATAATACCTATGCACGTAACAGATTTCGTGTTTCGTTTGTGAATCGTGTGTGACTTAAACAAGTACAATTGTGATACGATACGTGGGTGAGCAATTACTTTCGTATCATGTATTAATAACATACTTATTAGCAATTATTCCCCATAAGGGCAATTTTGGTCAATTCATGGCAATCAACTAGCAACTATTCCCCGCAATGGTATTTTGGTCAAAATACAACAATTATATAAAACTATCATATTTCATGCATTCCTATACAACTCAGCAGCTAGTTTCGTTATGACAGAATTTCTACTTGAAAGATTGCACTAGTTCACTGATTATAACGTCTCAATTAATTCACCAAAAATTACCACAGAAGCATACATATCTTAGGTTTCCAGAACATATTTATCTTATTTTTATTCCATATAGATTGCTCATAATGATCAAAACACTACAGTAAACTCATATCAGTCAGATTCATGCGCAACAGAATGTTATTTGAAATTCCCGTTAAACGAAAAATCCAATAAATGCAAGACACTTGGGTTTGGTTCCTAACTCAGTGAGTCAACTTCCAGAAGTGGAACCAACCCAATTGGTCTCGTAGTTCATGAGATATAATATTTACAACATACTAACAGCAGGTCTAACAGCTCAGCTTTGCATCACATTTTTGTAAAATCATAAAAGTATACTTCCACTTATCCAAAAATTACGAATTTATACTTTATAGAAACTAGACTCAACCTAGTTTACTGCAGTACCCACAATCTCAATCAATTTTCACGTTTACACTTCGTTACAGTCAGTTAAACATCGTATATATATTCTGTCCAGAATCTGTTCACATCAAAACTCAACATAATAACAATCTATGAACTATCATGCATCCATATAACCCTCTAGACACTATAACTACTATCCATGCATATCAATCACACCATACATACAAGATTAGGGTTTGTGTTCTAATTCAAATCAAGGACAACAATCAATCAAGCAACAACATCAATACTAGTTATCAATCATCATGAATTTAACAACCATCATGTTAACTCATACATACTCATGAAAAATCGGCTGCCTAGGGTTTTTAATTAACCCATTAAACATCAAAATCAAACAACAAGAAGGTAAAGGATGATCAAATATACCTTCCTAGCACTTAGTTCTTCAATCAAAGGCTTGAATTGATGGTGTATATGTGTGTGAAAGTGGACGGCAGCCAAGAAGAGCAAGGGGAGGGCCGATTAGAGTTGTAGGTTTATAATAATAAGTTAGGGTTTAGTGTTAAGGTTATATTTATAGATAATCAAGTTACATTCTAGTCCCTAATCTTTCAAGTGTTACATCTCTAGCCTAAACTAATTAGTTCTTGTTTTCTTGTTTAACATTCCACATAACAATCAAGTAACACACATATACCTAACACATAATAATCACATAATTAGTGTTTTGACGTTTGTCGTTTATTTATCAATCGCTTTGCGTCAACTCGTTTGCGTTTCGGTGCAAATCCCGAAAGACTACACATGTAGTAAGTGTTAAGCGTCATTTAAACCCTAGTTTAAATGTAATGAAGTGTGCGTTATAGATTCAACGATCTTAAAGTTCGAATTTACGGAGTTGAGTTAACGAGGTTAACCTGAAATTGACGATTGTCACAAATTCCAAGCAAGGAGTTGATGGGACCATTGAAGAACAAGGTTGCTCGTTGGATTATGTCGAGCAAAGTCTGATATAATCAAGAAGATCGAAGTCTGCTTGGAGAGAAATTTTCCTTTGGAAAATACTCTAAGTAAAACATACCCGAAAAAACTGTTTCCGGGCACACTTCAAGGTTACCAAGTTTAACAAGGAAGGCAGAGCACAAAGTCTACTCGGAGAAGTTTACTTCTACAAAGCCTACCCGGAAGACTTGTTTTACACTTAGGATTATTTTGAATATGTAATTTGGATATGTACGATATATTTAGAGTTTCTTGAAGGAATGACAGCTGTCCTGAGGTGTCAGGCCTATAAAAGGAATAATTAGGTCACACCTCAAGGAGACGAAAAAATAGCGGCTGAATACGATATTGAGTGAGATCATTTATTGAGCGACTGCCGTTATTAGAATTGTACGGACATAACTTTCCTATCAAGAAACCCTAGATAGATTATCATTTGTATGATTAACTTTATATGAATGGAAATCTTTTGAGTGAATCTTGTGTGTGTTAGTTAACTTTGATTGATTACACAGCAACCAAGTCGTTTGTTATTGATTCCGCCTTTAACAAACGATTTTCTTTCTAAATATAGAAACCCGTCATTAACTCTCTTGTCAACACATCTTTGTGTGAGTTATGACTTAATTTGTTAACGATCTACCTTCTACCAACAATTGGGGACCTGACAAATAAAGATTTATGGGATTACGTGATCCCTATTAAAATACAAGATAGAAAATTAAAAGCAACTCAGACCGAGTACACATGTATCTGGATCCAAACATAATTAATATAGTCTATCAATCAAGGCTACGTGGCCGCAAACTAGAGATCATAATAAAAGTTCTCTAATGGATGTCAGTTCCCGGAGAACCGTAATTGTGTGTGTATGGAAGTGGCAAAATCCCAGAAATAGACGTTTCTTCTGAGTGTGTTCAAGAAAACTATATTGTCAGTCAAAGAAATATTTATAAAATGTTTTTAGAGTCAATGATTCACCAGCATATCGCTGGCGTATTTTTCCCCCTTATTTCAGGGAAACATGTTAGTACAGGTAGCAAGGACTTAGAGTCATTCAAGAAGATAGACACTCGCAAGGTAGAGATGGCTCGGTTTGAAAGTATTAAATAATTGTAAACAATATGATTTGTAAATCAAACGAGGTTTATAAATTAAACACTCGGGTATTCATTATCCGAGAAGCTTTTCAATTTAAATTTTATTATAGATAAAAGTTTCAAAATATATTAATATTTTTAAAGACTTCCGCTAAATAACTCTAACTCTGATATATTTACAAAACAGGTACCAACTATTGGTCACACGCCTAGGCCTAAGTCGAGGTGTGACAAGTCAAGTCCATCAAACAAATCTTTGAAGGAGTACACTCTACCAATGCCAAATGCTAACATGTTACAACGCCTTCAAAACAAGCCACTTATGGACGAAAAAGACTATGACATACATTTGTTAGCCGCCGAACATTTATCCTCTTTAGCACAACTAAACCCACAACAAAGATTGATATATGACCGCATCATGATTGCTTTGTCATCAAATCAACAAGCCTTATGTTTTGTTTTCAGCCATGGTGGAACGAGCAAGACATTCTTATGGACAACAATCATCGCTGCCCTACGATCCACAACAAAAATCGTTTTGGCTGTCGCGACCTCTGATATTGCCTCATTGTTACTGCCTTCAGGAAGGACAGCCCACTCCCTCTTTAAAATTCCATTAGACATGACAGACGAGTCAACATGCAACATAAAAAATAATACAAAACTTGCTCAACTGCTGAAGGAAACAAGTCTTATCATATGGGACGAAGCACCAATGAATGACAAAAAATGCTTTGAAACACTAGACAGGTCACTCAAAGACTTATTCAATAATAACCATCAACCATTTGGTGGCGCATCTGTATTTCTTGGCGGTGATTTCAGACAAACCATACCAATAATACCTAAAGCTTCAAAGGCTACTATAATGGCATCTTCCTTACCAACGTCTCACCTTTAGCCACACTTCAATGTGTACAAGCTGACAGAAAACATGCGTATAACATCCCGAAATTTCCAAAGTAATATTAATTATATTATTTAATAATAGAGGGAAAGTTTACTCAGGTTATCGGGAAATAATTAAATTGAGTAGGAGTTGGTATGGGTCGGGCTAGCGTTGGTTAATGGATATGGGTTATGGACTTGGGTCATGAAGGAAAGAAGGATGAGACCATGGGCTTAAGCCCATGATCCATAATTATAAAAGCCTTAATCACCCAATTATCATTGATTTCCTCATACTCCATACACCACCAAAACACACACTTAGCTCTCTCTCATCCTACTTTCTCTCTCTAAGCCGAAACCAAGAAAAGAAGAAGAAGAAGGAGAACCGATTTCCGACCCAAGGTAATGATAGTGTGATGTTGTTTATACTCAAACACGTTAGATTTAGTCACGAAACGACGAGCCGACACCGTTAAACCGTTGAAGTCACGAGATCCGGGTGGAATCGGGTATAAACCGAACCTAAGATGAGCTTAGGGATCACCCTAGCTCAGATCTGGATCGAACGGGATGAAAAACGGTGAAAACGGTGGTGAAACAAGTGAGATCTCGCTTTTCCGGCGAGATTCATGTTTTTCCGGCAGCGGCGACGCCGAAAAGGCGGCGCCAGAGGTTGTGTCACATCAGAGGTGACGTCTGACGTCTGACAAAACCCTAACTCTAATTCGTTACGGAATTCTAACAAATTAGTGGTAATTCGTTAACGGAAGGGTAGCCAGTTCGTTATGGCAATTCGTTATGGTAGGAGGACGAACTAGAAGCAGCTCGCTAAGTGATTCGTTAAGGAGAAATGACGAATGAGGATAACGAATCAGACCATGTTAGCTGATTCGTTACTCGTCCATTCGTCAAGGCAAGATAACGAATTAGCTCACTCAGTTCGCTAAGTCAAGATAACGAACTAGGCAGTGTTGTGATAACGAATTAGGCTTAATTCGTAATAGCAATCAAGTGGGAAAATTAAATAACAATTTAAAATCGTAGTGGAAAATGTAATAAGACAATTAATAGAAATAAATTTTTTCCAAGCTGACCTGGCAGCTCGACCCCGCTGCCAGGGGCGTTGCCCCCAGACCCCTGTTCATTGTTGGTTGTAGTTGAACTAGAAAATACGATATGGATAGAAATAGTTAATTGATACATGCAAATATTATACAGTTAGACGTGCACAGTTCGAGAAGGAGTAACCGTTAGCAGAAGAAGTAGCTGAAATCATGTGAGTTTCTAGCCCCATTTTCCTTGTTATGTTTTCGGGGCTATATGCATACTTGATGTGAAGTGTGAATACACTTACCTTAAGTGGTAAGTGTATGCTATAGATGTTATACGAGGTAGCTATTATATATGCTTGTCGGTGCGTGAACGATCTTCGGATATTGCACGTACTGCCAGGGGAAATGATCTCTAAGTGGTTATTAGTGTGTGTAAATGTTATGATGTAACTTGGTTATTATGTAAATGATGTAATGATATGAAGTGTGTTATAGACAAGTAGAGGTAGAGTGTGCTAGAAGTGGCAAGAGTCTAGTAAGAGTGTTAGTGGCATGACGATAGTACGTGGTAGGGTAAGCCTATACGTGACTTCGTTATTAAAGTGGCAAAGTGGCATAACGTTATACGTTATTAAAGTGGCAAAGTGACAAAGTGGTAGGTGTAAATAAGAGGCTAAGTGGTAAGGTGAGCAGGTTAGATAGTGGACTACGTGTCTTCGAATACGTATATGATGCGTGTAGTGGTTGTATGATAAGTTGCTTGATTAATTAAAACTCACTCAGCGTAGCTAACTTTTAGTATGCACGCAGGTGAGCTGACTATAGAGTTAGCATGAGGACGGCACATGGCTTGGATTGAACGGCTGGCATGCGAAGATAGAAGTAAAGATGTTTAAATATAATGTTTTGGGTTTTGGTATCAAAGAAAATATTTAATGTTTTGTAACAAATGATTGATGTTTTATATTACGCGAAAAGTTTTAATAAACTCTGATTGGTAGAACTGTGTTTATGAGTAAATCCGACACTAAAGTAGGGCTATCGGGTTCGGGGCCTTACAATGCGACTTCATAAACCAAACCTAACCGTTCAACAAAAAGATTTAATCTCTTCCTTTTCATCATGGTTATTAACCGTAGGTGATGGAAATGTAGGAACTCCTGACCCTACTAACCCAGAATATACCAAGAAAGTAAAAATACCGACATAATACTTGATACCAAACAAAGAGTGTGCACTAATTGACCTTATCAAGTTTATATACGATGACCAAACCTTACAGAACCCATCAACTGCAACATTGTCATCTAAGGCTATCATTTTTCCTAAGAACGAAACAATACATAAAATAAACTCAGTTATACTTAGTATAACACCATGTACAACACAAACATACGCCAGCATAGACTCAATTGTTACGCAACCAGGTGAACGCAATGACAACGAATCCCTATATCCCGTGGAGTATCTTAACCTACTAAATATTAAAAGTTTACCGCCACTCATTCTTGAACTAAAGGTTGGCTCGCCAATAATACTTATTAGGAACGTAAACTCTGTTCAGAGATTATGTAACGGCACGAGACTAATCATCACACAACTCTTACCAATTATAATTGAAGCATAGGACATCGTGTTTATCTTCCTAGGATAACACTAACACACATAGATAATGAGTTGCCATTTGAGATGAAACGAAAACAGTTCCCGATAAGGCTTTGCTACGCTATGTCAATAAACAAGAGCCAAGGACAATCACTCGACAAAATAGGTGTCTACCTACCACATCCAATCTTTGCACATGGACAACTATATGTTGCACTTTCAAGGGCAACCTCACCAGAATCCTTAAAGATATTGATAATTCCTGAGTCCAATGAAGAACCTGACGTCACCAAAAACGTCGTCTACTCTGAATTTCTAGATGAAATAAATACCACATGCACCTAACATAGTCATAATACAGTATACTTTTACAAACTGATCACTGACATTCATAACACACTCATAAAAATGACACTTGCAGACCACAACAAACAAATGGCAACTATACGTATGTAAGACAATAAAGGAGGACAGAAACCAAGGCCAATCATCGGTTGCATGTTGAATCAGGAGAAAATTCAGAGTTACACTATGATGGTAACAGAAAACACTTTTACTATTGTCAAAATAACAAGACTAATATCTTTCATTCATTGTGTCACATCTTATCCTTATCTACATTAAGTTAAGAATGTGTTTGTCTTTTTGCAGATCATATGTGAAACTATGTATTGATCATTTGTTCCTATCGTTTCTCTTTCGGTAATGACTTCTCTCAGTTTTAATGTTCAATAAATAATTTGATTCATGTTCTAACTCTTAAAACAAAACTCAAATGATTTCTGGACTTTGAATTTTTCATTCTTAAACTCAATGATTGGCTACTTGTAAGACTGGCTAATAAGAAAAAAACATGAGGCTTCACGACCGTATCTGAGAAATCAAATACATCAGGTGAATGCAAACTGGCCACGATATCATCTATTGAATATTTTAAGAATAGCTTCAACACGTCTAAACTAACATATTTTTTACGTAAATCAGGGAACAAAAAACACCGCATACTTTTGGCAGGACTAACATGGACACAAACTCCCTACGTATGAAACTCAACATATTTTGGTATAGGCATACCAACTATGGTTTTTGTATAGGCATATCAACTATATGGAAGCAGAATTATGTAACTCTACTGCACAATTGTTAATAACGCAGCCTATGTTTCAGAAACAAAGCAAAACACATAACTTACCCCCAACCCCGCCGCAACGCGGCGGGTGAACAAACTAGTTCCTTATTTAATTATCACAACAAATATATAATTCATACCTCATGGCTAAATTTACATGTACAACAACTATAGATGTAGGGAATTCAATTTTAGCATGTTTCACATACTAGCAATGCATGACAATATTATACCAAATATTAAACAAGTTTATTTAAAGGGTAACTTATGGGAACAAAAGGTGACAATTACGATTGGCGCATTCCATCAACCACATACTGATTACCATCCACCGTAGTGCCTATCGTGATTGTCAAATTTTGTTCTATAAACTGCCCTTTAAATAAACGTGTTTGATCTTTGGTACGATTTTGTCATGAATTGCCCGTAAGTGAAAAATGAACTTTAAATCCCTACATCTAGAAAAGTAAAACAAATATATCATTCAACTATCCCACCAAAACCCCATCGGTTTATCTGAAAATGGGTAATAAAGCCTAACCAGACTGTTGTGCACACCGGTTCCCGATCCAAACAAATATACAAATACTTATACCCCTAATAATAACAACAACAACAACAACAACAATAAGCAATGTTTAAAACAATACCTCATTTTTGCGATCTTTGGGCATCAATATATGATGTAGACCCACAAGATGTAGATGGCATCCCAGTTACAAAAACATGGGGATCTGAAGATCCTATCCCGTGTATCCGGCTCCTACTTCTTCCTGGTGGCTACACCTTCGTCCACACATCAAGATCACCCGCTGGATGCTGACTGAGGTCAGAACCGTACAACTCAATCATATTTCTCATGTAATGTGCCTACAATTCATTAAAACATTCTGATCGCTACTGAACTAAAAGTTGATAAAATAATTATATTTGAATGATAAAGATAATTTACATATGTTTCTTTTGATCGGTCCGTGCAAAATTAAACTCTTCCCATTCATGAATCTCCTGCCCAAAATCTTATTTTGCATTCCTTGGTAAGGCGGGTATCAAAGAACATTTCCAACTAGGTAATTTTGCAACCATAATTTTTTTCCTACATATAAAAAAGTGATAAAATAAATTTTAATAAAAAATTAAATTTATCCATCCCAATTTATTTACTAAAATTAATAAATATTATTAGTTTACCAAGTAGATTCGACACTCTTCAAATCCCATAGATCCAGATGTGTGCCGAGATATATAGTCTCCGTTGTCAGCACTAGCACGGTTTTTTCTCCCAATAACAGACTTGTTTTGCCAATTTTTTGAGCTCCAACCCTATAGTGAAGATATGCATAATATTAAGAGCAATAAGATTTAAGAAAAGAAAACAATAACGCACTAACTCGCTTACCAAACACAAGCTACGCCATATGCCACGAGACACCGTATTGGAGGGAAAATCACAAATTATGTCAAAGTTGTCTTCTTTGTCCCCAATATTATGTCCCGCCTCTCTCGCCTTCCTTTTAGACTCTTGTCTTCGGTTCCTCATGATGCCTCTAAAACGATCCTTCAACACGTTACATAACGCTTCATATATGCTTTTGTCAGCTTCTGGATCCCACCTCTAAAGGGTCTATAACAAAGTAAAGTTAAAAAGACTAAAATAAAATGAACTATAAATGTACAAACATTTAATTGATATATTACCAGCCCCGACCCATGGGTGCGCGACCGTCCCAGGCCTAATCATTTTTTAGGCCCGAAATGAATTTTCCTAATTAATATATCTATATACATAATATGCAAACCAAAAGACTTTAACAAATATAACTCTAGTGTAGGTATAGGGCGTTTCAATTCCTTGTAATTTCCCCATATACGAATCCATCATCCCTTTTTCTTTATATACATATATACAAATGGTTCAAATAAGAATAAGGAGTTTTCGAAAAATAGTAAGAACCAACAAATTTTTGACATTTGGCATTACAAATTATGGTGAAAGAACAATTTTAGGAAACAATGTCGGTTATAATGATGAAAGAGTAATTATAGGAAACTATGTCGGTTATTGGTAATTTTAAATCTCAACCATTGATTAACATGATCCAATGTCTATGATTTATTCCTAGTTTTCCTAGGAAACTACTTATTTTTAGGATAACCCTATATATATATATATATATATATGTATATTTATATATACAATAATCAGTTATCGTACATTAGGTACGCGAGCTTTTTGAACGTCAATGTTAATTCCACGCGGTGGCAGTTTCGTAAATGACTCAAACAGTAGTTCGCGATCAAATTCATCAATTTAAAATCGGTTCCGATCCAAATTCTGAACTCCTTAATATATCTCATCCAATTTCTAAACTCTAATCACAACTTACAGTATGAAATCTCAAAAGTCAAAAACCAAAATTAAAATAGAACGTCACTGAACATTAAAAATCTTCGAATTGGTCAAAAATTGATGATTTAATCAATCGAATTGTTGTGTAAGCTGCTTTAGAATCATCAATCGATTATGAAAATACAGATTAACACGCTTAATTGAGCTATGATTAGGGTTCATGTTTAAACGTTATGCTCAAAGTTTAAACGTTCTGGCCAAAATGAACACCAAAATGATGGTTTAATCAATCGAATTGATGTGTAGAAGTATTTAGATTCATCAATCGACTATAGAATTGCATAAATAATGCACTCAATCGAGCCCTGATTAGGGTTCAAAATGATATGTTTAAACGTTCTGAAACAAAACTGAAGACCTATAAACGTTCTGATACGTTCAATGAAGTTCTGGGTGTTAAAAAAATTAAGATCTTTAAAAGTTCTAATACTTTCAATGATGTTTTGGGTGTTCAAAAAAATGGACATCTTTAAACGTTCTAAGAAGTTCTGGGTGTTCAAAAAGTTTAGAAGTTCTGAACTTTTAAATAGAACTTCTAAACTAACAAAAAAAATTAAACACCTGAAGTTCGGAACTTCTAAACAAAACTTATAAAACTAACAAATGTTAAATGTCGTGTTTTTTCAAATGTTAAACCTTTAAACGTTTAGGCAAAAAAGTTTAAACGTTCAGGCAAAAGAGTTTAAACGTTCAGGCATAACCCACTAAAAACTGAAAAAATTAATCGACCGAATCTTCAAATTGATGATTAATTAGATCAATTTAAAGGTTAACTGATAAATTAGGTTCATCAATTTCAATTTCAATTTTATCAAAATATTAATAAACCTGTGAACAAATAATAGACGACGATGTATGATGATTGTGGATGGTGGCTTCGACAGTGGACGAAACCGTTGTACGATGAAGATTGCTGAATGGTGACGATGAAGGTGGACGGAATCGATGGGAGCAGTGGATCAGATTTGATAAAAATTACAAAACTGCCACTGCGTTAAATTGAAAATCGGCGGGGATACGAGTCGCGTACGTATTGTATGATAAACCATTATTGTATTGGATCCTTTATCTCTCTCTCTCTATATATATATATATATATATGGGGAAATGATCAAGAGAAGACTCCTCTTTAAAGAGAGAACTAGAGAACTAATAATGAAGTATTTTTAATTTAATTAAAAAAATATTTTTAAATTTTTTTTCTTTTATCCTACTTATATGTTGTTATTTTTTATCATAAAAATATAAAAATAAAAAAAAATACTCGTTGTAATGCATATATGCAATACATCGACTTTTTCTTAATGCATATGTGCACTAGTGTGTATTTTTATATGTGCAATAGTGTTGATTAGCATATATGCAATTGTTTGTATTTTATATGTGCAATAGTGTTATATTATATACAAAAAAAATTGATATAGTGCATATGTGCATTATTGTTGTGTTACATATATGCGATAGTGTGTATTGCATACAATTATTAGTGTTGTATTTGCATATATTCAATAGTGTGTTTTGTATAATGCATCTGTGCTGTATTGTATGCAATGAAACACTATTGTATATATGCAATAGGTGTTAGTGCACATATGCACTATACCAACAAGTTTTAAGGGTTTTTTTTTATTTTTTTTTTGTAACAGTATCATATCATTAGAAGGAGGAAAGAAAAAAAAATCATAAAATATGTTTTTCAAAATTTTTAAAAATAATTATGTACTAGTTCTTTAGTTCTCTCTTTTACAGGAGTTCTCTTTAGATCCCACCCCTATATATATATATATATATATGATTATAATCATGTGAGAACTATTTTGAAATCGAGAACTTTAAAAACCACTTTAGACCACAAAAAAAAAACACTATTTTTAACAAAAAATAAAAAAATATAAAACTAAAAAAACTTGAAAATAAAAAAAGTAAAAAAACCAAAAAATTTTATTTTTCATCCCGGTTTATTAAAAAAATAAAAAAATTGAAAAAAAATATCGGTTTAACAAAATTATACACATATGTATAATACTTATATTTTTAATTTCATATATGTTGTTTATACACTTATGTACAATTTAAGGTAAATAATAATGTACATACATGTACATTACGTAACTAAAGATTAAATGAAATTATACACATATGTATAATGCGAAGTTTTTTTTATGAAACCGGAATGAAATATAAGAATTTTGTTTTTTTACATTTTAAAAATTTTTGTTATTTTTTGTTTTATGATTTTTTTAAATGTTTTTTAAAGGTGTTTTTAGTTGCTTAAAATGATTCTCAAAGTTCTCAATTTTCAAATTGTTCTCTTAGGATCTTTACCCTATATATATATATACATATTTGCCTTCTTTAATGTAAAGTTTTCTCAACTGCAAGTCAAAGTCAAGCACTCAAGCCTAAACTGAAATTTGGGTCTTATTACTTTTTAATCTAAACTAGAACTGCTAAGGCCACACTACTTTTTGCAAGTAGGCCCCTTTGTTTTCATTAAGTGGTCTTATTACATTAGCCCAGTTCTTATTAAACCTTAAAACACAAACTTGTTTGTAAATTATAACCCGTGTTAACTGTTTAATATTGTATATATGTAACTTTTTAAAGATAAAATTCTATAACTAATTTAAAAAAGCCAATATGTTTATTAAATTCATTAAATTGTGATTTAATTTGGCCTATTAAACAATTACAACCCAATAAATCTGATTTAGGGCCCATTGTTTCCCGTCCCGGGCCTCAGAATTTTCAAGAAGTCTTAAGGACATCCCTGTATAATACCTTAAATCGAGCAAACATTTTGTTCACGACCTCTCTTAGGACCTGTTTGAATGTGGCCCAAGGTTCATCAAAAAAATCCTCTAGTATTCGCCTAATACTCCTATGAACATCACCATTCGCAAACCTACAATATTGAAATAACCTAAGATATATATTCATAGCATGAATAAACAACTTGAATTAAAACTTATAATTAACACATACTTTTTCCCAACTTTTACAATCAATGGCCTCTGAGAGGTGTCACGAAGCACGTCATCACCAGGATCCTCATTTGTAACATCCTAAAATTTATAATGTTGAATAAAGAAAGTTACGTTTAGTGATTTCGCGTTATTAATTAATTAACATCGAGTAAAGAACGGATCATGGACTTAGACTAATTGAGATGGGTTAAATGAGAATGGGCCTTAGGTCCATGGGCTTTAAGGGATATAAATATCCCCTAAACCAACCTTAAACCCTAAACCATCATTCATTTCCATCTTATTCTCTAACACACTCCAAAACACACACACACACACCACACACCGGCATATACGGCCGGCGGCCGAGGGAGAGAAACGAGCAAGATCCGAGAGAGAGTAAGCGATTAGTTGTGATTAAACAAGTTAAACGAGATCCAAACGAGCACAAAAGGTATGTTCTTGACCTTTAAAGTTTATGTTTTATTGAATGTCCTTAAGCTTAAAGATCCAAGCTTTATAGTTTATACGGGATATATATACCAACGAAATGGTTAGGGAACGTTAGTGGGTGATGTCGAACCATAACAAGGGTATTAAAATCGCCAAAATGCGTGATAAAAACCAAACCCGTAGCAAACTGGGCAACTTCGCCTGCGAACTGGGCAACTTCGCCTAACTGGTAACTTCGCCTAAGGCCAAGTTCTCCTAACTGGTAACTTCGCCTAAGGCCAAGTTCGCCTAATTGATAACTTCGCCTACGGCCAAGTTCGCCTAACTGGTAACTTCGCCTACGGCCAGTAATAAACACCGGCCAACATGAATATGTAGGTATTGCTCTTTTAAGGCCAACCAAGGAAGTAGGTTGTAAACCGTAATAAACACCGGCCAACATGAATATGAGCTTCCACTTTTATTATTTGGACTGAACCCATCGGTACACAACCCGAGACAAACATTGCGTGTCTCTTGTGCAAAATCGGGAAATACCGAGTCAAAATGGTCTTAGGCCCGACCTTCACTAGGATGACTCATCTTTTCCTAGGTTCCTATGATGAACTGCATGCCATGTTGTAAGGCCCCGATGCCGGTGCCTCACATTTGGGCGTTGGATTTACTCATAAACGCAGTTCTAAATATCAGAGTAAATTAAAAACATACGCGTAATATAAAAACTTTCATAAAACATTTCATATCAAATCATAAACATATCTTAAAACATTCTTCTCGTCTTTAAAAATCAAACACAACTTATAAAACATAGAAGGTCTTCAGATGCCAGGCCTTTATTCTTCAGCCATGTGTCCCGCTCACGCCAGCTGTCGCATCCTACTCATCTGCGTGCATACTAAAAGTCAGCTACGCTGAGTGAGTTCTAGTTAATCATACATCATACAATGCATACACTTACCTTCAATCATGCATCCGAAGATACATAATAATTATTTTACTAATTTACTTTCATACATACGTACATTCTTTATTACTTTCATACTTTATGTTTACTGTCCATCTAATCTCAGATATTATTAGGGTTTGATCCCTTTTCTTTTGTCTATCTCAGATATTATTAGGGTCTGATCTCTTTCTTGTCTATCTCAGATATTATTAGGGTCTGATCCCTCTTTCCTTTGTCTATCTCAGATATTATTAGGGTCTGATCCCTTTCTTGTCTATCTCAAATATTATTAGGGTCTGATCCCTTACTTCTTCATCTTCATACATACTGTCTTTTCATACCCGTAACATACATATACTTCCTTTAATCATTATTACATGCTCATATGTGTACATATATATATGTATATATATATCATACACATTCATCTGTCATATGCATACCTCCCTTGTTAATACGTGCAATATCCAAAGATCGCTCACGTACCGACAAGCTTTCATTCACAATCATAACATAATATTTATCACATAAATCATACATGGCATACACTTACCATTGAAGGTAAGTGTATTAACTATCACATCGAGTATGCACATAGCCCCGAAAACATAACAAGGAATTGGGCTAGAAACTCACCTGGATCCTGTTGCGTTCGCTGTTAATCGTTATCCCCTTCTTTAATTGTGTACTACTAACTGTTATATATATATCCTCGTTAATTAACCATATAATTAATTTAGTCGGTATTTTATTTAACCATTGTATTTTCTAATTTGGGCTTATCCATTTAATCTCAAGATAATGGGCTAGTTTATCTTAAATCAGATATGGGCTTAACATTTATGGATTTAGTTAATTCAGGCCGAACTGGACTCAGGCCCAAGGCCCAACAGAGAACTGTGTGGTCGAGAACCCAAGACAGAGGACTCTTATGTTGACCGATAACTCTCCTACTTGATCGAGATCCATCCTTAACCGAGAACCCGTGTTTTCGGCCGAGAACCCTGACCGAGAACACATGGTTGCCGAGAACATGTGTTCTTGACCAAGAACACATGACCTTTCTGGCCGAGAACTCTTGTTGGCTGTCTGTTTGACCAAAAACCATAAGGTTTGACTAAGGATTCTCAAGTTTGGCCAAGAACCCCAAGCTCAGCTCATTTTTCTATCTTATGCTCCCACATTGCCCAGCTAACTTGGTCTAGGATTCAAATCATGAACTTTTACCCCTTTTCATCATTAAGCATAACTGTTTACATCCGTTATCACTCCCTCGTCGGGATCTAGCACATTTCTTAGCATAAAGCTCGGACCTTTAGCCATAAAACGTTCTTTACTAGATCTAGGGTTCATCTATGAGCCAAATATTACCATAAGACCATTAGGTTCATTTTAATCTCCAAGTTTGCATTTTTATGAGACATCTAGATCCATTCTACTCTAGGGTCAAGTTTCCTGGCAAATCGTTCATAAAATTGTAACCTTTAATCATAAAGAACATACCTTTTGGCGTTTCTAGCTTTAGTTATGAACCTTGACCTTGTATTTAGCTTGTATCCCAAAGATCTATCAATAAAAGGTTTGATTTTTGATCTCCGTTTCTTGTTCTAGCTTGCGGCCGAAATTGGAAAGGTTGGGTGTGTGTTTTAGGGTGTAGAGAGAATAAGATGGATAAGATGAATGGAAATGGAAAGATTTATGGTTTAAGGGGGTATTTATACTCCCTTAAGCCCATGGACCTAAGACCCATCTTTCCTTTTTAGTCCATGATTAATCCATCTAATTAACTTACTTACCATACCCTCTTATTTTAGTTTATTTACTAATCCAAGTAAACTTTTCCATTATAATATATAAAATATTATTATTTGAGATTTTTGGGATGTTACACATGTCAATTGTTGGGCCGTCTTTTTGAATAGAACAATTTTTGAAGTCGTGGTCCAACAGGCAAATAGTTAATCACCAACTTAGGCACATTTTTCCCTCTTTCCTTGTATATTTCTTTATTACATACTTTACAACGATCCAAATCAGAATATTCTTTATTGAATAGCATGCAATGGTTTTCGCAAACATGAATACGTTATGATGGAAATTCTAGTGGCTTCAACATCTTCTTGGTATCATAAGAGTTTCTAGGTAGCTTATCACCATCAGGTAGAATGTCTTTGATAATCAGAAGTATTTTATCAAATGCTGAGTCAGAAACATTACAATCTGATTTCAAGTTCAATAATCTGGTGGCGCTGGCGAGTGTGCTAGCCTTTTCAGAATCACCCCATAAAGGCTCATTAGCTCTAACATGTTATAGAATGTCTCTGCTATTTTATTTGGATCTTGTGGTCCTTGTTGATAATAAGGATGATCATTTTGTTGCATACTTTCCATAACCATTTCATCATATCCGGTATATTCACCTAGATCATCATCAGGGTCTTGACCCACATGTAGACACGGTATGGGGTTTGAACATTGGCCCACATTTTCTGTAGGAAATGATTCACCATGTGAATATCAATTTTGATAATCCTTCATGAATCCTTTGGAAATTAGATGACACTTAACCTCCTTTCTTGTCTTGAAATGACAATTTGCAAACTTACAACACGGTTATCTAATTAATTTAACCTCAACCCCTTCTACATTTTCTTTTTGAGTGTTTGTTGTGTTTGTGTATGCAAAATCCAAGAAACAATTTACTATTTGAAGAAATGTCGGACTGAGAAGACCGTTAATGGTTCTCATCGTGTACATCAATTTTCTATTAAACGACATCTGGATTTGGACAACCAGAAAGATCCTCTAACATGAAGTCAGGATAGAATCAGATTAAGAAGCCAAACTAACAGAAGAATTTGCAGTGCATTCTTCAAAGACACTAAAAAATAAAATGCATTGAGAGAGGTATTAACTTATTGGTCGAATCAAATTAAATAAAACAAAAAGCCCTAATTAACAATTAACAAAATACAATACAGTACCGGTACAAAACCGATACATTTGGTATGGTATCATCCCTCAATTTTATCTGTTTTAATATGTATGATATATAACTATACAACAAATTCCAATTCGATTTCAATTTTGACAAGGTTCTAGTCTCCGTAACAAATCAATTATCACACACTTATTCGAAAAATTAGGCATATGCGGAACAAAGGAAGAAGATCAAAACTGTTACCCGGATCCAACAACAACCGAAATAGCTAATGAAATCATAAGTCTCTGGACAACAGCACCGTCAATTGGTGACGGCTAGTAAGATAATTTAGTGATGGTACAACGGTGTTGCTTCGTAGTGATTTCAATCGCCAAAAATGCAGAGAGAAATGACGTTAAGTTGATGATAGGGCGCGAGTTTCATCGGCGATTAACAGAACGTGAACAAAATAGGGAGGGAATTACGAACAAACTATTAGATGAACCTTAAAATTTATAAATAAAATAAATGTTTTGGACAAAATAAACTAAATACATTCAAAGACCAGCATGTGTTAAGCTTAGTTCCTTAATTTAGGGGCTCAAACGAGCCGAGCTCGGGCTCAGCTCGTTTAACTTAAACAAAGCTCGAGCTCGGCTCGTTTTGAGCTTTATTTTCAAAGCACGAGCTAGAGCTTGGCTCGTAAGTAGATTTTTAAACTCAAGCTCGGCTCGACCTCGGTTTGTTCACTGCACTGTCGTGCCTTCGGACAAGTGTTCACGGGAATTGCCCTTAAGTGAGGGTTTTCTCCGGATCGAAAGGCTAGTGTATCCCGATACGGTGAGTTTAGCCAGTAACTAGTTTGGAAGATTCTTTGGCCGTTAAAAAAACGGCTCGTGAGCCGGCTCGAGCTCAATAAGTGAAGCTCGGAATCGGGCTCAATCAAGCTTTTTAACGAGCCGATCTCAAGTAGCTCGGGAGAAGCTCGGCTGTTTTCACTCGGACGTATGGTTCAGATGTTCGATCCCGCACCTTGACCTTTTTTTTACCTGTTTTCTACTTTGTTGGAATTCAATTGCAATGTCCAAACAGTAAATGGATATTATGTGTATATTAATATTCATAAATCTATACTATATAATAAATAAAGGTTCTTAATGCCACATGGCATCACATAAGATAGCTTCTTACAAAATTTTTCCACCTCTCTCTTTTATTAAATGCATTTCCCTTTTTATTAATAGTTTTATATTTAACTCTTTTTTCCTTCTTAATCAATTATTATCTCTTTTTAATAATTATTTGTTAATTTAAAAATTTAATACAAACATAGATATATTATTTAGTTTTATATAAATATGTTATATTAGTTATTAATATTAAGCTTTTATAAGTAACAAATTTTCACGTTGATTTAGATAAAATAATTAATTTCAAAATTTTTCCATTTCTCTCATGTTAAATATATATTTCTTTTACTTATTAATAGTTTTATATTTAATCTTTTTTTTCTTTTCAATATATTATTATTGAGTGAACTGCGGTTTTCGTCCATATGGTTTGTCGAAATCTGCGATTTTAGTCTAATAGTTTTCCCTCATCTCTCTCACATTAACTACATTTCTCTTTTTAATATTTCATTTTCAATTTTTAATAATTCCATCATAATTTAAAAGAATTAATACCATCATAAATATGTTAATTTGTTTAATATAAAATGTATTGCATTAGTTATTAATATTAGATTTTTATAAGTAACCAATACGAAACGGGTGGGGTTCTTTAACTGATTAAAGTATTAAACGTTGATCATGTCAAAACAGTTTAAGATTAGAATGAGTTTTGGTTCACGAGTTGGTTTAAAAAAGTTGTCATTTACAACTAAGTTTTGATATAGAAAATAACAAAGAAATAATTTATGATTTATGAATTTTCTAACAATTTTTTATTTTCAAATTGCATAATGTGTAATTTTTTTACCGTATAATATATATTTATATATGTGATACCTTTTTTTTGTATTTCACATTATATTATTATTTTAAAAAACTACTTATTCTAACCTGTATGCTACACGGGTAACTAACCTAGTTTATAATATATTCGTCAACAACTTTCTTTGGAAAATAAAAGACAAAATTAATACTATTAAAATATTCATAACCAACAACAATATAATAATAATAATAACAATAATAATAATAATTTATATATAACAAAAGGTTGTAATTAACCGTTCCTTAAAATTGCTTGGATAGTTTCCAACGCAATTCCAACTAAATTTAGTACTTATATTTATTTTGTTTTATTTGTTACGCATTTCTCACGAAAAGTTTACATAAAAGTGTACAACTAATTTTTTGTTGGAAATGTGTTAGAATATTTGCTACGCATTTTCAACACAATTTTTTTTTGTCACTATCTTCCTTTTGCGTAGGAATTTCGTTGGAAATAGTGTTTGTAAGAAATGCGTTAGGAAATTTTTGTAGGAAACATTACTTTTTTCTAGTAGTGGTTGGAGCCCCATCCCTAGCGACCAAGAAATGGAGAGAATTGCACAGTTTGCAGTGACAACACAACTCAGCGCGACATACTCACCTTGTCTTTGATAGTAGACCAAATTTGATGTTTGTCGAAATTACAATCTCACCCTCTCATTGAAAGATACATATCGTGGTGACATTGTGGGGAGATATATAGCCCTTGTTGCAGATAGGCCGTATCAAAATTCGCTAGTACTTCTAGATTTAAGGGGGGTTATTCATTTGTTTACCGGGTTGATATAAAAAAATTATAGTGTCGTCAATGACGGGTAGCTTGCCATACTCTTACTACTTGATTGAACAAAGCTATAACAAATTATGTTACGGAGTTAATATTCTTTCACCTATCATTACATAAATCTTTACCTAAACGTATTTATATATATGAGCACTCAGTAGATCCTCAATTTCTATTTCTATAATTCAGTTGAGCTTTGTGTATGTTAAACTAGATTCCTTTAAACAATCTAACGTGTTCATTTATGAGAATAGATAAATCATTAGGACTACGTACGTTACTCTTCTTATTCACCTGGCTCGTGAAAACAATAACAATTCCTTTATCCGATCTACTAAGAGTTGCTTTATGCATGTTTCGTTATCGAATTCACCTTTGTCTTTTTATTGAGTTTTTGTATAATCAATCTGAAGTAAATAAACATAGAGAATTTCTGGTTGTTGATAATTATATTTAATTCTTTTTATAGATTTGTTTTAACAAATATTAGTGTTGTAAAATCAAACTATTTTATAAGCCCAGCCCAATGTTTACGGACTTTAGAATTTATATTGTTATAAGCACATTGCTTCTTAGAACTTATATTGTTAACATCCGTAATAGCTTCATGTTTTGGCGTTTGGGGCCTGAAAACGTCGGGGAACACTGCCCCTCTAGGCGTTTTATTGGTGGGGGGTGGGGGTGGGGGGTGTTTCCAACAAAACGCTATTATGACACATTTTGATAAAATTGTGTGTGGGGAGGGGAGGGAGAAGGGAATATATGTAATTGTTGTAAGAGAGTTGTGGCGTTTTGCCCACGACACCACTTTTTGCAAACTCTTAATTGATGACAGGGATGCCACATTGCTTCTCTGATATTTTATCGGTTTTTGTATAGTAAATTTGAAGTAAAGATAGAGAACTTCTGCTTGCTACATAATTATATACTTCTAAGAGTGTCCGCGCGATGCAGCCGGATACACAAACTTTGATAATCATGTAACAAATTTATAGGTGTTCATTATTTTGTTTGAAACCGTGAGACCGTTCATCAGTTTGGTTTCACGGTTGAAATCGGAGTTGGCCGTACATATTGAAATGTTAATTATTTAGTATTAGATATGTTTTATAATATATATTAGCCATAGTTAAAATATAGTTAAACAAAGTTTTATTTAATACAAGCAAACTCGTCTATTACAACTTTAATTTAGCCAAATTTCCAGTATGGTTTTTTTTAGTAATATTTGTTCGTGTTATGATTTCACATTCTATTTATTCTAATACGATTTATAATTTATGTGATCAAAGTTATCTTTGTTCATAGTATGGTTATCTTAATAACATATTAGTTGATGCTTAGTTTGAAGTGAATGTATACGCAGATTAATAATTCTTATTTTAAATTTTAAAATCAATTTTTTTTATCAAAGTACAAATTATATTGGAACCTAATCGTTGGTAATGGTTCGGCTTAGTTGGGTTTTAATTTTAAACAGTTCAGTTTCGATTTTCGACGACAAAAATACGTGTAAAGTTGGCTCATGGTTTAATTTAAAACCATCAAAACTAAACCGCAAACACTTTTGCATAAATTGTTTTTTTTTTACTTCGAAAATTATAACAATATCATACTCAAATTAAATATAATAAATGCTCGTTCCTATGATGCCGTTTATTTTAAATAATATTACTGTATGAAAAAAGTATGACCGTTTAAAAATCGTGAGGGTAATAGGGTTAAATTGAAAATAAAATAATATATAAGTAAAAGATTAAGGATTAATGTTGTAACTTTAAGGGATGAAAGTTGTAATTATTTTGAAAAAATTCAAATGCATGTGTGATTTAATGTAACAATGAGATTTTTGTCCATAGTTAATGTTATACGTCATTCATTAAATGTTGTAAATTACTTAATGTGGGTATCTTAATTTACCAGTATATCTATAATATATAGGGGTGAGCATAAAACGGTTCGGAACCGTCAGAACCGAGGAATCGGAACCGAACCGGTGCCTTAGAACCGCTAATGTGTCTACAGGTTCGGTTCTCGGTTCTCAGAATTTGCATTAAACGGTTCCCGGTTCGGTTCCGGGTAAAACCGACGGTTCTAGACTTGGAACCGAAGAACCAGAATATTCAAAATGTTTTAAATAAATTTACCGATCCCCATTTTTTATAGAGTAACTTATTAACCAGCATCCATTCAATCATTTTTTATTTCAAATCTTCTTTCTTTACGTTCAAGAACTAGCAACCATGATCAATTTTGATTTAAGCTATCAAGGTAATTTAATATAAAATGATATGATTTTCCATTAATCTATCGTTGTTAATGATTTATTTAACTTTAACACTTAGGTTTTAATAAAAAATATAACGGATGTTCATGTTGTAATCTAAATTAGTTTTATCATGAAAAAAGACATAAAATTGTATAAACTTATTTTGCAATTTGCAAAGTTTGCATAACTCATTTGATAAAAAAAATGATCGAACCGGTTCTAGCCATAACCGATTAGCGAGAACCGGCTTTAGCGGTTCTGAAACCGAACCGGTTTACTATAATAGGTTCCGGTTCCGGTTCTATTTTTCACTCATTTTCGGTTCCGGTTCGGTTCTCGCGGTTTTGAACCGTTGCACAGGCCTAATAATATATATAAACGAAATCATAAAAAAATCCTATGTGTTGTGATGTTGTCATTTCCCATTTTTTTGGAGTCACCATATTTGCTAAATTTTTAAATGGAGGCTTCTCATGCATTTGACCCAAATTCATGGGTATAGGTCTCATCAAACCCAGATATTTCTTAAACGGGTTATAACATGTCATTAATTAAAAACTAATATCGTCAAATATTTGATTTAAAAATCCAATAAAGTAGGGATATACTAAAAATTAATATCTGATTTTTTTAAAAAAAAAGATATATTATTTATATTAAAAATCAAATTTTATAGTAAGATAAAATAAACGGGTCTTGGGTCTCATCAAACCAATATACCTTTTAAACTGGAATATAACATCTCATTTATTTGTGAAACAATTTATCATCAAACCATAAATATATTATTAACTTTCATAGAATTAAAAAAAATAAAAAATCAAAAAATAAATAAATATTAGAAAAAAATAATATAAAGCAACCCTTGTAATACGGGGATAAAAACTAGTTATATATCTAACTATATCTATATAAATGCATACCATAAAATCCTACGTGTCATCCTTTGCTCGCTTCCCACCCCTTTTAAAGCCACCAAATTGCTTGATTTCTAAATGGGGAGCTCTCATTAATTTAACTCGGTTTTAACCCGTTCATGCTTTGATTTTCGCGGGTCTCGTGGGTTACCAAACCCGGATACCCTTAGACGGGTTATGACAGCTTTATAACCCTTTTTCCTTTCACCCAAACACTAAACCATCTCACAGTGAAGAAACACTAAGTGACCCCGGCAGATTACGGATAATCTGGGGGTTAAGTAGATGTTTCCCACGAGGGTTAGGTCCGGCAAAGATGGTTATTCTTCTGATGATCTGCAAAACAGACACCGTGAGCTCATCACTGAGAAGGGGGGGTACCTCCTTGTGACCACCCTCCGGCGTGAGAATCAGACTAGATTGCTCTGAATATGTGTATATTAAGAGAAATAGCTAGAGCAGATATATGATGGTATAAGATATGATATAAGATATAAGATAATCATACGGTTCCAAGGTGTAGGAGTATTTATAGCTGAAGGTAGGTTTCCAAGCAGGTACAGCCAGCTGTATAATATTCCTTTTCTACCAACTGTGGGCTACGCACGTGCCATGCTGGTGGTTGGTGGGTAGGCAGCGGCTGATAGTGACATGGCCGGCCGTGTACTATTCCTTTTCCACCAACTGTAGGCTATGTACGTGCCACGACAAGGGTTGGTGAGTAGGCAGTGGCTGATAGTGACATTAAGTACTAGAGCGTGCTCCTCGTCGTACTGTTGTCAGTGAGCTGTCGCTGCTTTGTTTAGATCTTGTCTATTTTGTCCATACCTTGGCAGGTATAGTACAAAAGATCCTCCAGAAGCGTACGGACTGGCTCATTTGGGCGGGAGTATTCCCGGCTTGCTCATTCCTTCTTCAGTTGACATTACTGAATTATTGAGAGTTAGTGCCTTGTGCGTGTAGCCTTGCTATTAGTGCGGGTAGCCTCCGCTGATGGCTTGTATCCGCAGCTGCGGGAACAGGCGGGGAACTTCACCATTGGGAGGCTTTTCCTGCGGGAACAGCTGGCGTATGCGCGTAAGGTCTTCATCTCTCTGAGCATGGTGGGTCCTGCGGAACCAGTTGGTATTTGCGCAGACGTCCCTCTTCAAGGTGAGTCTTGCGGGTCCAACTGGGCTCTGCTGGGACCTACCTCTTCAAGTCCTCCCAGTCCAATGTTCTTCTCATGAATTGTTAATAAGTGAGGTGAACTTTTGGACTTAAGCAAGGGGTTTTGAAAAGGGGTTTTTAGTTTTAAGGTTGTCCGTGGGGATTCTTCCCGCGGTTTCCCTAATGTCACGTGCAGAAATTCCCGACTTTTCTGCTTGATCTTTGGGTATGATGCGGGTAGGTGTGTAACCTCCTCGCAAGTCAGGAGCGTTGAGTTTCACTTGTGTAGATTCTCCACGAGGTTTTGGTAGTTTTAGACATAGTGATCAATTATGTTAAACAACCAATTCCATCTTGGAGCTTCAAACAATCTAGTTCTTAACGTTCCCGCTATGCGGGGATGTTATTTCCCTTTCCACAAGCATGGCCCAGAAGATCCTTTTTGGTTTTAATTCCCTGCGAGTGCTAAGTATGTGAAGGGTTTCGCCTTGACACTGTACCCGCACTCGTCTTATAGTTACTTGACTCCCAAGGTATTCTTGGCTTCAATTCCCTGCAGGTGCTAAGTATGTGAAGGGTTTCGCCTTGACACTGTACCCGCACTTGTCTTACGGTTTCTTGGTTACCAAGGTAAAGGGGTGTAGTCCCTCTTATTTTTGAATCTTTTTGAATCTTTTTGAATGTTTTTGAAATTCGAAGAGTTGGTGAAAGGATAAGAACAGTCCAAACTGTTGAAGGGACGTTAGCGTCGTCCGACGGTTTCTTCTGACAGTTTCAGGACGTGCAGGCAGTTATGGCGACGTGACAGTATATGATCATTCCAGACGCTTTTTCAGGCGCGTGGGCGCGGATTTTACGGCACGCGTCCTGTCGACAGCTGTTGCCAGCTTGCTTTCCACGTGTCGTTGTCTCATTATGCCTGCGCTTTTCCCTCTCCTCTGCATTAAATTCATCGCATTCATTGCGATGGGTATATAAAGGGGGAAGAGGATGCATCTCAACTTACACCTTCACCTCCTTCTTCTTCTTCTAAGCGATTTTCGGCGAATACTCTAACTTTTCCGTCGAGCATTCTCCTGAAATCGTTCTCTTTCATACCTCCAAAATGTCTTCTACTCATGATCCTGAGGTTACTGCCGAAGAGTCCGACGTATACCCTGAGAATCCGATGTCCGCGTCTGACAAGGACGATAAGAGTACTGCTGGCGAGTGCCAGTGTGCTCTTTCCGTCGACCTTTATCAGTACATCGTCAAGAAGTTCATGCTCGAGCTTTTCGAGCCTGAGTTTCCTGAGCCTCACTAGACGGTGTACGATGCCCCCAAGGGCAAGATATGGGTGTATGCTGCATTCTTCATCTATGGGAATCTCAGGTTCCCATTGACGAAGTTTATGTACCGTGTTTTGGAGAAACACGGTGTACACTTAACGGAGGTGCACCCGATGGCGATCGCAAAGGTTCGCCACTTTGAATGGGTGTGCACATTCTAGGCGTTGAACCCCGCGTCGACCGCCTGATGACCTTCTATTCCTGGAGGTGCATCCAGGGCTGGTATACCTTGGTCACTCGGATCAAGGGTTTGAAGATTTGTGCTACCGAGCGCAGTCTTCGGTCTTGGAAGCGGGAGTTTTTCTATATCTCCGCTCGCGTCGTCCCCATAGCGATGACCTTCAAGAACGGGAGAGCACTCCCCAACCTTCACGCCTCCAACTACCAGGAGACTGAATGGTTTACCAAGATCTCCCGGATCCAGACTCCGGTTTACCGCTTTGCGGAGTCTGGGATGGTGATGCTCGGGATGAGCCGGGTATGGAAGGATGCCGGTTCTGGGACGCCGCAAATACCTATCATCCTTGAATACGGTTCAAATTCTATTCCCTACGGTATGCTCCATCTCTTTTTGTTGATTTAGGGTTTTTCTAACTGTTTCTGTTTATTTTCAGAGGGAAACAACTTGCAATCTCTTCTGCAACCGCGTGAGAGCGGTGGTCCCGCTCGGCTGGGTACTCGTGCTCTTGATGAGAACGAGTTGCCCATCCTGGAGCAAACGGCGGATATGTTCGTGGAGGTCTACCCGCCGGGCCACGAGATTTTGAGCGCCACGCGGCCAGGTAAGGGAATCTTTAACCCTCGCCCTCTTCATGCTCAAACCTCTGCTGGAGTTTCCCTAATTTTATCATCTTTTGATGAGGGATCCGCAGATGGACCTTTCTTCGTGAGGAAGAAGAAAGCTGCCGGCGTGAAGGGCAAGGCGAAGGTCGCCTCCACCACCGATCAGGGAAATCGGTCCGACTCGGAGACCGAAAGCGAGGAGGCAGTGGGGAACCCTGGTGATGGTGAGACCACTGTTCCGGAGGTTGAGACAGCTGTCACCTCCGGGCAGCCCAGTACGACGACGGTGACCGGCGTGAAGAGGCCGGCTCCATCGGGTTCGTCCCCGCCTGTCAGAACCTTCAAGCTCAAGAAAACTCGTAAGTATAAATTAATCTTACCCGCAATTCTTTCCGCCATTAATATTTTGTCTTCGTGCAGGCGTGGATGCAACCGCATTCCAGAGTGGAGCGGGAAGGAGCATCTCTGGACCCATGACGGTAGGTTTGGTCAATCTACCCGAGGCGATGACCCAGGCGGCTGCGCCTGTGTGCAGTGTTGGTTCAGTTGCTCATCCCGTTGAGGCAACTGTTCCAATTGTGACGTCATCTCCGCCGGCTGTCAGGGCCATCTTTACTGCATCCTTCACTGAGCCGGCGGTGATTTTTTCTGCGGGCTCCTCCGCAGCGGTGGCCTCGGTTGTGAGTTCACCTCTAGTGAGTTCACCTCCGATGGTCTCTACCGCGGCGGCTTCAACCGTGCCTCCGGCACCGGCGACTACCTCATCCCCGGCCGGTTCATCAGGTATGTTCAGGGTTGGGGCTTCTAGCCAATCTCTGCCTCCTTCCCATCTGCCTGACCTCTTGGATGGATATCCCTTAGGTTCAGGTGATGGGTTTGGCGGCTACCGGCCTGTTGTCGACCCTACAGGTGCGTAGGGTTATTTTGGCCTATTATCTTATTTTTTTTTATATCAACTTTTCCTAACCGCTTTTTGTTTTTGCAGTTTCGGATTCCAATGAGGTGTATGTTCCACGGTGGAACATCTGCCGTGGAACAACCCTTCGAACGGCTGTGGACTGCGTCGAGTGGGCGCGTCACGCAGCCCCAAGTGGTGCGTTGGGGGAAGCCATGTCTAGCTACCAGGAGGGTAGGCTGACGAATGAGCTTCGGATTCTCCTAGCCCGGATGCAGCCGCGCGTCGAGTTGCTTTGTCGTGAAAACGACAAGTTAAAGGCGGCGCGTAGCCAGGAAGTGGCTCAGGCGCGGGCTATCCGGGAGGAGAACAGGAGACTTGCCGCCATTGCTGCGGAGAAGGAAAAGGCCTTCAAGGCCATCGAGGTTGAAGTTCAGGCCCGGCTCGAGGCTCGTTCCAAGGCTACCCAAGCTGTTAACGAACATTTTAGGTTGGCTAAGGAAACTGCGCGGAACGCGACCGAGAGGGCCACCCGAGCTGAAGCCATTGCTGAGCCTTTGCGCGCTGAGAATGAGGAGCTTAAAGCCAAACTAGAGAGGCTTCAGCAGGCTCATGATGCTTTGGCTTTAGAAGATGCCAAAAAGCTCCAAGAGATCTTGGACCAGAGGGGTATGCTTGACCACACTGAGCGTAAGCTGAAGGGCGTTGAAGAGGCTGCTGCTAAGGAAGTGTTGCTTGCCAACCTTAACAAAAATGAAGCCGAACGCGCTCGTGACCAAGCTCAAGCTGCCCTCCAGGAAGCTCAGATCACCAAGGAATGGCTTCTACGGAAAGCGTTGTCGCAGGTATGCGTAGCTTCATAATATCTTTACGCTTTTCTTTATACTTAGAAAAGTTTTGATACATATATTTTTTTTGTAGGTTGTGCATCGGATCTTCACGAACACATGTTACGACGATGCCATGAGCGCAGCCTCAACGCTTCCCATGAGGATGGGGAAAAAGCTGGTTTCTTGCTTGGTCTGGGGTTTGTTGAGAAGGGCATCCCGCCTTCCAACTTCCCTCTTTATGATGTGGACACTGAAGCTACTTACGACCAAGCAGTGAACCAGTATGCTGCCTTCCCGCATCCGGTGGTGGAGAAGGTGAACGAAATTGCTGCTGCTGATGATGGGTTAACTATTCTCAAGGCTTTCCTTGAACCGCCACAGCCAACTGAAGGTGCGGGTTCGAGTGGGTTTGGAGGGAGTGGTCCTGAAGTTTGAACCTTGAGATCCCTTCCCACCGTTAGGATAGATTTACATTTCTGTAGGCGGGTAGATACCTGGCCATTCTTGTAATGTTTGAAATGTTTGTGCGGGTATGACCGTCACTTTCACTTAATGACTTGCTTTATAAACGTTATATGACTTGCTCATGCATATTATAGTTTAATTTGGCACTTGTTTTGCCTCAAACAATATATGATTCGCTAGTGCATACTTTAGTTTAACTTAGCCATTTTCCAAGTGTTTTGAATAAGTTAACCTTTCAACGCGTGGTTGTCAATAGGTTAGTGTTCAGTTTCCTCTATCATGATTGTGCGGGTATGACCGTCACTTTCATTTAGTGGGATGACCAAACTTCACCTATAACTGACCTGCGTGAAGGTTTTCCTCATGTTTTCCTTAGAAATTTTTGCCGTTTCTTGTGTTTATGCGGGTTTTGCCGCCGTCCACACGCAACGACTTCCCCACTTATTTATGCGGTGAATACCGGCATCAGTGTTTTGAATAACCTTTCGACGCGCGGTTGTCAATAGGTTAATGTTCAGTTTCCTCTCATGATTGTGCGGGTAGGTCCGTCACTTTCATTTAGTGGGATGACTAAACTTTACCTACAACTGACCTGCGTGAAGGTTTTCCTCATTTTTTCCTTAGAAATTTCTGCCGTTTTTTGTGTTTATGCGGGTTTTGCCGCCGTCCACACGCAACGACTTCCTTCCCCACTTATTTATGCGGTGAATACCGGCATATCAGTGTGGTCAGATCATAAGTATAAATGTAAGACCATCAGCGTCAATGTGATAAGGAGAATCATTTCCATTAGAAGTGGCTCTAGGCCTTTTCTTTACAAGTTTGGAATTGATCTACATGCAGCCTGTGTAATTGAGCTCCCTTCCATGTTCTTGGGATGGGGGTGTCATCGAGCCTTTCGAGCCGATATGCACCTGGTTCGGAATCTCGTTGTTTACGCAGTATGTAGTCTCCAACATTGAAGCTGCAGTTTCATTCGTGCTTTCCCCAACTGGGGTTCTACATGCATTAGCCTGCTTAGCGTTCATTACGCCACGAGGTGTGTGAGTTTCCCATCTCTGACAAATGCTTCGACGACGTCCTTCAAGGCTACGCATTCCTCCGTGGTGTGGCCTTTTGTCCTGTGGAAGTCACAGGATTTGCTTTGATCAGCGTTTGGACGCTGTCGGATTATTGGAGCCTCTGGCCATGGGAGCCTCTCGGTGGCGAATATCTTGGTGACGCTTTTGGTGAGTAGCGTCCATCTGGAGTTCCGGTTCGAAAACTGCATGTTATCCTTTCCGCCTAACCGCTGGTGCGAGCCGGATGAGGTGCCAAAGTTTACCCTTGACTGCCAAATACCAAGCTTCCTCTTTTTGTTTTGTCGGGCGGTAAGGACGTTGTTTTCTCTTGTTTTTTGAGTGTAGAGGTTTGTGCTCTGGGGAAGATCTCTACCCAGTTGCTTTTCCGTTTCCGTGAAGCGTTTAGCTGCTGTCATGATGGCATCCCATGTGGATGGCATGCCGTCTTTACCCGTCAATGTGCGGATAAGCTCTGGGTATTCGGCGCCTTGGATGAAAGCTGCGCGAATAGGATCCTCGCTTATGGTACCCAGACTCAGCTTCTTTGAGTTGAAGCGAGTGATGAAGTCTAGTAAAGACTCATCTTCCTCTCGGATGCAGTTGAGGATCGTCCATTGCTCTTCGGTATACTTTCTTTGTTGACTGAAGTGTTGGCTGAACTTCTGTTGTAAGTCTGCCCAATCGTAGATGTGGTGGACCGGTAGACGGTCAAACCACGCTCTGGCTACCCCAACAAGCGTCATTTGGAACATGTAACACCACGTGGGTTCCGTCCAATTGCTGACGGTTGCCCCCGCTATGAATCTGGTCAGATATACCATCATATGTGCCTATGTTGGACATTTGTTTGGCACTTTTCGGGGCAATTGCTTCCGCAATGTCCCTTGCAAATTTGGACGTTCCCGCATTTGCAACAGTTGGTCTAAAGGTTTTGGAGAAGTCCCGTGGGTTTCCCCCCGCGTTCCTTGGTTTGAAGGTTTCTCCAAAATTCCTTCTTGGTTGGAAGTCTGCTTGTTTACGCTTCCCTTTCGCCCTATGGCGCGGGTTTGTGTCACTGTCAGATTCTTCCCAATCTTTATCATACACGCACTCATTACTCATGTTGAGCTGTTGAGTGCTTCCGAATTCGTCAGCCTGTTGGAGTGAACGTAAGCGTTCATCCAACTCAGCTTGGAATTCCTTCTGACGTGCTTCCGCCCACGCTTTAACTTGATCAAGCGTTTGGCGGGGGAGCCTCGTCTGTTGTCTCTCCAACTGGGTATCGGTGAATCCCAGGGGAGGATTATTTACTGCACTTGCCCCGGATTGGGTAACCGGGGTAGTGTTCGTAAATATTGTGTACTCGCCGGTGTTCCACCAGTAGCTGGGGTTGTGGTTACCGGAGTTTCTTGGTCACTCACTGGCCTTGGCACCGGAGTAACCTTAACCATCTTTCCAGAGGTTTTGAAAAAACTGAGAAAATTAGTTCTAGCTTTTATGCACGGATGGCGCCAATGAAGAAACACTAAGTGACCCCGGCAGATTACGGATAATCTGGGGGTTAAGTAGATGTTTCCCACGAGGGTTAGGTCCGGCAAAGATGGTTATTCTTCTGATGATCTGCAAAACAGACACCGTGAGCTCGTCACTGAGAAGGGGGGGTACCTTCTTGTGACCACCCTCCGGCGTGAGAATCAGACTAGATTGCTCTGAATATGTGTATATTAAGAGAAATAGCTAGAGCAGATATATGATGGTATAAGATATGATATAAGATATAAGATGATCATACCGTTCCAAGGTGTTGGAGTATTTATAACCGAAGGTAGGTTTCCAAGCAGGTACAGCCAGCTGTATAATATTCCTTTTCTACCAACTGTGGGCTACGCACGTGTCATGCTGGTGGTTGGTGGGTAGGCAGCGGCTGATAGTGACATGGCCGGCCGTGACTATTCCTTTTCCACCAACTGCAGGCTATGTACGTGCCACGACAAGGGTTGGTGAGTAGGCAGCGGCTGATAGTGACATTAAGTACTAGAGCGTGCTTCTCGTCGTACTGTTGTCAGTGAGCTGTCGCTGCTTTGGTCAGATCTTGTCTATTTTGTCCATACCTTGGCAGGTATAGTACAAAAGATCCTCCAGAAGCGTACGGACTGGCTCATTTGGGCGGGAGTATTCCCGGCTTGCTCATTCCTTCTTCAGGTGACATTACTGAATTATTGAGAGTTAGTGCCTTGTGCGTGTAGCCTTGCTATTAGTGCGGGTAGCCTCCGCTGATGGCTTGTATCCGCAGCTGCGGGAACAGGCGGGGTACTTCACCATTGGGAGGCTTTTCCTGCGGGAACAGCTGGCGTATGCGCGTAAGGTCTTCATCTCTCTGAGCATGGTGGGTCCTGCGGAACCAGTTGGTCTTTGCGCAGACGTCCCTCTTCAAGGTGAGTCTTGCGGGTCCAACTGGGCTCTGCTAGGACCTACCTCTTCACACAGCCACCTCTCATTCTTCATCATCGTTGCTTAACCCTGGTTGTTTTTCAATTTCCATTCAATGATTATCGTTTGTATCCCTCAAAATTCCATAAGTTTAAATGGAGAGCTTAATACCCACATGGCAAGTTTCGTTCTTGTGTGGAATTTTAACATGGATTGTAATGTCTTTGATGCTCAATCTCACTGGATAATCAGATCCATAACCCAACCATGGGTTTTGAGTTGTATAAACTCTTCTGATACAGTTATCCTTCATATTCAGGTATGCGCACCAGGTGCTCGATCATATGTTAACAAGGGATTTGACTTCTTTATGTCATTAATCTCATCAGTTTGCTTCTCTTTGTGCTATTTACAATCATTGTTAATTCAAAAAGTCTAGTGTTTGAAAAATTTAGGTATTTTGATGAAATTAAAGTAGGATGTTGCACTATTACGTTCACTTTTACAAGCATTTGTTTGAGTTCGACCCGTTAGATAAGCCATACCCAATAATCCAAGTTTGCCCGTTAGAGATGAAAAATATATACCTAATCTGATAAACTCGGGTTATGTTTTATCTCTAATGAACGAACTCAAATAGGCACCTTCACTGACTTCACTTTGTACAAATAAGTTATTAATAGTAGTGTGTGCATTTCAATTATGCTATTGATGCTACCATTGTTGGACCCTTCCTAACTCTAATAGGTATAATTTCTTTAAACAAATATATAGATTGTTAGTAAAATAATATAGTTTTTTTATAGTTATATGACCTTTTAGGAGTGAGCTGGAATATAAGAGCTTCATTTTTTCTCCATTTAATTCTGTTGAGAAGAGGATGCTTTGACTTACTTTAATGACCGTTGCGGCGTTGCGACTAACCGTTATGTGATTATGGAAGTTAGTAATAACGAACTTTTCTTTTTACTAATTAGCATACGAATTTATCATTTTAATTACATTCTAAATATTAACCCAGAATAATAGTTAATACATATTAAATAGTCATGTAATATACATGAATTTATGGTAAATTATATTTTTGACGATGTTAATGTACCTAAAGATTAATGTTTCCTCACATGTGTTCAAAATTGAGTTTTAATGTTTTAAGATAGAAAAAAGATTGCATCTATTTTAGTTTGAGAAATGGGAAAAAAAAATTAAAGAAACAAGCTAAAGATGAAAACATTTTACCTTCGTATGCATATTGGACTATCCATATGCATAACCAATTTCCTTTTACGGAATAAAAGTCAAATGAGTCTTCAAAATGAATGATATTGTCATACATTCTCGATATGTTACATTTATAAATCGATTATACTCATGTAACTGGTATATGTCGTATATCGTAATAAAATTGTTAGCTTTGACAGTTTTAGTTATACTAACTGCTTTTTAGTATTTTAAGCATCCATCAAGTCATCGTGTTATGACGCTAAAAAAGATTTCAGCACTTGGGCCAAATGACGTTGCTCACCCAATCGAATTAGCTTCCTATGATACAGAAAAGGTAAATGCTGAATCCATTACCGTTTTTTGTATAAACAGTCCCATAGAAAATCAAAGAAGGAATCATGATGGTGAAAAATATACTTATACGTAGCATTATAATAGTATTTGGGTAGCTGGTAAGTATATCCTTTTTTTAGCTAAATGTGTTTTAAGTTCTTTACAGATGGTAATGGAAAGTATGAAACCAACTAATTATGGTGTGCTTTTGCTTTGGTTACTAGATGCCAAACAGAGTAACGGGAATGTTTGAGGATGCTGGCAACTTGATTTTGCACTTATTTCATTTAGTAAATGGGTTTTTAATAGATAGGAGTCGATACATGTAACTAATTATGTATGTGACTTGATTATGAATAACATCCAAAAGAGAAAGATTAAAGATTATTCAGAAACAACTGTTTGGGGTTGATGGTGAATACCGATGAGCATATAGGTATGTATTTGTGAACAATAAACAGTGAAAGTAGGAACTTGCACTATTACACTTACTTTTACAAACTTTTATTTGAGTTCAACCCGTTAGATAAACCATAGCCAACTTCGACCCGTTTGAGAAGATAACCTGAATCGGATAAATTCATTTGTTTTTGACTATTTGACTGATGTGGTATTTATGCTCATTTGTTTATCTAACATGTTGAATTATTGTTGTTGTTAGTTGATACTCAACCTTGGCATGGTAATTTGGGACTTTCTTACCCTTGGGAGAAATACTTGCTTCTAGCATTGTGCCACTACATGCTTGCATTGTGTCATTACAGGTATCACTATTACTCTCTACCAAGTAATGCAGACTACACAAATTATGTTACTAAAAAAAGAAAAAAGGAATTTACTGACACATATAATGTTCTATTTTTTTCAGGCCTTAACAACAGCACACCAGCCAATTAAGAAACATGCAAAAATGTTGGGTTATCACTTGGCCTTACAATGCGAGAGGTGGGCGAAAGTATTCTGGAAATGAGAATGGGTCAACAATAAGTCATGAAAATTCATGAATTGCATACCTGCAGTCAGTTAAACTAAAATTGAACATGCTTGCCACTTCAGAGTTACAAACAATTGAAAATGTTGAAGCTCTTGCAATAGCAAATGTTTCTTTATTTTACTGATGGAGGAAGTTGATAAAGTAAAATTGCTAGCTAGAGAAGTAGAAGAGCTTGGAGAGGACGCTGGTTTTGAACACAATATATTAATTACCTGTCGATAAATCCCTAACGTAGGTCTTTTTAAATTAATTCCATTGTGAAATAAAATAAGACAACGTATGTATATAGGGAATAGTCGTTTCAAAATGAATTCCCAAGAAAATACAAATGTACAACAGCGCGACTGATGTTGGATATTGTTATCAAACGTAAGCTGCTAACGATCAAAATGTGTTGTCTGTATATGCTAACCTTACTGACTTGATAAAGCTCATTGCACAGTTTAACTTTCTAAAAGTCAAATAGTAGGTTAAGTGCCATGGTTTTTTGGACAGTTTTGACTTTTTAAAGCCAGTTAGTAAATTCAGTGTAAATTTTTAAGGCTGAAAGTTGAACTTCCATTTAGCTTCTACTTAATATAATTATATGCTTAGTTTGCAAACATGAAAATTTGTGCTTCTTACACATCACCATTGAAGGGCAGGTGGTCCCGCAGGTAACGAAGTTCAAGTATTTAGAATCATTTGTACAGAGCGATGGGGAATTAGACAGTGATGTAACCCATCGAGTTCAGGTAGGATGGTGTAGATGGAAAGCAGCCACAGGTATATTGTGCGACAAGAGTTTCCCGAGTAAACTAAAGGGAAAATTCTATAGGGTGGCAGTTAGACCTGCAATGCTATATGGAACCGATTGTTGGGCCATCAAGAAGGCACAAGTGCGGAAGATGGAGGTAGCAGAAATGAGAATGCTACGTTGGATGTGTGGGCACACAAGGCTAGACCGAATAAGAAACGCTGTGTTTCGCGAGAGATTAGGGGTGGCGAACATAGCAGACAAGATAAGAGAGTGGAGATTGAGATGGTTTGGACATGTGAAGAGAAGACAGACGACGAATCCTGTTAGATCCGTAGAAAACATTACTATAGAGGGGAGGAGAGGTAGAGGACGACCGAAATTGACTTGGGATGAGAGGATTAGGCATGATTTGATAGACCTAAACCTCTCCGAGGACATGGTTGAGGATAGGAATACGTGGAGAAGTAGAATTAAAGTTAAGGATTTTTAGGGAAAATTGAATACCTTAGGGCTTAGACTTAACTTATTTAGGTCACATACCATAATGGTATTTCTCTTACATATATTATTATTTTTTATAATTATTATTAGTTTTTATATAGCTGTTAAACTGTGATCTTATTATTAATATTATTATTAGTAGTAGTAGTTTTTATATAACTGTTAAACTTTGATTTGATTTATTTTGCTTCATACACATGTACTTAGAGCTGAGGGTCTCTCTGGAAGTCACCTCTTTATTCCTTTGGATAGAGGTACGGTGTGCCTACATCCCACTCTCCCCAGACCCTACTTATAGTTTTGCTGTCGGTGAAACTTTACTGGGTATGATTGATTGATTGATTGATTGAAAATTTGTGCTTCTTACATTTTGCAGTGTTATGCAGATTTTTTTGGAATTAAATAAAATCTCACATCCAAATGCAAGTTTTAAGTAAGGGGTATAAATGTTATAAACATGCAAATGGGTATAAGCCTTAACTTATAAGCTATTATGCATAAATTCTATTTAATTTTTGGTTGAATTCAATCATACTGACCTATAATAAACTTATGACGAAGGAGGAGGCAACCAAGCCCTAACTAATATGCTAGAACTCCAACCGATGTCATTCAGCAAAATGAAACAAACAGTTAACAATTGATGAAATAAACACCAAATGAACAAATGTAAATGAACACAAATGAACAAATATAAATGAACATAAACGAACAAATATAAAACATTAAGTAGATGATGCATTCGATATTTTATCTAGCAATGAATATAATGATCATAATGAAGGAACAAAAACAAACATAAATGGATCAAAATATGTCCGAGTGTATAATTTTGAATTAATCTAACAAACTTCCTTACAATATATTAAACTTAAAATCATAAATAATATAGTCACAATAATAGACACGACAAATATAAAAAAAATGTAATACGGGGCCAAAACATACTCATCTCAACCGAATATTCTATAAAAAAATGTTAAAATACAATTATTTAGATAAATTATATAACCAATCCATTTGTTAATATTAGCAACGCCACAATACTTGGCTTCAGCACTAGACCGAGAAACCGTAGCTTGACGTTTCAAGGACCAAGAGATTAGGTTATGACCGTAACAAACACAATAATCGCTCGTGGACCGGCAGGTGTATGGACACTACTCATCTCAATCCAAATAGCCTAACTATGAACTTCAACTCCAACCATGTTATAGATCTATTAATCTCAACTGAAAGAGCCCAAACGTATAAAAAACATAATTAACGTAACAAGCTAATATATACGTAATAAATAAAAAAAAATCGGTTGAAAAATAAAACAAATCATTAGAAAAATAAAATTGCAAAATGATAAAAAAAAATACCCCTAAATAATCCTGCGTAACAGGTGGGCTAAAAGCTAGTATATATATATATATATATATATATATATATATATATATATAATATAGCTATTAAAACCTTTTTTTAGATTTACAAAAATATAAGTGTCGCAAAATTCGACTATTTTATAACCCGGCCCAATGTTTATGGGCTTTAGAATATATATTGTTGTCAGCACATCGCTTCTCTTATCTTTTTTCAGTTTTTCTTCTACGATAATCTCTCTCACTCGTAGAAATCTATCAAAACCTTCCCATGAAGATATGAATCACTTCTCCCAGGAATCATTAGATATATGGATGCTATATGCAAACCAGGAACAAAAAGGAGTGACCAAGTCGGGTTCCTGCCGAAAATTTTCGCTGATGCGACCACGCAACGACTGATTTCTGGTACATTATCTTTTTATGATTCATGATTAGGTAAAAACTAAGAACGGCTTGCTTGATTTTATTTTATACAATATATGATACGGTCCGCGCCGATGGCTGCTGCCTCACCCACGTAGCCTATGCCACATTCCCAATTCATGCATGTTCTCAACCCATGTTCTCATGCAACGTATTAGTAGCTAGTGTTTTGTTTATTTTAATTTGCATTAGTTAATTATTTTGGAGCCTAACCCACTCTGCGGTCCCTATCAATACACACATATGCACGACTATTAAAAATCAATAGAAACTTTGACATGAACCTTAAACATGATTCTGGTGACCGTAAGTGGTGTCTTCTGTCGATAAATCGTTTTTGTGCATGAAGGCCAACGTCGCCGTCTTCTGATTTTGTATTACTGCCTAGAACCGCCTTCAATAAAAACCCGTTCATTGTTCAACTTTTGTTGCATGATTCCCGGAAGCCGGAAGACGAGGAGTAGCAAACGGAAATGGATGACATTTTCAATCGTGGGGATTAAGGTTTTGATTTGGTCAAAACTTTATATATATCTAATATACATATTAATATACTAGACGGGTGCTCGCGCGATGCAGCGGGAAACACATAATTTGGTAATCACGTAACAGATTTATGCCCGTTTATTGTTCTATTTGAAACAGTGAAATCGTTTGTTGGTATATGCAGACTAATCATTCTTATTTTAAACTTAAATTATTAGAAAAATCGGAACCAAATCGTTGGTAATGATTCAGTTTGGTTGGTTTCAGTTTTCAACGGTTCGGTTTCAGTTTTCAACGATAAAATACCATTACTAACGATGTGGCTAACATTTTAATTCAAAACCATCAAAAGCGGACCACAAACACCTATACATAACATGTTATTTTTATAACTTAAACAAACTATGGCAATATCATACTTAAATTAAAGAGAATAAAATGCTCGTTTTTATAGTGTAATTTTTTTAGAAAAATATTAACGTACGAAAAAGTTATGATCGTTTAAACATCGTGGGGGAAGTTGGGTTAAAAGTGAAATTAAAAAGAGTAGATATATAAAAGATAGAGGTTGAATTTGTAACTATTTTTTACATTTGCATAAAGTTGGTTAAAGTAGAAGGACTAAAATTATAACTATATTGGTAAAATAAGAAATATCACTTGATATTTGTGTTTTAAATGACCATTGTCCTTGTTCAGACTTGTACCATATGCTTAAAGTATTATAAAACTCTTAAAGTTATCGTGTTAATTTGTCCTTCACTTGTATATTATATATAGTAAAGATTATATTCTTTATCTTGAGTGGAGGGATTAGAAATGAAAATAAATAAATAAATAAAATTAGTACAATATTCACATTCATATACATTAAGTAACAAACTAACAATTAATTATTACTTATTTTATTATCACATAAAGTTGAAAAAAAAAATAAGCCACGCTTTATAATTGTAATTTCAAATCTTTTTAAATAAATAAGCTATGAAAACCATACAGCGGAGGAGTGGATGAATATAAGTAATAACTTTAAACAAAAAAATCAAATTTAAACCATCTAAACTGATGATAAAATGAGTATTTTTTGACCTTAAAAAACATGACACAACTACAAATTAAACCTTTTAAATTATTCTTCAGAAAAATATTAGCTGTAATATTACTCTTTTTAACATTGGAACATTCTTTATTAATATTAAAAGAAGATGTAAGCTTTACTTATTGCCAAATTAATATCTATCTTATTAGTTATTATTAATTTCTAAAGTAGATAACTCAATCGTATTTAAATCACCTAAACAATTTTTTTTAATCTATACTGTATATACAAGGTAAGAAAACTCAATTAGGTACTTATAATCACTAAATCTATTTTCTTTAGGCAAGAAATTTTAAATTCTAAACTAAAAATGCTTTGTCTTTTGTTAAATTACATTTTTAGATCAAAATGACTATATCACTTCCATTTACCATAATAATGTTGGAAAAGTTGCAAAACTTTCCCCAAAGGTTGTAGCCCAATTCTAAATTGTTTGCAAGGATTGTGTCAACACTGTAGTTTCTAATGGTTCACTTTGATTGGATGCGGGCATCAACTAATCAGAAATTTCTCTCAGCTGGTTTACGATTGTGTTTGGTTCATTTGTTGAGTTAAAAAGCCGCTAACTATTTCTTAGGCACCAATGTTAATGTTGTAGTTTAATGCTCGATCTAATAATTTGTTATTTTTAGCAAATTTAGACAGCATGATATGTGCTTTCTTTAAAAACACGTGAGTTAATTGTATGAAATCATTTTACGACTGCGTACAAGAAATTGTCAAACTCAAATTCGCAAAGATTCTACAAATATACGAGTAATGCAATCCGCTATTGTGTTGACTCTACATATGATCACAACATTGTAGACATAAAAAGCACACAAGGTACTACGGTAATTTATGTCTATTCAATGTGACTAAGACGTGGAAAACCGTACGCTTCCTAAAAAATCGCTCATATCATAATGACACATATAATTGTTCGCCAACAACTTTATATGGTGATGGTTTAGTGTTCACAATTCCCAATCTGATTAGGGTCTAAAAATGATACATTTTGATATAAGCATCATGGAATTTTTTGAATTAGGCTTTCGAGACAACTATGGTGTAGGAAAATGGGTGTTTTAGTTAATATATGAGTCGAACTCCATAAATTTCTATTTGATTAATACGCTATGGGAGTGTAAGTTTGTGGAAACCAAAACTGATGTGTTGATGGAGTTGTTATCTTATCCTTATTGGATGTGTATTACATGGTTATCATTTACCTCCACATATTACAATCTAAGTGACTCATGTGTGTTGTGATCATGAAATGGAGACAAATGCTTGAAACAATTTACGGTTCAATCATCTTAGTTATATTTCCCTTTCCTTTTAAGGTCAATTTATCCATGATGTCTACGTAGAGACTATAACTTTATTAGTATATTATTTTTTATCTAACTTTAGTTTTTTTAAGATCGAGAAGAAATATACACCCATATATAATAGTATTCTTCTTTTACATGTAAGAATAAATATATAGATATGTATATTTATGTATGGCCTACATGATCATTTATATTGTAATAGATTAAAGTTAATTAAATTATACCTTATAATTATGTTAGCTAGGTAATTGTTGATGGACCAAATTACCCTTTCTTGCTAACCAAGGGTTTCCCCTTGAATGTATATAAATATAGAGAGACTAATTAACATCAGATAACTTAACCCTAAACCCTCACATCAAATTCGTGAGCCTCTCTCTCCCTCTATTATTCGGTTTCTCAAGAACCCTAATCCCCATCACTAATATACATCCTAAAGGGGAACTCGACCAAGCTGACTGTCATGTCGTCTGAATCGTACTCATCAGCAGTGGCCACCCTCTCTACTCTGACAGGTATGTTTTAATTGTAGGTTTATCATAACATCCATGTTTTCTATTATATACATGAAGAACTGATCAACATGTGGTATCAAGAGCGATGTTGATTAATCAGTTCTTCATGTCTTCCTTTAACTCAGGATCTAAACCGGAAGATATGGACTAAAACCTGATAAACCCTAACAGTTTTCGGTTTTCATTAGTTCTTATTATTTATTTATCGTTTTGATTGAAATCCGAAAACTGATAAACCCTAACAGATTTTTCGTTTTTTTTCTTATTAATTCGTTTATTATATTATCGTTATTAAAATCGCGAATGACAGAAACCCTAACAATTTTTCGGTTTTAAAAATCGCATCTGATATAAACTAACAGTTTTTTTGAAATCTGATAAATTAATGATTATTCATGTTCATAACAGTTTTCGAAAATCTGGTATAATCTGGTTCAATATCTTGATTGTTATAATGTTTTACTAAATTTTGATTAAGATTTAGACCAAGATATTTCAAATTTTGTAAACTTAATAAAGGAATTACTTTGAAAATAATCAAATCTTGGATAAACAAACAATCCCTAAAGAATTCAGATTAATCATTATTAACTGTTCATAAACTTATGGGTGTATGTGTTTACGGCTAAAACAGTTTCCGAAAACACTAAAACCAGAAAACTAATTTCCTGAGACTAAAAATTTTTCGTGAACAGTACGCTAAGAATTTTTGTTTGCTAATCGTTTTGTTTGCTATTAACTAAACTAATGTTTTGTAAATACTTAAAATTCATATTTATCACTTTTACAAAACAAATAAAAGCTTAACTTGAATGAATGATGATGTACACTTCTGCCCAAAGGTGATGTGATACATCTAAAATATCATTCAAGTCTAAATACAAGTTATGTTAGTTTAGCTTAAACATGATTTTTAATGTATCACTTCTGCCCAAAGGTGATGCGATACATTTATATCAAAGCAAAACTAAGTCGTGCATAATTAAAATGGTTGTTTCACTTCTGCCCAAAGGTGATGTGTTACAATTATTTTGCATATATACTTAAGTAAAATTTAATTATGTCCAAAGGTGATTTATCTTTTATTTAAGTAGAATTTTATTAATTACATTAATCTATTATTTTAATGTTAATAATAGATATTAATTATCACCGCCTCATAATTTAAAATGGTTCTTATTTATGCATGCATTAGTTTAAATTGCCCCTAGTTCACTCTAAGTTCCTTCTAGTTTAGTATCTTAACATTCTCATATAAATTCCAATAACAGCTCCAAATGGTGGAATCACATCATTAACTGGAGATAATTTTGCTGCCTGGAAGGACTCTCTTATGCTTAATCTCGCCTTCCTAGATTTCGACTTTGCTCTAAACGAGGATGAACCTCCAGCACTAACCACTGAAAGCACCCCTGCTCAACACTTATTGTTCGAATAATGGAAGAGATGTAACCGCATGTCTCTAATGCTTATGAAAAACTCCATTAGCATGCCCATGAGAGGATCCGTTTCGGACTCTGACAATGCTAAAACCTATTTGGCTTCTGTGGAGGAACAATTCAAGGGAACGTCTAAGGCGCATGCTAGTACTCTTATTCTCAAACTGGTGACTACTAAGTACAATGGCAGGAGTGGCATTCTTGGGCACATTATGATGATGAACGACATGGCCCATAAACTGAAGGGATTAGACATGGAGATCAGCGACGGTTTTCTGGTACACTTCATCATGACCTCTCTTCCACCTACCTATGAAGCTTTCAAAATCAATTACAACACCGAGAAGGACAACTGGTCCATGAGTGAGCTGATTGCTATGTGCGTGCAAGAGGAAGAGCGTATGAAGATGGACAAACCTGAAGTTGCTTAACTTGCCACCAGTTCCAAGAAGAGAAAGAACACTAATCCAAGAAAGGAGTTTGCTAAAGTTCAGAAAAATAATACAGGTGCCTCAACCAGCTCTCAGAACTCCACTGGAAAGCCCTTCTGCAAGTTCTGTAAGAAGTACATTCATAAGCAGAAGGACTGTTCAGACTTTAAGGAGTGGCTGGCTAAGAAAGGTAATGATCTCTTTATGATACTTGAGTCATATAATTTAACTGTTCCTGCTAATACATGGTGGTTTGATTCTGGTTCTATGGTTCATGTAACCAATTCTAGTCAGGGATTCCTTTCAATCCGGAAGCTGGAAAGAAACCAAAGAACACTAAGACTGGGGAATGATAAAGAACTTGAAGTCAAGGCTGTGGGAACTTTACAATTAGTAATGAAAACTGGTTTATGTATTAAACTTTATGATACCTTATATATTCCTGAGATTACTCGGAATTTTGTATCAGGACCAAAGTTAGACATGGACGGTTTTGATGTTTCTCATGGTCGTGGCAAACTTACTATTTCTTTAAATTCTCAAGTGTTTGGTTATGGCTTTTTGGATGGTGGTCTTTATAGAATAGAACTGGATGATAATTTTCTAAATCTTTGTTGTCATATAATATTAATGAATCACTCACAAAGATTAAAGAGAAACGAGACTTAGAGACTTCTTCTATGTTGTGGCATCAACGTTTAGGCCACATCTCACGAGACCGGTTAGCCCGCCTTGTGAAGAATGAAGTCTTACCACATCTCGATTTCACCAATTTTGGAACATGTGTCAAATGTCTTAAAGGCAAAATGACATCAGCAAATAAGAAAGGCGCCACTAGGAGCTCTAATTTATTAGAACTCATTCATACTGATATTAGTGGTCCTTACCCATTGCTGGCATAAATGGACATACTTTATTTATCACTTTCATTGATGATTATTCCCGATATATGTACTTGTATCTCATTAAAGAAAAATCTGAATTTGTAACAACTTTTAAAGATTATAAAACTGAAGTTGAAAAACAATTAAATCGTCAAATAAAAGTTGTCAGATCAGATAGAGGAGGTGAATATTATGGAAGACATACTGATGTGGGTCAGGCCCCTGGTCCATTTTATGAGTTTTGTAAGGGCCATGGGATCGTGAACCAATATACCATGCCAGGTACTCCTCAGCAAAATGGTGTCGCTGAATGGAGAAATCGAACCCTTATGGATATGGTACGCAGTATGTTAGCCAACACTACTTTGCCTCTATTTCTCTGGACTGAAGCCTTAAAAGCATCCAATCATATACTCAATAGAGTTCCTTCTAAGTCTGTCCCTAAAACTCCTTAAGAACTTTGGACATGAAGGAAACCGAGTCTTAATTATATGAAAGTATGGGGCTGTATTGCTGAAGCAAAACTTTATAACCCTTTCCTAAAGAAACTTGAACCTAAAACTGTTACCTGCTTCTTTATCGGGTATCCTGAAAATTCAAAGGGTTATCGTTTCTATTGTTCTTCCCATGTCACTCGTATTGTAGAAACCAAGCGTGCCGTGTTCCTGGAGGATTACAAGATCAGTGGGAGCAGTACTAACCCTTATGAAGAATTGCAATAAATACAAGATGCGGGGGGAGACTCGTCGATTATTGTAACTCCGGCTATTCCTCTTGTACCCCATGCAATTGAACCTTCTGCACCACCTTCTCCACACTCAGAACCCGTTATCACAGAAAATGAAGGCACATCAAACACTCAAAACCAAGACAATGTTGAACCCGCTATTCAACTTAGAAGGTCATCTAGGTCTAGAAGACCTACTAACTTTGATGATTATGTCACCTACCTGACTGAAGCTGACGCCGGAAAGCTTAATGATCCTATCTCTTATAATGAAGCCATGAGCAGTGATCAGTCTTCTGAATGGAATAAAGCAATGATTGATGAGCTTGATTCCATGAGGAAAAATGACGTTTGGGATTTGGTTGAATTGCCCAACGGTGTCAAACCCGTAGGATGTAAATGGGTGTTCAAAACAAAACTTGATCCAAATGGGAACGTTGAACGCTATAAAGCCAGATTGGTTGCAAAGGGCTACACTTAGAAAGAGGGAATTTACTATCAAGAGAATTTTTCACCTGTCTCTCGAAAAGATTCATTAAGGATCGTTATGGCCCTAGTAGCTCACTTTGATTTAGTGCTGCATCAGATGGACGTGAAAACCGCTTTCCTTAACGGCACTTTAGACGAAGAGGTGTACATGAAGCAACCTGAAGGTTTTAAACCTGAAGGTCAAGAACATCCAGTCTGTAAGCTCAAGAAGTCAATATATGGGTTGAAACAAGCATCACGTCAATGGTACCTAAAGTTTGATGAAGTCATGAAGAAACAAGGTTTTGCTAAGAATCAAGTGGATCAATGCACCTACCTCAAAATGAGTGGGAGTAAGTTTACTATACTTGTCCTTTACGTAGATGATATTCTATTGGCAAGTAATAGTTTAGACATGTTGCATGAGTCGAAGCGATTACTCTCGCATAACTTCGACATGAAGGATCTCGGAGATGCTTCTTATGTTATTGGCATCGAAATTCACCGAAACAGACACAGAGGAATCTTAGGATTATCTCAAAGGGCCTACATTGACCGTGTCCTTACTCGTTACAAAATGCAACATTGTAACCCAACTGCAGCTCCTGTAGTTAAAGGAGACGTTTTCGGGGCATTCCAATGTCTGAAAACAGAGGTTGAAAAGGAGCAAATGAGATTGATACCTTATGCATCAGTAGTCGGGAGCCTTATGTATGCACAAGTTTGTACTCACCCGGATATTGCTTGTATTTCTGGATTGTTAGGCCGTTATCAGACTAATCCTGGCCTTGAACACTGGAAAGCAGCTAAGAAGGTGCTTCAATATCTTCAAAGGACGAAAGACTACAAACTGACTTATAGAAGAAGTGATAATTTAGAAGTGGTAGGTTATTCTGATTTTGACTTTGCTAAATGCAAAGATGACAAGAAGTCCACTTCGGGGTATATCTTTAGGTTAGCAGGCGGGCCCATCTCATGGAGGAGTCATAAGCAACAGTTAACGACTACTTCCACTATGATGGTAGAATATATAGTTGTTTATAATGCTACATGCTGTGAAATGTTGCTTAAAAATCTGATCTCCGGACTCAAATTAGTCAATTCTATTTCTAGACCATTGAAGCTTTATTGTTACAATTCAGTTGCCGTTAATTTCTCAAACAGTAACAGTTCAAATGGAGCTGGTTTATATCTTGATACAAAGTATTTGTTCGTGCGTGAACGAGTTGAGGAAAATAAACTTTGTATTGAGTATATTAGTACACATAATATGCTAGCGGATCCGATGACTAAAGGTCTCCCACCTAAAGTTTTTGAAGAACATGTTGCTAATATGGGATTTACTGAAGACCTTTTTTAATTGCATATTGTACTTATTTACATTTTATTTAATAGCATTTCCTCAGTTTTGATTTTGTATGTCTCTTAATATGTTCTGCATGCGTAATGACATATAGACAAATTATTATACAAATCAAATATTTGAAGGGCTTACTTATATAAGTTTGATCATAACTACTTAGGTTTTAAACAAGGACTGCAGTATGATTAATGGGGGTCTTGAGCTGATGTTTAATTCAATGACTGTATTTCTCTGCTCCAATTTAAGTTTAAAGCTAAAATGAGTGTTAAAATCTGCAGACTAATCTAATGCTAATAATAAATGATTATTTGGCCAAGTGGGAGAATGTAAGAATAAATATATAGATATGTATATTTATGTATGACCTACATGATCATTTATATTATAATAGATCAAAGTTAATTAAATTATACCTTATAATTATGTTAGCTAGGTAATTATTGATGGATCAAATTACCCTTTCTTGCTAACCAAGGGTTTCCCCTTGGATGTATATAAATATGGAGAGACTAATTAACATCAGATAACTTAACCCTAAACCCTCACATCAAATTCGTGAGCCTCTCTCTCCCTCTATTATTCGGTTTCTCAAGAACCCTAATCCCCATCACTAATATACATCCTAAAGGGGAACCCGACCAAGCTGACTGTCATGTCGTCTGGATCGTACTCATCAGCCATGGCCACCCTCTCTGCTGTGACAGGTATGTTTTAATTGTAGGTTTATCATAACATCCATGTTTTTTGTTATATACATAAAGAACTGATCAACATTACATATAAGTTGTATTATAATTATCTCTATCAATACACTTCTACAATTAGTAAAAAAGTTGTTAGTTGAAGACATCCTAGGAATTTTTGGATCAAATAATAGGACTTTATCAAAATGAATAAGAATTTTATCAAAACACTAGGAGAAAATTAAGATCAAGATTCATACAAATGTTCCTGTTTGACTATTCAAACATGAATGCTCTTTTTTATAACTCAGTTCCATTTCTCACTTACACTTCCTCTCCATTCACACAAGTCACCCATTTAGGAAGTTCACAATTCACAAACGTGAAAGCCTTTCCAAATGCACTGTCTTGTTTCTAGATTCAAGCAAACAAAATGAACAATGTAGTGAATATAGGTAACTTAGACAATTACTTTGGTGTAACTTTTTTTGGGAAAACAAAATGCAGTCAAATCATGTATAAAATTTTAACATGTTTGATTATTTTTGCTATGTATAAACGTTCAATAATCGTCTTTTATATTACTATGAAAAAATAATCAAACATGGAACGTTTATACGTAATAAAAATTATGGAACGATTATACATAGTAAAAATAATCAAACATGATGACAGTTTATACATGATCCGATTGAATGTTGTTTGTAATCAAAACACACTAAAGTAATTTTATGAATTTCCTATATTTACTAAATTGTTGATTTTGATTACCTGAATATAAAGACAAGGCAACACATTTGAAAAGGCTTTCACGTTTATGAAGTATGCTATTCTGAAGTGGGTGAATTGTGTGAATGGTGGGAAAGTGTAAATGAGAAGTGGAATTGAGCTATATAAAAAGAGTATTCATGTTTGTATCGGGATATATGTGTGAATATTGGCCTTAACTTTCTTCTAATATTTTGATAAAGTTCTTATTGGTTTTGATCAAGTCCCAGCATTTGCTTCTAAAACTCCTAGGATGCCTTTGATTAACATTTTTTTTACCTTTTTTCATAAAATGTGTAAGTGTATTAAAGGAGTTGGTTATAATATAAAGTTATATGTGAAAAAAAATATTATTACATAAGAAAGTTTGTTTCTTCACGATTTAAGAGTAAAAGCTAAAGTTGAATAAAAAAGATATTACAATGAAACTATAGTCTCTCTCTATGTAGATTGCGCCATGAATAAATTGAAAATAAAAGGACGTGAAAATATAACCTAGTTGATCAAACCGTAATCAATTTCAAGCACTTGTTCCCATTGCGTGATCACAGTACATGACCCCTTTAGATTGTAATAAACCCAATAAGGATAAGATAACAAATCCATCTATACATCAATTTATAGTTTTCACAATGTAACAAATGGCTTCTCGTACCATAAATATTGCGTTTTGCTTATGAAGAGCTTACAAATTTATTTTTGGTTGCCCATGTGGACTAGAGGGAAGCTCCACTTGCATTAAGCCAAAAACGCGTTGACGATTTAACTGTTGTTATATTTATTTATGAACCAAGAATCTCCCTTGTCCACGACTAATGTAAGATTCGCCTATGATTTTATGCACAATCTTACACTTCCATAGTGTATTAATATGGTAGAAACAAACATGTTGAGTTTGAATCTTATATTAACTAAAACACCCGTTTTTCCGACACCAAAGACATTCAAAAATCCTAATTCAGAAAATTCCAAACGGAGTATGATTTTTTTTACCTAAAAGACAGAATTGGAAACTTGTGAACTATAAACCATCATCATAAAAAGTTAATGGCGACCAATTATAGGTGTCATTATGGTATGGACACATTTTTAGAAAGCGTACAGTTTTCCATCTCTTAGTCGCATTGAATAGACGTAAATGGCCATAAGATATAGTCTTCATTTTATGTGTGCAATATTATATTCACATGAAGAGTCAACACAAAAGCCGATTGCATCACTCGTATATTTGTAGAAACCTTGTGAATTTGAGTTTGACGTTTTTTTGTTCACACTGGTTAATGTATACCATACAACCAACTCACGCGTGATTCTTAAGCAAACACATAGCATGCCGTCTAAACTTGCTTAATATAACAACTTATTGGGCCGAGCGTAAACAGATGCAAATGTTGGTGCCTCAAAAATAGTTAGCGGATTTATACTTCAATGAACGAACCAAACACAATCGTAGTCCAACTGAAAGGGTTTTTGATAAGTTGATGCTCACATGTCGGATGCAAGGTGTTGACATGAAGGCTAACAAATCTTGCAGACAATCTTGCATTGGATTACAACTCTTGGGGAAAGTTTGCAATTATCTCTAGTATTATTATCATAAACGGAAGCGACGTTATAGTCATTTTGATCTCGACAATGTAGTGAAGGAAAAGAGTCAAAACACAAACATGTTTAGTTTAACATGTAAAGTTTCTAGCCTAATAATGGATTTGGTGATTAACAATATCGAATGGAAATTTCTAATTTTCTTGCATATATGATATGATTGAGTTGCCTACTTCCCAAATTAATATTAGCTAACAATACAAATTTAATATGCGTAATATAAGTATGAGACTTTTAAGCACAAAATCATATATTTAAAAACCATTAAAAATACGTAGTTTTAATTTAAAAGTTTCTTAAAGTATGATCCCCCTCCTTTTTTAAACTCCTTCCATTAATTTATATATATATATATATATATACTAATTTTTATCCCACGTATTATAGGAGTCGTTTTATATTATTTGTTTTTAATATTTATCTATTTTTTGAATTTTTATTTTTTCTTTAGTGTATGAAAGTTAATAATATACTTATGGTTTGATATTAAATTATTTCACAAATAAATAAATGAGATGTAATAACCCGCATTAAAAGCTATATGAGTTTGATGGGACCCAAGACCCGTTTATGTTTTTTTAATATAGAATTAGTTTTTTAATTATAAAAAAACATATATCTTTTTTTAAATAAATCAGATATTGATTTTTAGTATATTCCTACTTTATAGGATTTAGTATTTAATTTACTGAGATGTTATAACCCGTTTAAGAAATATCTGGGTTTGATAAGACGCATACATGTGAATTCGGGTCAAATGCATGAGAAACCTTCATTTAAAAATCAAGCAAACCTAGTCATTCCAAAAAAAGGGGGAGCGACCACATCGCGACACGTAGGATTTTTATGTTTTCGTTTAAGCAACTAACCTTTATGCAAAACTATCAAAACTATGTAGTTTTGATTAAAAGTTTTTAAAAATATGATTCTTTTTCTTTTTTTTTATTCCATCCATTAATCTATCCTAGATTGGTTTGATGAAAAGAAAAGGACGATTAAATATATTTCTAAGTAAGATGGAGTGAAAGTGCATACAGTCTAGAGGTGGGTTTATTGGGTAAATAAACCGATTAACTGAACCGAAACGGTTTGAAACTAATTATGTAGAAATCGGTTTGGAACCGATTGAAACTTTAGGTTTGAAACCGGTTTGTAATTTCTTCAATAAAACCGATTTCAAACCAGTTAACTGAACCGAAACCGGCAAAAACCGGTCAATACCCAAACCGAAACCGATCAAAACCCGAACCAAATCCGAGGTAACCCGGTCAACAAACCGGTTTCAACCCAAACCAAAATCAATCATAAACCAGTTTTAATTTCATTGACCAAACCGAACAGGTTCAATCCAAATCGGTTTTGAGTTTTAAACATGTTTCTACACCTATAATACAGTCATAGAAATTTATTTCCCATGTAACAAAACAATACTTAGTTTTCAATGGAATTGTTCTATATTCTTTCATCCGAAAAGTGGCCATTAGATAATGCCTTTTAACTTCATTATATCTTAATTTGAATGATGGTAGTCAAAAGGATTTTTCAGCCACTCCCATATTAAATTGTCTTTCTTTTCTCTTTAAACTTTTCTCTCTTTTTCTTTTTTTTTTTTGCAAATGTGAAATTCATAAATAAAGGGAAAATTCTTAAATTGGTCTTTTTAAAGAGAGAGAAATGAGTAAATAGCCCTAAATCCCTACACATTCCCAAAATAGCCCACCAAATTTGGACTGAAGAGACGAGATTTGGAAAAATCTTTAAGCCAATAGAATTTTGACAAGTGTAAAAATCTGACGGTTTTTTTAAAAATGTTGGGGGACCAGTCCATATTTTCTATTAAATGTTCTTATAAAAAACAGTATTATCCGACAGTTTAATAATGTTTCCTAACGGATCCCCTCAACTTCCAAAAACTTTGAAAATTGTGCCTTAAAACTCAGTCTTTCAAGACGTATTTCGGGTGAATTTGTACCAAGAAGACCTTAGATTTATGAATATTGAGGGATCTGTCCATATTTTTTAACTAAAACTTATTTTCCAAAGTATTCTTGTCAAACAGATTATTTAGGTTTCTTATCTAACCCCTACAAATTTTAAACTCATGAAAAAATGTGTCATTTTATTTTGTCTTTCAATACACTTATTTGATAAATTTGAACTAAGGGGATCATATTTTTGAAAATATTGAGGGACCAACCCATATTTATTCACTAAATTTTAATATTAAAAGTTGTCTTGTCAGACGGTTTATTAAAGATTTTTATCTGAACCCTACAAATTTTGAACTCATGGAAAAATGTGTCTTACAAATTATTCCTTCAAGACACATATCTTTTTAATTTGTACTAAGGAGACGATTATGTAGTATAATCTTACGTGTCCGTCCATATTACATTATATGTGTCATCTTCCTCAATCCTCAATAATTCATTCACATTTTTTTATCAACTCTAACTCTCTAAGTCTTGAATCAAATCATGAAGTTTAAGAGGGGTGATCAGGTGGAGGTTATGAATATGAGTCCCTGGTTCATTGGATCCTAATCATACCTTCCGTTACCGGTTTGTTAACTACCACCATAACAAACAACAACACTATCAAATTCCATGGAAGTTAAAGTTTAGGGTGGTATGAGAGGATGGTTTAAGGTGGTATGAAGGGGAAGATGAAGAAGATAAACTCGTGTATATTATTTGGATGATCGTGTCGGAATAGAAGAAATCTCATAATATATTGTCGGTGTAGACGGATTATAAATAAATTTTGAAGGTGTGGACTAGATTTCAACACATAAGAAATAAACTATAGCTCGTCTTCTTGGTACAAATTCACCCGAAATGTGTCATGAAAGACTGAGTTTGAAGGCACAATTTCCAAAGTTTTTGGAAGATGAGGAGAATCCGTTAGGAAATATTATTAAACCGTCGGAAAAGACTGTCTTTTTATAAGAACATTTAATGGACAATATGGACTGGTCCTCCAACATTTTTAAAAAAACCGTCGGATTTTGACACTTGTCAGAATTCTATTGGCCTAAAGATTTTTCCAGATCTCGTCTTCTCAGTCCAAATTTGGTGGACTATTTTGGGAATGTGTAGGGATTTAGGGCTATTTACCCATTTCTCTCTCTTTAAAAAGGCCATTTTGAGAATTTTCCCATAAATAAACCAAAACACTACAGAAAGCAGCACGACACCTCCATATAGCTCGGAGGCGCCACAACCAAGAAAAAAACATTACATAAAGTCAAATTTACACCGAACCCTCCAACCTAACCCTCAAATAACTTTGACCTATTATTAATCCATAGGAATCCCAACGACTTAATGTTTCCAATAATAGAATCTATCTTAACCTCCTTTTTCTCGTATAACTTCTCGTTTCTAGCTTTCCTTATCCTCCAACTTGCTATGATCAAAATACCATGTAAAATCGACTTCTCATTTTCCCCTAACTTCATTGATTCATGTATGTTGAAAACATCCTTTAGATATAAAGGAAAAAAAATTGTGGTGGTGGTGGTGGTGGTGGGGGGGGGGGGGGGGGGGTGTTCTTACACCACACCCCGATGTGCTGCTAAACAGAATCAACTCCATAGTTGCAAAGCATGGATTTTAAAGTTGATACTTCTATGTTCCTCTTTAGTAATGCTTCGAAAGTAGGTAACCTGTTCAAAGTAGCTTGCCACATAAATATGTTACGTTTGAGTGGACCCATATACGCCAATTAAAAACAAAAATTTCCATGTCTGTCAAATTAGTGATCATTGCCTTCTTGACTAAAGACACCAAGAATTCACTAGGGCCTGTTCGTTTCAAAGATTTGTAAAGAATTCTAAGGAATGAGATTTTAAATCCCATGAATTGATATGTTCGCTTCATTAAATGAAAGAATGAGAATGGAAACTAAATCCCATCAAATCCCATATTTCATGGGATTTTAAAATCCCACCTTTTTGAAAGGATTGTTAAGGATTTTCTTATTAACAATAAAAACTCCTCCAAAAAAAATTCAAAAAAATTAATAAAAAATTCATAACTCAAAATATAAATCAAAAACGAAAAATGTAAAAAAAAAACTAAAACGTTTCCGCCTTTGCCCTCGTTCTTAAAAAAAAAACAAGAATGAAGAAGATTCCAATTTCAATACATATTAACTAACCAAACACATGATAGAGATTCTCAAACATTCCATTCCAATTCCAATTCCAATTCCTATTCCAATTTCAAATCCTTTAAAAAAAGTCCGTGAAGCGAGCGCGCCCTAGAAGAATCCCCCATCCATCCTCCCTTTTGTTCCAACTAATAGAAGATATCACCTTGAATAAGTTCTCCCATTCCAATCTTTCCATAGAGCTAGTTAGTTCCTTTCACCAGTTTCCTTTATTTTGCAATCTTTTAATTTTTCCAATCGAAAAGGTTAGGGAACCGATCTTTAAGCACCGTATCTTCCACCCAAAGTCCGACCAGAACTTAATACACTTGCCATCTCCCACTGTACCTTCGAAACAATATGAAAGCTCCACCCCATCCATCCTCATCTTTAACTAACTCATAGCAAACAACTTCCATGTACCCGTCAAATTATTAATTATAGAAACTACACCACTACCTCCTCTAGACCAGTGAATACCATCAATTACTTTCTTCCATAAGCCTTCCTTCTGTTGTCTTGTATCTCCAAGCCCATTTGGTTAGGAGGGATTTATTTGAAGTCTCAAGTTTACAAAGTCCAAGACCCCCTAACTACTTAGGGAGCTCCACCCCTATCCCACGCCACCCAATGGATTTTTTTGATATGATTTGAACCACCCCATAAGAATTTCTTCATGATTCATTTGAGAGTCTCGATTACCTTTGATGGAACTTTAAAAAGGGAGAAATAGTAAACCAGAAGGTATTCTAAAACCGATTTAATTAGGATAACCCTTCCTCCAATGGATAAGGATTTAGATTTTCAAAGAGACAGTCTTTCTTCAAACATTCTAATCACATTTTCCCGGTTAGCCACCTTATTCATGTTGGCTCCCACCTTAGACCCAATGAATACAAAAGGAAACCCATCTTGTTTACACCCAAGAACTTCTGCCATGTTGGATATTTCCAGGTTACTCACTTCACACCTATAAAGCTTAGATTTGTGAAAATTAATCTTCAATCCAAAGCATAATCGGAAACATCATAGAATTTTAGCCACATTCTTTATGTTTCTTCGGGACCACTCACCCATAATCAGCGTGTCATCGACATAAAGAAGGTTAGTAATAACCCCCCCCCCCCCCCCCCCCCCCAAAACAAATAAGGAATTCCAATCCCATCTATAATGCCTAACTCTCCAGCCTTTTTCATCGTACAAGAGACTTATTACTGTTGATTACCGCGTGGAAGTATGCCGAATTGTTATCACCATAAGAGGCCCATTTAACCCAAGATCTCTGTTTAAGATCCATGCTTTTCCAATATTCCAAAACTAGAGTTAAAAGTATTATACATTTATTTAAATTAGGTTCTACTTAAATGTTGGCTTCCCGTTGCCCATGACCAACATTCAAGTATTATGAGCAAAATTTAAAGTAAGGTTCTAGTTGAATTTTGGCTTCGTGTTAGCTTTGACCAGAATTCAAAAATTATGATGAATTTAAAGTATGGTTCTATTTGAATTTTGGCTTCGTGTAGGCGTTGACAAAAATTTAAATATTATGAACAATTTAAAGTAAGGTTCTACTTGAATTTGTCTTGGTGTTGGCTTTGACCAAAATTCAAATATTGTGAACAATTTAAAGTAAAGTTTGTACTTGCATTTTGGCTTCGCATTGGTTTTACCAAAATTCAAATATTATGAACATAGGTAATTAATAGTGTCTCAATGTTTCACATGTCATTTGGCTTCGCTTTAGGTTTGACCAAATTTATATATTATGAACATATATAATAGACATAATTGATGTACATGAACTTTGGCTTCGCGCTGGCTTTTACCAAAACTCAAGTATTTTAAACATAATAAAGAAAAACACATAAATACAACATAACACCTTTGTGCAATGATATATTTATGTAAATTAGGTTAACAATTCATCATATGTATCACCAAAACAACTAGTCGTTGAGTTTATATTGTTTCATTTTGACAACATACATAATCAAATAAAGTGACTTTATCAAACTTAAATATCAAATCAAATGAAGTTCCATTGAATCACTCATTTAATCTTTTATTAAATCTGTCATTCAAATAAAGAATATTATATTATTTAATTAGTATAATTGAAAATTTTAGTGTCATAACATGTTTTTTCAATATTTATTAGTTTAATTTTAATTATATACCAATCTTTTTGACATTTAATCAATTGTGATAACTTGACATGTTGATTGTTGATAAGTTTGTTAGAGCTTAGGAAAGGAAACTAGAAAAAGAAGTGTGCAAGTTCAAGGCTAACCTCTAACATTTTTTGATAATTTTTTTTAGTGTTGTGGAGACATTGAATATCTTTTTGGTTTTTTTAGTATTATTTTATTTTCCTTTTGGTTTAAATATAAATATGTTAGTTTGTCAAAATTATCATCTAGGTTTATTTTTGATGCCGTAACCAGGGGAGTAGGCAGCTTTAAAGGAACGGGTTCGACCGAACCCGTACAAAGTTTTATTTTAGTGTTATATATTAGTGTATTTCAACATCGAACCCGTAGAAATTTTAACATCGATCCGGTAGAAAACCCACATCTAAGTGATAAACAATCGGTCGTCCGGCCATTGAAATTTTCCGAACCCGTAGGAAAAAAATTCTGGCTATGCCACTGGCCTTAATGAATCTATTCGATACCCATTGAATTCGCGTCGATTCTTTGCTGCAACGTTCGTGTTTTACCGATCATATAAATGTTGTTTTAAGTATGTTATTTTTCGTATCATAAGCTATACGAGGGCCGCTATTATATCATATTCACATCGGTTCTCCGCTTCAATGTGTTTTTTTTCTTTAAGTATGTTAATTTGATGTATCTGGCCCAATATTTGTATCGAATTGGTACCAAAGTTTTGAGTTTCGGTACCGTACCATACCGGTATTTACTAAATTCTACCTTTATATCGGTACCGTCCCAATCCCGAAATTGCAAAATTCTTGGTACCTGTATCAAAATATATGGTTCGGTACCATACCAACGGTACCGAACCGCTCAATGTGTTTCTTTTTGATTTAAATATATTAATTTGATGTATCTCGCTAGTATTGGTATCGAACCGGTACCGAATCAATACCAAAGTTTTGAGTGTCAGTACGGTATGGTACCGATATTTTCCGATTTCTACCTTTAACACCGTTACGGTCCCAATCCCGAAAATTGCAAATTCTTGGTACCGGTACCAAGAATTTGCGATTTTCGGGGTCGGGATTTTCGGTACCGTATCTCATCCCTATATCTGGGTTGACGAATTAATTTGTTTTTATATAGTTTCGGTTACGTAATCCGATGCCGACCGAATTTATGTTGGCGTACAAACAACCAAACATCACCCGCCCTACGCAACGTGCCGGGTAAGTTACCTAGTTACATACAAATATTGAATGTATATAAAAATTCTAACTCGCGTGAAAATTATGTGAAAGTTACGGTTCTATACACAAGTTAACTTTCATGTGAAAGCAAAGACCATTCAATAGTTCGATCATCAGCAAGTTATGATCATAAAAAAAGTTGTAGGGCACACAAAAGTTAGATTTTGTGCAAGTTAGAGCCATATGTAAGTTTGTCCATTCACAAATTCAAGTGCACTCAATCTCAACACATGACCATGCACAATCTATTGTGGACTGTAGCGGATGTAAGTGTGCGATGATACCATCTGAGGTGTATACACTATCTCCAATATAGGAATTAGATTTTAATCCCCAAATTTAAAAGTAGTTTTCATACGCATGAACAACAAATACACAAACACCAGACGTATGAAGGAACAACCTTCTTCTCCGGCAACTCAGGTTATAGATTTCGCGTATGAACATAACCGAAGTGAACACCGTCGGAAGATGCGGTCACGAAATCAAAACTAGACACGAACATATAAACCCCAAAACCAAAACCAATTTACCAGCCGGTGTTGGAATTTTAGTAATATTGGCTTATACATATTCATGTTAATATATTATATATAAAACCTATTAGTTAAGTTTTAGGCTAATTATAAAGCATGGAATAAACTCAAGGGGTATAAAGTGAATATGTATATTTTGATCGACAGTTTTTTGGGATATATATGCAATTCATGTTGCAACCCAAAGATACGGAAACATTCAGACGAACACAAGAATTCATGAAACACTGGTTATTTCATCCTCAATTCAATTCGGGTTCTTGTTTTCATTTTCATGATCTTATCCGATTAAATCAATTGCAAGTGCACAAATGGTTTAATCAGAAAGAGTAATCGATTTCAAGAACATCTTGGTTATTTAATTTCAAATTCAAGTTCTTTATCAAATTAGGTTTCATGAGTTAGTATAGTTTTCCCTTTGATTTCAATTTCAAGTTCTTTATCTTTGATTTCAACACATCGAAATCAATATTGTTTAACCCCAATATTAATATCGATAACAATACATACAATAACCAATACCCCAATCTAATGGTTTAATATGCATTAATAGTTTAATGATCTTTGTTGAAAGAAGATGGAAGAAATTTAATCTTTGTTGAAATTAAAGGGAAAACTATACTAATTAATTAAACCCTAATTTGATAAAGAATTTAAATTTGAAATTAAATAACTAGAATGTTCTTGAAATCGATTACTCTTTCAGATTAAAAACCATTTGTGCACTTACAAGTGATTTAATCGGATAAGATCAAGAAGATGAAATCAAGAACCTGAATTGAATTGATGATGAAGAAAATAGTGCTTCACAAATTCTTGTGTTTGTCTGAATGTTTTTGTATCATTGGGTTGCAACATGAATTGCATATATATCCCAAAAAAACTGTCGATCAAAATACACATATTCATTTATACCCCTTGAGTTTATTTCATGTTTCATATTTAGCCTAAAACTTAACTAATAGGTTTTATATATAATATATTAACATGAATATGTATAAGCCAATATTACTAAAATTCCAACTTTCCTCCCCCATTTTAGTAATATCCATAATCAACATAAACAAACTTCACCATAAACAAACTTATGCATAAATGAAATGTCCTATGGAATGAATTTCACATTAGTATATTACGGGATCCAAATATTCGAATATCAAGGTGTCCCAATAATTGAACCAGTTCTATTCATTTGAATACTTGAAGGTAATACACACATAAGTTCACAATTCTGTGGTTATAACTTTACATATTGTTTTACTAGCCTATGTCCTATCCTTCAAAGTAGTATATCAAAGCCAACTCTAAGCTTCTTGAAGCAACTAAACTTCATACTCTTATAGGTAGTTCTCATCTTGCACCTACACACACGCAATTTACCAAAGAACTAATAAGAAACCATGTTTCAACCTGCTTTATCTTACAGTCTGAGCGCATACCTTGGGATGATTATGTTGTGTTCCAATATCTTCATGACAAGCCTTCCACATTGAATTCAACATTTAACGTTGTATTAAATGGGAATTGGGTATCTTGACATGAGATACTAAGAAATGGACTTCAAACCCATCCCTATGGTTGATTTATTCACGAGATCTCTTCCTAACTCTTTGGTTAAATGATCAGCCATGTTGTGTTGAGATCTAATAAACTCAACATATATTATTCCATTCATGATTAATTCCCTAATCATGCTATGTCTAACACCTAAGTATCTAGATTTTTCATTATGCACTTGACTATAGGCCTTAGCCAGTGTAGCAGCACTATCACACCTTATTGAAATAGGTGGTACATGTTTATACCAGAATGGAATCTCATATAATAAATTTCTTAACCATTCAGCTTATTTTCCTGTTGAAGCTAATGTTACAAATCAGACTCCATTGTAAAGTTTGTAATACAAATTTGCTTTTTAGAAGCCCAAGCAATTGCACGTCCACCTAGTAGGAATACCCATCCACTTGTAGACGAATGATCTTCTAAATTAGTAATCCAACTTGCATATGAAAATCCTTGTAGAATAGAAGGCGAAGCTGAATAACACAAACCATAGTTCATGGTTCCTTTCAGATACTTAACAATCTATTCACTGTTTGCCAGTGATGTGAGCTTGGATTACTTGTATACCTGCTCAACCTTCCCACTGCATATGCTATATCTGGTCTTGTACTAACCATAACATACAACAAACAACCTATTGCCTTAACATAATCCAACTGAGCAATAGGATTTCCTTGATTTGGCATAAGCTTAACAGTTGGATCAATTGGAGTTCCAACTGGAGAGAAATTCAAACAATTGAATTTATTTAATATTTTCTCAATGTAATGAGATTGAGACATAGCAATTCCATTGTACCCTCGAGTAATTCTTATTCCAAGAATTACTTCAGCCTCCCCATATCTTTCATAGCAAATTCTGATGACAAAAACTCTTTAGTTTTATCAACTTGTCCTTGATCTATACCAAAGATCAACATGTCATCAACACACAAGCAAATTGTGACTCCATTTCCATAGGAATCAAATTTGTTGTAAACACACTTGTCAGCTTAGTTTAGGATAAAACCATCTGACAACACAACCTTATCAATTTTTTATGCCAATGTTTAAGAGCTTGTTTTAAGCCATAAAGACACTTAATCAGCTTACAAACTTTATGTTCTTGTCCAGACATAACAAATCCTTCGGGTTCTCTCATATATATTTCTTCATCTAATTCACCATTTAAGAAAGCAGTTTTGACATCCATTTGATGAATTACCAGATTATGTATAACTGCTAGAGCTAATAATCTAATGGTAGAAATTCTTGCAACTGGAGCATAAGTGTCAAAGATGTCTATACCTTCTTTTAGTCTAAAGCATTGTATAACCAACCGCGCTTTATACTTGTCTATACTCTCATCTACCTTCATTTTCCTCTTGAAAATCCATTTACACCCTTAAGGTTTACAACCTGGAGGCAAATCAACAAGTTTCCAAGTTTTATTGTGCATGATGTAAACAATCTCATCTTACACAGCTTCTTTCCAAAAAATTGCATCTCTTGAAGCCATAGCTTCACTGAAAGTATTTGGATCATCCTCCACACTGAAGAAATATTGATATTGACATCACCTTTGAACCTTCTACTAAATATAGTTGAAAATCATCTTTAAAAGACTCTGCCTTCCTAACTCTAGTACTTTTTCTAGGCTCAGGAGGAACTACTGTATTATCAGTAGAATCACTAGTCCTACTTCGTGAGCGATGACCCGTATCAGTAGGTCGAGGTATTTGAGGTAAATCTCACCTCCTCAAAGATAGCATCTCTTGACTCAATGATAGTGTTTATGGACATTGAATCCTTTGGTTCATTACATTGAACCTATATGCTTTTGAGTTCTTGGCATGTCCAATAAAGATGCAATCTATACCTTTCTCACCTAGGTTCTTTATTTTAGGATCAGTAAGGCGTATAACTGCTCTACATCCCCAAACTCTGAGATAATGCATATTTGGAGATCTTTTCTTCCACAGCTCATACGGAGTTATTTCATTATGCTTATTGGGAGTTCTATTTATAGATAACATGCGGTTAGCATAACATCTCCCTAGAACCCGTCACTCAAACCTGAGTAGGATAAGAAGGAATTAACCATTTCATTTAGGGTTTATTTTTTCTTTCCCCAACACCATTTGTGGTGGTGTATACGGTACCGTGGTCTGATGTATTATACCGGCGGACTAACAATATACTGGATCATAATGTTCACCTCTGTGATCTGTTATGAGGGTTTTAATTAGATCATTATGAATTCGTTCAACTTCTTGTTTATAAATTTTAAATTTATCAAGAGACTCATCTTTTGCATGTTATAATAAACATAACAATATCTAGTTGCATCATTGATAAATGTGATTACATATTTGTTATTTCTTAGTGATGGTGCGTTATGGTAATCACATAAATCAGAATGAACAAGTTCTAGTAATCGAGAGTCCCTTTTTACACTTTTAAAAGGTCTTCTAGTCATTTTAGTTAACTGATGTGTGGCATTTATTATTTTTCATATCAAATCATGGTATTAGACTCATTTTTGCCATGTCTTGCATTCTAGAATAGTTAAGATGTCCCAATCTAGCATGCCACAAGTTAGATATAGAATCTACTTTATTACTAGATGAGGATGTTATGCAAACAGATTCACTATCAAATGGTACGTGAATATTAAGTTTAAACATACCACTAGATAGATTACCAAATCCAACAAACATACCATTTTTTGACAACACATATTTATCCGACTCTATTACTTGTTTAAATCCATGACTATTTAACACAATTCCGGATATAAGATTCTTTTGAATCCCCGGTACATACGACACATTATCTAACAATAATTATTTCCGAGAAGTAAATAAAAGTTTGACTTTTACAATCCCTTCGATAGGCTCGGTTGATACATTCCACATCCTTAGCACATACCCATCTTCAATTATTTATAATTCTATGAACCATCTTGAATCTTCACAAACATGGCTCGTAGCACCCAAGTCTACCCACCAAGCTATCAAATCATCCTGCACATAGATGGATTCAACAATTAGTGAAATGTGTTCAATTTTATTTAACTTTATATCCAAAACACTTTTCCAAATTATTAACGTTGATCGTTAATAAATTTGAATCAAAGTCCAAGTCAAGTGACTCACTTTTATTTCCTCTCATTAATCTCAGCCTATTTCCAAACAAATCATTCATTGGGCTGCGTACAAGGGCTATTTACCATGGACCAAAATTTACTTCATTTGTACCAATAATTAAATCATGAGCAAACTCAGTTTTATTAATTTTTTAACCCATGGTATGATTCAGTTGAATTATTCAAGTTACATTTAAGAAAATTTATTGAACCTAAAGATGATTTAGATAACTTTCCTGGTTGAGGTGGTTGGTCCTTCGACCCACTTGGACCGGCTCCACTTGAACCCTTGTTTCCACTAGCTAGTTTCACATGACAATCCTTCTTCTTGTGACCCATCTTACCACACCTCCAACATCCTTCATTGACAAAGAACTATTATAACCAACACTTCTAGGTTAATTTGAACAACACAAGATGCACATGGATGAGTCAATTGCAGTCTCTAGTATCATTGACAAAATGCCTCTATTATGGAAGGATTTTGAGCATACCTTGAAACACCAAAAAGAGGAGTTTTAATCTTTGTTGAAATTAAAGGAAAAACTATACTTTCATTAAACCCTAATTTGATAATAGAGGCAGTTTGTCAATGATATTAGAGACTGCAATTGACTCATCCATGTGCATCTTGTGTTGTTCAAATTGACCTAGAATGTGTTGGTTATTATAGTTCTTTGTCAATGAAGGATGTTGGAGGTGTGGTAAGATAGGTCACAAGAAGAAGGATTGTCGTGTGAAACTAGCTAGTGGAAACAAGGGTTCAAGTGGAGGGAGTCCAAGTGGGTCGAAGGACCAACCACCTCAACCAGAAAAGTTATCTAAATCATCTTTAGGTTCAATAAATTTTCTTAAATGTAACTTGAATAATTCAACTGAATCATACGATGGGTTAAAAAATTAATAAAACTGAGTTTCCTCAAGATTTAATTATGGGTACAAATGAAGTAAATTTTCGTCCATGGCAAATTGCCCTTGTACACAGCGCAATGAATGATTTTTTTGGCAATAGGCTGAGATTAATGAAAGGAAATAAAAGTGAGTCACTTGACTTGGACTTTTATTCAAATTTATTAACGATGAACGTTAATAATTTGGAAAAGTGTTTTAGATATAAAGTTAAATAAAATTGAACACATTTCACTAATTGTTGAATCAATCTATGTGCAAGATGATTTGATAGCTTGGTGGGTAGACTTGGGTGCTACCAGCCATGTTTGCAAAGATTCAAGATGGTTCATAGAACTGTTAATAATTGAAGATGGGTATGTGCTAAGGATGGGGAATGTATCAACCGAGCCTATCGAAGGGATTGTAAAAGTCAAACTTTTATTTACTTCTCGGAAATAATTATTGTTAGATAATGTGTTGTATGTACCGGGGATTCGAAAGAATCTTATATCCGGAATTGTGTTAAATAGTCATGGATTTAAACAAGTAATAGAGTCGGATAAATATGTGTTGTCAAAAAATGGTATGTTTGTTGGATTTGGTAATCTATCTAGTGGTATGTTTAAACTTAATATTCACGTACCATTTGATAGTGAATCTGTTTGCATGACATCCTCATCTAGTAATAAAGTAGATTCTATATCTAACTTGTGGCATGCTAGATTGGGACATCTTAACTATTCTAGAATGCAAGACATGGCAAAAATGAGTCTAATACCATGATTTGATATGAAAAATCATCTTCGACACCCAACTACTACCCCGATCCCGACGTTATTTTAGACTCGGATTCAGGGGATGAAGTGATATTTAGTGCTATTCTAGATGTTTTGCCCGAGTCTTAGTCGAGCTTTGCGAAAGCTCACAACCACGAACAAGACGACCTCATCATAAATGGGATCGGTTAGGTGCTCATGAATGGTTGATAACAGATTCTTTTTCGTCGGACGCGACTTTTGATTCGGAACGATTCTGAAGCCGTTTTTGGATGAGTCGCCAACTTTTTTTTACCAATAGTTGGTGATTTAGAACGCGATTATGCGTTTTTTCAACAACGGGATTACGCGCGAGGTAGACTGGGTTTCTCCCCATTGCAAAAATTCACGGCTGCGATTCGTCAACTAGCGTACGGGACCGCAAACGACACCATGGAAGAGTATTTACAAATGTCGGAGAGAGTGGCTCGTGAAGCTTTTTACACGTTCTGCAAATGTGAGCATTATTTTCAATTTAAATATTTATTTATAAATCCTCTTACTTTACATGCAAACTTTATAGATGACCTTAGAATTTTAATTATTAGGTATTACTCTACTATATCATAAATAATATTTAAGGAGGCCGACTCAAACTGACATACAAAAATTATACGAGGTGCATGAACAAAGACACGGTTTTCCCGGGATGCTTGGTAGTCTTGATTGCACACACTGGGATTGGGAAGCCTGCCCAGTAGCTTGGCAAGGTCAATATCATCGGGGTGATCATGATGGACTAACAATTATCCTTGAGGCTGTTGCATCATTTGCTCTTTGGATATGGCATGCGCTTTTTGGGATGCCCGGTGCAAACAATGATATTGTCACACCCCAACCTACGGCGGAAATGCCGGGGCGTGAGCTGATTGTCACAGCTCATAAGGTTACTATCATGAAATTATAAAGCGACAATATCTAATTAATTTACTTATTATCAAACAACATTCATATACAACAAAAATAAAGAAAATTACAAATACAAAATCAACTATTCTTGTATATGTTTTATCCTAAAGTCATCTCTATGTTAGCTTTAGTTCGATAAGCAATCCAAATTTATAACCTGCAAATGCATACAAAATATATGTTTGTCAACAACACATGTTGAGTGAGTAGATCACCAGTTTTGACGCAAACAACAATGGTAATAATATATAATGATATAAGTGAATAAAAATAGGCAAAACTGTTATATGTGAGTATAAACAATTAAACCATAGCACATACATAAACAATCAACCATAAAGAAAGGGCTAAACCGTTGCCATACGAATGGGCATTGGTTACAAAAAATGAGGTGTCGGTGAAACCATTGCCAATGCGATCGGGCTCCGGCCACTACGACGGTCGTATGATCATACTATAATGAGATTATGTTGGACCTCTCCGAATGCGTTTCAAGTAAGCAAGTAAGCAAATAGCAAGTAACATGCAATCATTCAATTGAAACACAGCACAAAGATCACAGTTTGCGTTTGAGAAATAATAAGATAAATAATATGATAAATGGTACGCAAGTGTCCCCAAAACATTTGAAAACAAGTAAAATAGGGGAGTGATTACTCACCTGAACGGATGAACGAAATATAAGTGATGATGTGAGAGAGTTGAACCCTTCGCGATACACCGACAAGGATTCCTAGTTATATAATAGAATATTGAATTAATTATAAGGGATGCAACATGATTTGATGAATTAAGATTTCGATGAGATTTGTGTTATGATTGGCATTAAGATGTTATTACTTGAATGATCGATTAATCTCTACAGGTCATTGTTATGTGTAGTCTCATTAATTATAAATTCTCAACCAATTACACATGATATAATATATAATTAAATACTTAAATAATTTAGATAATTAAAATATAAGATATTCTTGTAATAATAAAATATAATAAAATAATTAATTAAATATACAAACTAAATAACATAATTTAAGTGAAATATACCTTTAATTATTTAAATAAATAATACAAAAATAAATAGATAATTATAATAATGTGTAGAAAATTTTTAGATAGTATATACAAAAATATAAATAGATGTTTTGTTTAAATCCTTTAACGAAATCTATTTAATATGCTTACTATGTTTTATAATATATATATATATAAACAAGTTTATAAAGACGTTCAAGGATGATAACATGTGAATCAAATGGCCGGGTTTTAACTAAAAAGAATAAGGCTCAATATCATTAAAATATACGTATAATACTTATAAATAAATATATATATATATATATATATATATATATATATATAAGTATATATAAACGTAACAAAAGCTTTTAAAGGTATTGACAAGAAACGTAAAACCAAGCCGTCGGTCTTAATAAAAAAATGTTTATTAATAAAATTTGTCATGTATTAAAACTAGTAATAATAATAAATCAACACTATTAAAACTAAAATAATAACTAAAAAGATCAGGGTGGTCGGGTTCGAACCCGCGACCCTCTGATCTCAACAAACAGAACAAGCCAGCTGAACTACCTGATCGATTGAGTAAATGATGAAAACTAAATATAAAATATAATAACCAGTTTAACCCAAATCCTCCATGAACCCTAGAAATCGCAATTGACGAATCCAGGCTATGATTGTTTAATTAAAGATGGGGTTAAGGATCCAAGAACAAAAACGAGTTAGATAGCATGTTTAATTACCTTATACGCTGATGGATACAAGGTGAATTGGCCTAATTAGAACTGGCTATAGAACGAGGACGAACATAGTGATGACGGCTACGATACTGTGATTTGTATTAGGGGTTTAGTAGGCGCCGCGATGATTATTGTGCAGCCAGAAATAATTGTGTTTTTATCAGCCCTAACTCATATATCAAGGATATCATATTAGACGGTTTTGTTAATAACGTATATACATAACCAATTGATCTTTGTTTCTAAATTCATAATGTCAGTGGGTTGAATTAGGCAAGGTCAACAATCTTTTGATTTGATTTCCATGATTATCGCGAGAATTGAGCTACACGTAACTAACGATTTCGGGTTAGCGTTTGGATATAAACGGGTTTGGGTTGTTTATAATATAATAATAATAACAGAAATTGAATTATGGTCCCTGTATTTTGAAGGTGGAAGCATATTGAGGTAAAACTTAGTTTAGGGTTATATTTGACAAAATTTGAAAGTTATACATATATATTAAATAAGTAAATTAAATAATAATATTATAATAATTAGTTTACTCGACAAACGCGATAATTTTTTTGTGATAGAATTTCCCGAATGTAAAACGGGTCGAGTTTCTTATATATTTATGAGTTTGAAAACTCGAGTTGTTACAGATATAGCTGTGATAAATGCGTCCCCTATTTTTGATCGTCTCATAAACGGAGTTGGAACCAACACCTCATTTTCCACGAATTGTGTCAACTATGAATACGGATACTATTTAGTCGACGACATTTAGTCGGTTGGTTCATAGCTTTACGTGCCCGATTAATGATAAACGAAAATATTACAAGAAAAAACACGAGTCGGTCAGAAAGGACATCGAAAGTGCATTCGAGGTATTAAAGAAACGTTAGTCTATAGTTAGACATCCGACTCGTATTCAGCAAATGGATAAGTTAAGAAATGTAATGTACACTTGTATTATCTTACATAATATGATATTGGAGGACTCGGGTAGAGCAATTTGTCAAGACGAGTACAACGATGCGCTGGAGCCGGACACAAAACTAAACGAAGATGAGAAACTTGCAAATTTATTAAGAACACGAAGAAAGGAAACGAATTTCAGTCTTCGGTCGAATTTGGTTGAACATGTTAGGAGAAACAAACAACAAAACGACGGCGACGATGACGACAACTAAAAATAGTTGACTTTTTTTTAGTTATTTGCTTTTTAGTTTAATTTAGTTTGTATTTTATTATTATTGTATTTAATAAATTTGTTGGTTTTTTGGTTTTATAAAAAAATTAAAGGGGCTTCCAAGCCCCCTCACCATAGAGGGGCATCTTTAGGTGGGGCTTTGATGCCCCCAGTGCTCACGTGGGGCTGACGTGGCACTGTGGAGGGGTTTCAAAGCCCCTCACCATAGAGGATGGTCTTGCAGAATAAAATAGTCAAATGAAACGGTTTAATTTGAATAACCAAATGAGACGGTTTATCTGTAAGGCCCCGAACCCGGTAGCCTTACTTTTGCGTCGGATTTACTCATAAACACAGTTCTTACAAATCAGAGTTCATTAAAACTTTCGCGGAAACGTTTACTTGAAGCATTCGTTACAAAACATTCAATCTCTTCCTTAATATTATAAAACAAATCATTATATTTAAAACATCTTTTCTTCCATCTTAAGATGCCAGCCGTTCAACCCATGCCATGTGCCATCCTCATGCTAGTTCTTTGGTCTGATCACCTGCGTGCATACTAAAAGTCAGCTACGCTGAGTGAGTTCTAGTTAATCGGACGCCATACAATACATACACATACATACATATCCGAAGATACATATCCGTACTTAACTAGTTACCCTTCTGTTCTACATACATACTTACTACCATACATACATACATATCTACAATCACTAACCTCAGTCTACCGAGAGTACGTTCATAGTCCGCCGTCTATACATGTACTCAAGGTCGTGAACACGTAAAAGGTCCGCAGTCCTTACCTATGTTCACCATTCATGGTACGTGCAAGGTCCGCGGTCCTTCCCTATACCATCCCACTTCCACAACACGTACAAGGTCCACAGTCCTTCCCTATGTTGCAACCTAATTCATAGCACGTACGAGGTCCGCAGTCCTCCCCTATGCTACCACAGCACGTATAAGGTCCACAGTCCTTCCCTATGCTGATGCCTATCTATAATACGTATAGGGTCCGCAGTCCTTAACTACGTTGTCGTCTATTATCTGTAACACGTATAAGGCCCACCGTCCCTATCTACGTTTACATCTATCATCTTCATTACGTATAAGGCCCGCAGTCCTTAACTACGCCATCACCAGCCGAGTCTATGTCCGACAGAAGCTAGAGGGATTTGCCATCCTAACTTACTATGTCGAACGTAGAACTCACATACCATTCGTGTACCTGTATACACATACTTCACATATACAATAATTACATTATAGCATAAGAACACTCTAGGCGTTCTTTACATCCTTCATTTAACAACCATACCCCTTGTCGTTATGTGCAATATCCGAAAATCGTTCACGCCCCGACAAGTATTCATTTGTAATATTCATACATCTTCGATATATAATATTCGTACCTTTATTTTTTTAACCTGACAGTACGCGCAATATCCGAAGATCGTTCGCGTACCGACAAGCAATCATTCATATCCATCACATATATCACATATGGCATACACTTATCACTTAGGATAAATGTATTAACAAACACATCGAGTATGCACACAGCCCCGAAAACATAACAAGGAATGGGGCTAGAAACTCACCTGAACTCTGCTTCTTCCTCCGATAGTTGTAAATCCCTTCTTTAACTGAGCTCGGCTGACTGTATAAGTTACACGTATCAATACTCGCCTGATCTAATCTGGTGGCCTAGTATTAGCTTACTTTTATTTATCGTTTTTAATCTATTTTCTAGTCGAACTTGACTTTAGGCGAAGTTAAACCTTAGGCGAACTTGGCTTTAGGCGAAGTTGTCATCAGGCGAACTTAGCTTTAGGCGAAGTTGTCATCAGGCGAACTTAGCTTTAGGCGAAGTTGTCATCAGGCGAACTAGCTTTTAGGCGAAGTTGTCATCAGGCGAACTTAGCTTTAGGCGAAGTTGTCATCAGGCGAACTTAGCTTTTAGGCGAACTTAGCTTTTAGGCGAAGTTGTCATCAGGCGAACTTAGCTTTGCAGGCGAAGTTCATCAGGCGAACTTAGCTTGCAGGCGAAGTTGTCGGCTGCAGCTACTGTTAGTTCTTAAATCCTTCGTTTCTTAACCAAATAACTCGATTTAGGTATCCACGGAATCGTCTGACCAGCGCCTACAAACCCCAACCATCAAATCGACCTAACATCGATGTTTAAAGGGTGCGATTTGGGCATATAGGTTACGGGTTCTTTTATCAATCAATTAACCCATCAAATCATAACCATTTTCAGTAAGTTTAGCTTTGTTGGATTCGTTTTTACCATACAAACACAGATCTATCATTTATATACTAATCCAAACCTAAACGAACAAGTTCTCGATATAAACGTACCGTAAATGAGTCGAACTACGAACACGAGCTGGTCTTGTTGCTTTGGTTCATCACGACGATCTACACCAACAAGCTCGGGTCCTCGCCTTTGGATCTTGGTTCGGGTCGTGTGTGTTTTGGGTGTGTGTAGAGATTAGGATGGGTAAATGGATGGAATGGAAAGGATTGGGGTTTAAGGGGTATTTATACTCTCTTAAGCCCATGGGCCGAAGGCCCATATTTCCTTGTGGTCCCTATCTAATCCCATCTAATTATCCTACTAAGTCTTCATATTTGCTGTTATTATTATCGCTCCACTAACTCGTTTATTTCACCCGACAAAATAATATATTAAATATTACTTTAGAAATTTCGGGATGGATTGTGACATCCCACATCGGTTGGGAAGGAGAACTAAGCCTTCTTTATAAAGAGGTGGATACCTTCCCCATCATAACGCGTTTTGGGCGCTTAATGGTAGTGGATGAGAGGAGAACTCCACAGTTAAGCGTGCTCAGGTGGGAGAAGTATGAGGATGGGTGACCACCTGGGCAACCAAAAGCAAATCCGTGAGGCGATGGTGGTATGTCCCGGCCAAAGCGGACAATATTATGATGCGGTGGTAGCTGGGCTGTTACAAATGGTATCAGAGCCAGGGCCAGACCGGTGGTGCCAGCGAGGACGCTGGACCCTAAGGGGGTGGATTGTGACATCCCACATCGGTTGGGAAGGAGAACTAAGCCTTCTTAATAAAGAGGTGGATACCTTCCCCATCATAACGCGTTTTGGGCGCTTAATGGTAGTGGATGAGAGGAGAACTCCACAGTTAAGCGTGCTCAGGTGGGAGAAGTATGAGGATGGGTGACCACCTGGGCAACCAAAAGCAAATCCGTGAGGCGATGGTGGTACGTCCCGGCCAAAGCGGACAATATTATGATGCGGTGGTAGCTGGGCTGTTACATTATCGGATTATCAAATAAGGCGGTTCTATCTAATAAGACGTTTCCGGTAAATTAGTTAATTAAAAAAGGTCAACATTTGACTTTCATATTGCGGTCTTCATCAAAACCGCCTTAAAAAGTATTTTTAAACCACCCGATTTAATGATTTTTGTACTAGGAAATGAATCGTCACACGGTCTTAGGTGTTGTTTGTTTTTTAAGAGGTAAAAAGTCTGTAGTCTGCGGATCACATTTGCATACATTTGTAGCAGAAGAGGTGGACCAAACCTCTGCAGCCTGCAAGAAAAAGACTAATTGTTTTTAACGTTTGCAACCTGCTAAAATAAAACAGAAATTTTGAAATAACCTAAAATTTAAATAAAAAAGTCATTCAACATAGAAATTTAAATAATAGTCAAATAACACTTAAATAATATTCATAAAACCACAACAATAAATTTTTTGAAAATAATTTATTCGGTACTTTGCATTAACTGCTCAACAATTGCATCTCGTAGCTGCGTCATATATTCCCGATATGATGCAGTGCCATGTGCTTCAACCTCGTCTCCTTTAGTTGTGACAATTGTCAATTTTTCGTATTCGTATTTGTATTTGTTAAACCGACCTGTTAGTCGTTTCAATATATATATTCGTATTTGAAAGTTATCGATTTATATCAATTTCAATTATTAAAGTTTGTTTTCGTTCATTTCTCATTCGTAGTGTTCATCTCCAAGCTATAAAAGTTTATAAAATAATCGAAGTTTAAAGATATACGCATATAAAATGTAAACAAATAAAAAATATTAAAGTACAAAAAGTTTTATCAAAGCTTAGTATACTTTCAAAGTTCAAGGTTTAAAGAGTAAATAAAGTTTAAATTAGTTTATATATATTTAAAAAGTCTAGGGTCTAAAATGTAACATTTAAATAATAATAATTATTATTATAATAATATTAAAATAAAACAAATCAGCCCAGCCCCCATCCCCCCGTTTCCCCGTTTTTCCGATCCAAATTCCGGCCGCCGGATTCTTGGGCCGACAAGATGTAAAGACGACCGTTCGAGCTCCGTTTCGATCCGGTAGTTACCCCAAACATCATCTCCACTAATAATAAACATTACTATGTGATTTATTTCGTCATTTAACTCGTAATTTGTGAGGCCCCGTTACCAGTGCCTCACTTTTGACGTTGGATTTACTCATAAACGCAGTTCTAAATATCAAAGTTAATTAAAACTTTCGTGGAATAATATAAAACATCAACCTTTCGTTACAAATATCCATTATTTGTCTTTTAAAACATAACATAAAATATAACATTCAAAACATCATGAAAATCTAAAGATGCCAGCCTCTTCAATCCTGCCATGTGTCTATCTCAAACCAGTTGTCTCAATCTGTTAACCTACGTGCATACTAAAAGTCAGCTACGCTGAGTGAGTTCTAGTTAATCACATAACTTACTTTACATACACATATATGTTCCCGAAGGTACGCATTACATACAAAACCTGTACTTCATTCATCCATACACATTTTGAAAGGCCCCGTTACCGGTGCCCTACTTTGGACGTTGGATTTACTCATAAACATAGTTCTAAATATCAGAGTTAACTAAAACTTTACGCGGAATATAAAACTTTCATAAAACATTACATATCAAAACATAAACATGTCTTTAAACATTCTTCTTGTCTTTCAAAATCAAACATAACTCATAAAACATAACAGGTCTTCAAATGCCAGACTCTTATTCTTCTGCCATGTCTCCCCGCTCAAGCCAGCCGTCTCATCCTACTTACCTGCGTGCATACTAAAAGTGAGCTACGCTGAGTGAGTTCTAGTTAATAACATCACATACTTTACATACACACATTCTTTCATTCATACTTTCATAACTCAAATTCTATTTTACTCTATTCTATTCTGCCTCGGATATTATTAGGGTCCGGTCCCTTTTTCTGCCTTGGATATTACTAGGGTCCAGTCCCTTTTCTGCCTTGGATATTATTAGGGTCCAGTCCCTTTTCTGCCTCGAGATTATTAAAGGGCTCGGTCCCTTTTCTGCCATAGATATTATTAGGGTCTAGTCACTTTTCTACCTTTCTATCTCTTACATTTGTTCATAACATACATACATATCGTTCATAGTCCATACATAACATTATAACTTGACAGTGCATGCAATATCCGAAGATCGTTCACGTACCGACAAGCAATCATTCTTACCTTTCATAACGTACATACATATCATTCATATTTCGTACATAGCATTATAACTTGACAGTACGTGCAATATCCGAAGATCGTTCACGTACCGGCAAGCAACCATTCTTACCTTTCACATAATCACATAAGACATACACTTATCACTTAGGATAAATGTATTAACAATCACATCAAGTATGCACACAGCCCCGAAAACATAACACATAAATGGGGCTAGAAACTCACCTGAATGCGGTTACGTTCACCGTTAATAGTTATTCCCTTCTTGAGCTGTGCACGTCTAACTGTATAATATTTACATGTATCAATTAACTATTACTACTCATATCGTATTTCTATATTTAGATAACCCACAACGAACGAGGGTCCGGGGGCAGCGCCCCTGGCAGCGGGGTTCTAGGGGCGGTAGCCCCTAGCGGGGTCCAAGGGGCAGAGCCCCTGGCTGGGGTTAAGCTGTCTTAACACATTTTCCCTTAGGATTTTAAATTATTTTCTAATTCGCTAACTCATTTGTTATAGCGATTTTCCTCTGATTCGTTATGTTTTCTTCCTTAATTCGCTATCCTGATTCGTCATATCTTCAACTAATTCGTCATTCCACTTCGTTGTCTGAACATGACTTGATTCGTGGTCTAATTCGTTATCGGGACTTAGCGAATTGGTGAGTAACGAATCACCTGATTCGTTATCTGGTCATGACGAACTGAGGAAACCGATTCGTTAATTGGACATAACGAATTGGTGAACTAATTCGTTATCTTGCTATGACGAACTGGTTTACTAATTCGTTACCTCTTTATAATGAATTGTTCCATCTTATCCATACTTTGACTCGAGGGTCAAAGTCAAAATCACCAAGAACACAGATTAGACAATGTTTCCTAGATCTGCAATTAAACATTCATTTCTTAACGAAACATCACGATTTTGGTATCCATGGATTCGGAATTACAGCGCCTACAAACCCTAATCATCCAATCATCAAAATATTTACGTTTACGAGGTGCGATTTATGTACATATATACGGGTTTCTTTAGGTTTACAATTAACCCATCAAATGTTGATCAATTTCCATAAGATTTGTTGTTTTGGATTCGTTTATAACATACTAACACAAATCTATGATTTCCCAAATCAAACCGAACCTATATGAACGATTTCTATATGTAAACGTACCTTAAACGAGTCGAACTACGAACACGAGCGGGTACTTGATGTTGTTTTGGTCTGTCACGACAGTCCAGCACCCACAAGCTCGGGTTTTCGCCTCCGGATCTTGGTTCGGGTTTGTGTGTGTTTTCCAAGGTGTAGGCTATGGTGTAGAGATGGATAGAAAATGGAGAGGTTTAGGGTTTAAGGGTATTTATACTCCCTTAAGCCCATGGACCTAAGACCCATTCCATTTCTTATTTTCCATCTTCTAAAGTCCGAGTCCAACCGTGTACAGTTTGTTAACTAAACCGATAAACGACACAATCTAAAATAAACGAAATTTATTTTATTATTATAACCAAAAGTAGGATGTTACAAGTCTTCCCTTCTTAAAGAGGTTTCGTCCCCGAAACCTAACTATTACATAAACAAATTCGGGTAAAACTTGCGCATCACATCCTCAGCTTCCCAAGTAGCATCTGAACCCTTGCGATGCTTCCATATCACTTTCACTAGGGGTATCATCTTGTGACGAAGTTGTTTCTCCTTGCGGTCAACTATCTCTATCGGTTGCTCATTGTAGTTTAGCTGTTCATCAACCTCGATGTCCATTAATGGCACGTGAGACGTGTCATCAGCTAGACACTTCCTCATATGAGAAACATGGAAGGTTGAATGAATTCCTTCTAACTCTTCTGGTAAATCCAGCTTATAAGCTACTTCACTCACACGATCTATAATCTTAAACGGTCCAATGTACCTCGGGCTCAACTTTCCCCACTTTCTAAAATGGATAATTCCTTTCCAAGGCGAGACCTTGAGCATCACGTTGTCACCAACGTTGAACTCAATCGGTCGTCGCCGCTTATCAGCATACGACTTTTGTCTGTCTTGAGCAGCTTTCATTCTTGCTTTGATCTGATCGAACTTTGAAGAAGTTTCTTGTACAACTTCTAGGCTTCCCATATCTTTCTGAACAATCTCTCCCCAACACACCGGGGTTCTACATCGTCTACCGTAGAGCATTTCAAACGGTGGCATACCAATACTTCAATGGTAGCTATTGTTATAGGAGAACTCTGCTAGATGTAGATGATCATCCCAACTTCCTTCAAAGTCTAAAACACAAGCACGTAGCATATCCTCAAGGGTCTGGATCGTCCTCTCGGACTGTCCATTGGTTTGAGGATGATACGCCGTACTGATGTTCAATCTCGTTCCCATAGCTTCATGGAACTTCTTCCAGAACCTCGAAGTAAACCATGTATCTCTATTAGACACGATTGATAGTGGTACTCCATGTTTAGATACAACCTCTTTTATGAACAAGCTTGCTAATGTTTCTGACGAGATAGCCTCTCGTATGGGCAGAAAGTGAGCACTCTTGGTCAACCGGTACACAATCACCCAGATGGTATCATGGTGCTTAGCTGTACGAGGTAGCTTAGTTATGAAATCCATGGTGATGTGTTCCCATTTCCACTCTGGTATCTCTAGCGGTTGCATCTTTCCATAAGGTTTCTTGTGCTCTGCTTTGACTTGTAAACAAGTTAAGCACTTACTGACATAATATACTACATCATTCTTCATTCCTGGACACCAGTAGTCTCTTTTCAAGTCTTGGTACATCTTCGTAGCTCCAGGATGAATCGAGTATCTTGACTTATGAGCTTCATCTAAGATTCGACCCCTGAGATCTCCATGGCGTGGAATCCACATACGGTCGAACCTAGTCTTAACACCATGAGTGTTTTCCATCAGTTCGTCCTGCTGACCGAAAATCCTTTCTTTCTTCACTAACCCCTCATCTACTAGCACCTCTGACTATATCTTGACTCTTCAAAAAGACTTGAGTTCATAATCAGCTGGTATGACTTCACTGTCGCAAGGACTTCCTCATTCTTACGACTTAGCGCGTCGGCGACCACATTAGCTATGCCAGGATAGTATTTAATGTCACAGTCGTAATCCTTAATCAACTCCAACCACCTCCTCTGTCTCATGTTCAACTCCTTTTGCTCGAAGAAGTACTTTAGACTCTTATGATCGGTGTGAATGGTACACTTAGTACCATACAGGTAATGCCTCCATATCTTTAAGGCATGCACTACTGCTGCTAGCTCTAAATCATGCATCGGATAAGTACTCTCATGCACTTTCAACTGTCTAGACGCGTAAGCTATCACCTTTTCTCGTTGCATCAACACACAACCTAACCCACGATGCGAGGCATTAGTACAGACAACCAAGTCCTCGTCACCATTGGGTAAAGCAAGGATTGGAGCTTGCGTGAGTCTCTTCTTTAACTCCTGAAAAGCTTCTTCTTGAAACTTACCCCAACTGAATACTATCGACTTTCGGGTCATACCGGTCAACGGTGCGGCTATCTTGGAGAAACCTTCGATGAATCTCCTGTAGTAGCCAGCTAACCCTCGGAAGCTTCGTATAGCAGTCGGATTCTAAGGAGTCTTCCAATTCGTTATTGCCTCAATCTTAGCTAGGTCCACCATAATCCCTTCCGGATTAATCACGTGACCTCGGAATTGCACTTCTCGCAACCAGAACGCGCATTTCGAAAACTTAGCGTACAACTTCTCTTTATTCAGAGTCTCCAATACCTCTCTCAGATGCTCAGCATGATCAGACTCGCTTCTGGAATAAATCAATATATCATCGATGAAGACGATGACTGACTTATCCAACATTGGCCGACACGCCCTATTCACCATGTCCATAAATGCTGCGGGAGCATTCGTTAGACCGAATGACATTACGAGGAACTCGTAGTGTCCATACCGCGTCCGAAACGCTGTCTTAAGGATGTCTACCTCTTTCACCTTCAACTGATGATAGCCTGATCTGAGATCTATCCGTGAGAACCAACTTGAACCTTGCAGTTGGTCAAACAGATCATCGATCCTTGGCAAAGGATATCTATTCTTTACCGTAAGCTTGTTCAACTCGCGATAGTCTATGCACGTTCTCATACTTCCATCCTTTTTCTTCCCGAACAACACTGGTGCGCCCCACGGGGAAACACTTGGTCTAATAAAACCTTTGTCGAGGAGTTCTTGTAGCTGGGACATCAATTCTTTCATCTCAGACGGTGCTAGACGGTAAGGCGCTTTCGCGACGGGTTGGGCTCCTGGTACTAAATCTATCTGAAATTCTATCTCTCGCTCCGGTGGCAACCCCGGAAGATCCTCTGGGAATACTTCTGGGTAGTCGAGCACGATAGGAACATCTTTCATTTCTTTGGTCTCGGCCGTAGCGTTGACAACATACGCCAGGTAGGCACCACATCCTCGCCTTAACAAACCCTCGACTTTTATCATTGAAATGACATTAAGCCCAGAACTTTCCTTATCACCATAAACCGTCACCACACTACCATCCAAGGACTTTAACCTTATTATCCTACTCTTACACACTATTTGAGCTTCATACTCAAACAACCAATTCATTCCCAAAACCACATCGAACCCTCCTAAGGTCATAACATACAAAGTAACAGGGAACTCATGTCCCTCTAACTCTATTTTACAGTCCTTAGCCATATTCATTATTTTAACCGAAGTGTCACTAGCGGTTTCTACTATAAGAGTTTCTGACACTCGGTAACATTTCATTTTAGCTAACTTACTAAATGGTGTGGCTACGAAACTTTTATTCGCACCTGAATCAAACAATACTGAAGCGGATATACCGTTTACTAGAAACGTACATGTGACAACATCTTGAATCTGCTTGGCTTGTTCCTGGGTTAACATGTAAGCTCTGGTCCTCGGCCCAGTTTGATCAGAATCATTCTTCCCACTACCTCCGGCACCACCATTGGTGCACTCCTTAGCAAAATGTCCTGGCTTACCGCACTTGTAACATGCGGATTTTGCAGTACAATCGGGAGCATAATGCCCCACCTTCCCGCACTTGTAGCAAGCATTCGTACCGAACATGCACTCACCAGCATGACTCTTCCCACACTTATAACAAACATCATAACCCTTACTCCATCTGCACTCACCACCATGCATTTTTCCACACGTCTTGCACGATCTCTTCTCCCACACTTTCTGCTTCTTATCCTTGGAGTTCCACAACTGAGTACCGGGTCGTTTGACATTGACCCACTTCTTATCTTTCTTCTCTTCTTCCACCACAATATCATCCGCAGCCAGGTCTGCATAAACCATCTCTGCGAGCTCGACAGCAGAGTCAAAGGTAGCAGGTTTACTTGTCCTGACTAGCGTGCGGACTTTCTGTGGCAATCCCCTCACATATCACTTAATTCTCTTAGCTTCAGTGTTGACCATATCGGGTACCAACCTAGACATTCGGTTGAACTCGGTGGTATACTCACGATGTGTCATCATCCCAACTTTCAAGTTTAGGAACTTCATCTCCGCCCTCTCAACTTCGGCGTCAGCACAGAATTTCTTCATAACCATTTCCTTCAGATCCTCCCATTTCATGGCCTTAATCTCCTCCCAAGTCTTCCTCTGCTCCACACTTTCCCACCAATACATTGCCTCCTCTTCAAACGATTGTGTGGCATAACCGACAGCTTGATCGGGACGACACTCGCTAATGCGGATAATTTTATCCATGACAGTTATCCATTGAAGGGTAGCGATTGCGTCTCCCAAACCAATCAGCTTCGGCGGGTCACAACCCTTGAAGGACTTATAATTGCACCCGCCTCGGCCTCTTCTCTTTTCACCGGCTTTCACGGAATTAACCCTACTCGTGGCCTCCCTCTCTTCTTCCTCATCTCTCCTACCATCACCACCTGCCCCTCCAGCAGTTCTTTCATGGCTTCCAACAGACCCTCTAGGAGTAATATTCTTCACAGCAGTGGCTACAGCTTGAACAATAGCTGCTTGGATTGCGGGATCCAGTTGAACCCCTTCATTGTTGATCGGACCTTCTCCAGCTGCGCTTCCCTCATTTCTGGGGTTGGAAGCTGTCTCCACCGAAGGTCGTTGGATACGACGAGGCCTGCCACGACGTCCAGCGCAACCTCCAGCTCCCACATTTCCCTCTGTTCCAGCCATCGTATTCTAAAAGGAAAACACAAACATCATCACTCAAAGAACTGTTTAGTACAAGGATAGTAAGGCTAACAGGTAATACAGCACCTACAAACCCTAATCATCCATTCATCCAAATATTTACGTTTACGAGGTGCGATTTATGTACATATATACGGGTTTCTTTAGGTTTACAATTAACCCATCAAATGTTGATCAATTTCCATAAGATTTGTTGTTTTGGATTCGTTTATAACAAACTAACACAAATCTATGATTTCCCAAATCAAACCGAACCTATATGAACGATTTCTATATATAAACGTACCTTAAACGAGTCGAACTACGAACACGATCAGGTACTTGATGTTGTTTTGGTCCGTCACGACAGTCCAGCACCAACAAGCTCGGGTTTTCGCCTTCGGATCTTGGTTCGGGTTTGTGTGTGTTTTCCAAGATGTAGGCTATGGTGTAGAGATGGATAGAAAATGGAGAGGTTTAGGGTTTAAGGGTATTTATACTCCTTTAAGCCCATGGACCTAAGGCCCATTCAATTTCTTATTTTCCATCTTCTAAAGTCCGAGCCCAACCGTGTACAGTTTGTTAACTAAATCGATAAACGACACAATATAAAATAAACGAAATTTATTTTATTATTATAACCAAAAGTAGGATGTTACACATTTATAGCTAACCTTACATTATAAAGGGTATTTCACCCTAGATACCTCGGATATTATTTGGGTCCGGTACCCTCCATCCTCGGATATTATTAGTGTTCGGTCTCCCTTCATCCTCGGATATTATTAGGGCCCGGTCTCCTTTCATCCTCGGATATTATTAGGGTCCGGTACCTTCCATCCTCGGAAATTATAAGAGTCCGATCACCCTTTCTTCCATACATTTATACCATACCTTTCTATATACATAATTGTAAGTTTCATACATACATACATACATCATTCATTCTTCATATACAACAATTTTATCATCAAACCTTTACCTGGCAGTAATGCAATATCTGAAGATCATTCATGTACCGACAAGCAGTCAATCATACCTTTCACATAAAACATATATGGCATACACTTATCACTTAGGATAAGTGTATTAACTAATCAAATCGAGTATGCACACAGCCCCGAAAACATAACAAGGAATGGGGCTAGAAACTCACCTGAACTTGATTACGTTCACCGTTAATTGTTATTCCTTTCCTTAGATGTGCTCGACTAACTGTATAACAATTACACGTATCAATTAACTATCACTACTCTCATCGAGTTTCTAGTCTAGTTATAACCCTCAACGAACGGGGTTCCGGGGACAGCGCCCCTGGCAGCGTGGTCTAAGGGCGGCAACCCCTAACAGGGTCCAAAGGGCAGAGCCCCTGGCTGGGGTCGAGCTATCTTAACACATTTTCCATTAGAATTTTAAATCATTAATTAATTTACTAACTTAAAAGTTCAAGGGCTTCTTTGTAACTATATCATTCTTTTTCTAAGTCTAGAGACCATTCTGTCATTTTGTTAAACTTCTAGTTCGTTACATTGTTCTTAACGAATTGGGTTATCATAACGAACTGGTCCTTGTAACGAATTGGACCTTATAACGAACCGGTCTTTTTAACGAATTGAACCTCATAGCGAATGACCCCTCTCTGTAACGAATTGGACCTTCTAGTTCGTTGTCTCCTTTTAACGAATAACTATAACGAATTGGGGGCTAATTCGTTATATTTTCATTAACGAATCTGGATACGAACTAAGGCTAGTTCGTTAGGCTCTTGTAACGAATCATCTGACGAATTGTCTCTAATTCGTTAACTCTCCGTTAATGAATTAGGGTTAAGTAAGAGAAAGTCAAAAACATTCTCTGACATTCCCTTCCTCGTACCCGCCACTTTTCCGGCGCCGTCGCCGCCGGAAAACCGCGGGTTCACCGGAAAAATGGAATTTTTGCACCATTTTCACCGTTTTTTGTCCCGTTCGATCCAGATCTGAGCTAGGGTGACCCCTAAGCTCATCTTAGGTTCGGTTTATACCCGATTCCACCTGGATCTCGTGACTTTAACGGTTTAAAGGTGTCGGCTCGTCGTTTCGCAACTAGATCTAACGGGTTTGAGCTCATACAATATTATACCATCATTACCTTGGATCAGGATCGGTTTTCCTTGGTGATTTCAGCTAGAGAGAGAGAGAGAGCAAGATGAGAGAGAGCTAAGTGTGTGTTTTGGTGGTGTATGGAATATGTGTAAATGAATGAAAACGGGTACTTAAGGTTTATATAATTATGGATCATGGGCTTAAGCCCATGGTCTTTTCCTTCTTTCCTTCATGACCCAAGTCCATAACCCATATCCATTTTACCCAACACTAGCCTGACTCATAATAATTCATATTCTCATTTTATTAACCGAAACTAGGAAATGGGATGTTACATAATTAACTCGTATTAATCCTAACCGATCGGATTTTAACCAAACTCGTAATAACTCGAATTAAACATCAATAGATCAAATTAAAGATATAAATAAGTCGATAATCTTTATCTAAACCTTTTTCACACATAATTTTTCACAAACAAACACTTTATAACCATCAATTTGTTCATCCAAGAGCGGTTCCGCCAAGTCCCGTTCATCGTGTTTACGGCACCATACTAAGTAAGTGATAGATGAATTCGTATTAGTTTCAAGCGAATAACAAAACCCCTAACATAAATCAAACAAACATGGAACAGATTTGGATAATTGAAATCTAGGGTTTTGTGAGGAAGAAGATGAACAAGAGGATGTGTATTTAAATTATAAGTTCTATCTTTTAACAACAAAACTTATTTGGTCCAGTGGTTGTGTGTATGTCTTGTGGTCATGAAGACTCGGGTTCAAACTCGGGTCACTGCAGATTCAGTTTGCATTTTTTTGTTACAAGTTAGTTTAATAGTTTTTAATAAATGAAATATAGATTTATAAATTTTTATAAAATAAATATAATCATTTTAAGTTAAATAACAATTGTTTAGATTGTTTTTAACCTTTTTAACTAACAACCAAACTTTTACAAACCCGAACCATTCGTTAAACTCGTAATATATATATATACACCTATATATATACACCTATACCTATTTATATATATATATATAGGTAGGTACGTGTGTAGGTACGTACGTTTGTATATATGTATGTATGTTTGTATGTGTGTAGGTACGTAGGTTTTAATGTGACTCGGTACATTTGTATGTGTATAGGTAGGTTTGAATGTGTATTAAGACATAAATACAACCAACCTACATACATGTAGGTAACATCATAAGAAAGTGAGTGAAAAATTAGGGATTAATGGAGTTACACATTCACTTCTCGTACTTCTTGCTGTAATATCACTTCTCGCAAGATCCATCCCCTATATAAATATGTATATATATAATATAATATCGTTATAATTTTTTAGAAACTAAACTGTCAAATGTTATACTAAATTATACCTATAACGCTAAAACCTCGTAAACATTATATACAAATTTAATAGTAGACTCGTAAATAAAATTATAATAATAAATCGTTAAATTCGTTAAACTTAAACATTATTATACGTTAAAGGTATAAAAGTTTATAACTATATATACAAACAATAATACATGAACTTTAAGACCGACATGTTATTTCCATTATTTAGTTAGTAATTTTCGAGTTTATTATTTTAGCTCGCGAGATTCGATCCTTCGGTTTCATATAACGCGCTTTCCGTTTCGTTTCCAAGTTGTCATTCCAATTTTAAAGGTGAGTTTCTCACACCCCCTTTTTACCCTTTTTAACTATTTTGGGGGTAACATATATATCCTATCAAAAATTTAATTTATTTTATTTATTATTTACAAACTACATTTCGCATCATGGACTTGTGTGTTTATTTATTACTTGCTCAATTATTACGTGCATGGATTTCTTCTATAAGTATGATCATACGCCCCCCCCCTTGCACTCATGGACCATTGTTTCTAGTGGAAAAGAGACTCCGATCTGAGTATGTTGGTGCACAATCCCAACTGGAAAAGACCTTCATTTATTCTTTACACTTATGGACCATTGATTCTAGTGTAAAGAACCCTTATGTGTTTTTCACAAGTTTTTATGGAATTGTATGGTTTTTCTATTTTATTTAAACTGTGTGAACTCACCAACTATTAAGTTAGTTAACATTATTTTATATATATGTTACAGGTACTTTCACTAGAGGATGAAATGACGTAGATACTAGAAGTTAGGTTATTTAAATAATAAACAAGAAGACATTTGTTTTGTTCCTTCTTCTTTGTGTTTGTTCATTTGATAAACTTGTGTACTTGATGCTTTTGAATAAATTAATGATAGTATTGTCACTTAATAACGTCACATGTGTTTTGAGCAATTTGCACGTAACACCCGGGCGTATTCCGATTTAGCCGGGATGTTACATTAGCATCAATCTGCACATGATTATTTATGAATGACACATTAGGTTGATCGTATTGTTCAAACAACTCATCGCTCAAACCTTCTTTCCTAATAAAATTATGTAGCGCGAAACATGCAATTTTAATGTTCCTTTGAGTCTCCAACGGAATTGGTGCCATCCTCTTCACTATAGGGAATCGTGCTTTCAAGACACCAAAAGCATGCCCAATGACGTTTAGAAGTTTTGCATGTGCATGGTTAAATTTTTCTTTATTGGTCAATACACGTATCCGATGAAAATCTCCAAGCCAATACCTCACATTACGGTATGGAGCCATAAATCCTCATGTGTGTGCATACGTGGCATAACAAAGATAATATTTCTCTATAAATATATACAAGTTAATTAGAATATTAAACTAAGATAAAAATAATAAAAAATCAATAAACATACCTGGTGGTGGAAACGAGAATGGCGCATGTCTATCTGATAATGCCTCTGATAATATCTAGAATCATGTGCTACCCCTTCCTAGCTGGCCACGATGAAGGTAAAAATCATATTGAAGTCACAAATTGGTAATACGTTTTAATAACAATCCCCCTTTCCCCTTCTTATATAGAAATCTTGTTGCCTAGTAGAGACAACAGCATGCATCAAGGTTCCATCTAGTGCACCAACAGCTCCTCTAAAAACCCACTATAGCCTCTTATAATGTTCCGGAATGTCACACCCCAACCTACGACAGAAATACCGGGGTGCGAACTGTTGGTTCATATCTCATAACGCACTAACATACAATATTAGTGACAACATCTAATTATTTTATTAAATTCAAATCAAGTACACATTATTCAAAAGATATTACAAATAAAGATAAAACAAATATAATAGTAACATCTTGTCTTTTTATTAATAACCTAAAAGCCAAATATATTAAGTTCTTCAATAACTTCAAACATCCAAAATAAACATTCTGCAATATGAGTAAAAATAGGTTTGTCAACAACACAAGTTGAGTAGTAAACACCAGATTTTGATGTAATAATATAATATATATAAATTATGCAAATGAATATCATGAGTATCAACAATTAAATATTAAGCAAATAATGAGTATCACAATACTTGAGATTTGCAAGTGATGTAATTATGATATACAAAAGTATTATAAGGTACGCATAAGATCCCCCAAAGGTTTAAAATCTGTAAAATAGAGGAGTGATTAGTCACCTGATTAGATGAACAAAATACAAGTGAGGATGTGAGAATGTTAAACCCTTCGGGATTTACCGCCAAAGATTCCTAGTTAAATAATATAATATTATGGTTAATTATAAATGATATAGCACGTGTAATGAATTTAGGATTTCGATTTGATTTGAGTTATATTTGTGATTAATATGTTATTGATTGAACGATTGATCTCTACTCTTATTGTTATTCACCATATATTTATAAGATCATTAACTTTATTATCTATAAATTACCATTAGTTATACTTTATATAATATATATTATATAAATAAAATATGAGATATAAAAATAATAAAATTATATAAGTATTTAAATCAATAAATATTTAAATAAATTTAATGAAATTATTTAAATGTGTACATAAATATATATAACTTTTAATACAAACGCTTAAATAAATGATTATCATAACAATATTTAAACGAATACGAATTTTGGAATCTTTAACGAAAACTTTAATGGTAAAAATACAGTTAACACGTTTAATACGTTTGTTATATTTTTATTTAAAAACAATATATATATATATAATAAATTTATACGAAAACTTGTAACGAGATTAATTGACAAGAAACTTCAACTTAATGATGTCGGTTTAATAAAATTATGTTTATTTTATATCTAATATTAATTATAATTAATTTATAAGTCATTTAAACAAACAAAACAATTATAAAATAAAAGCAGCCAAAAACGGCTTCTGTCGAATTCGAACCCGTGTGGACAGCCGGCTCAAAGCCTTAACACATACACACCAGCCAAGTGGGTTGGTGTGTCAGTTAGTTATTATTTGAAAACAACATATTAAATACAAAAACTGATAAATCTAATTTTATTATAATAAGAGAATTGAGGCTCAAGATATTTAAACGGGTCGGGTTTTATGATATGGATATGGGTAAAGGTGGATTAGGGTTTAATAATGATAAAATAATATAATGGTTCATTGATTAAAATTACCCGAAAATGAAAACCGGTCGGGTATTGTCTTATTGGTATTTAATATATTATATGAAAATTCTAGTTGTTACACGGAATGTTTGGATTCAGGTTGAAAGAAGTTGGCACTATCATATCTTTGGCGAAAAGCATCATTTTATCCAACACTTCATAAAAAAATCATGAATTGTTTGCTTTGAGTGTTGAAATCTACGCTTGATAACCACGTAACGTTGATTATGACCGATTATCATAAAAAACATAGCTATCTTCTCCTCAACCGATACATGCTTACTATCCTTTAACGAATAATTTGTTCTAAAAATGCACATAGTTGGACAAATGATTTACGAGACATACGTTGCAATTCAATGCATTGTTTGGGATTTCCTTGCAATAACTCTAATGTGTATTAATGCCCCGCATAGCCGAATCATTATCTCGCATTCGCTTCAAACCTCTCCTCCAAAAAAATGGATATGCAAGTACATAAGAATTACTAGAAGCAATTTCTTATCATGATCCGTTATGATCCTATGGTTATAAAACACAAACAACCATTAAAAATAAAAATCATCTGGTAATCAAGCATCAAAACAACCATTAACATAAACATCAAAACAACCATTCTACATAAACCAAAAGCATACAATGTCATCGATGCATATAATGTCAACATAAACCAAAAAATCATTCAACAAAAACCAAATAAACCAAAGCATATAATGTTAACATAGCAAAAACAAATTTAAATAAAACGCAAACCAAGTTCTTCACTACTTTAATACTCCTAAACATGTATCCGTCATCTTGATCCACCATTTTACCACTTCGAGAGTATTTGGCAATTCCATCCATACCTCTCTCAATTCCATCACTCCAAATATATGAAAAGCGGCTAAAAATAGAGGGTCCCCCTCTTCTAACCCAACCAAGCGTAACTTCTCCTTACATTCACGGTTGGCCTATCTTTGCCTTTAACCAAATATTGTAAGGCATTTTGCATCTCAACTTCTAAATCATCAACAATGATACATAATGATTTTGAGATGGGTAGGCTCAGGTGTAGGCTCAGAATTAGGCTCAGGAGTAGGGACAGGAATAGTGCTAGCATCATCATCTTCAGTTTCAAGAGAAACAATGTCTATAATCCAAAGTTGTTGGACCTGATGACAACAAGAAGAGATGGAACCAACCACTAATGTTCAGGTTGAGGTCCACTTGCAGCTCCCAGTGGCAGTATTACCATCAAATAATTGTGCACAAAGACATGGAAAAGGCAATGGGGTTGTTTTTAAAAATGCAGCATTCGGATGTCCATGAACCCAAAATATAAAAATGGTATACGTTTTTGTTTATAGCTAGATATTAAAAAAACATATCTTCTTAAAATCCTCTAATTATTCATTTGTTAAGGTGAACGTGTTTTTTTAGCATTTTAAAGGTTACCGGTTTTGTTTTTTAAATACACTCATCCTACGTATTTGGCTTTAAGATTATTATATGCATTTTTCATTCAACTCCTTCCCAAACTTTTCCTTAAGAGCACGTCCTAAGTTGTTCCATGAGTCTTTTTGCAAACTCAAACCTTTTCTGCTCACCTTGTTTACCTCTTCAATGGAAGTCTCTAATAAGCATTTTAGATGCTCATTTGACCATTGTTTCTCTCCCATTTCTATTAATCAACAACCAAACCAAAACGTAAACAATATTCAAGTGCTCGATTAACATTAATCAATAACAAAACCAAAACCTAAATTAAAATTAATCAACAACAAAATATAAACATAAACAAATAAACCTACTAAAATTCTTAACAAAATCAAAGATAGAAACAAATTATTCATAAACAAACCGAACCGAACGAACTATTGGTAATCAAACCTATTAAATTTCTTAACAAATCAAACAAAACCTCAATTAACATTAATCAACAACAAAACCAAAACCTAAGTTAACTTTAATCAACAACTAAACCTAAACATAAACAAATCAAACCTACTAAATCTCTTAACAAAACTAAAGATAGAAAGAAATTATTCATAAACAAACCAAACCGAACGAACTATTGGTAATCAAGCCTATTAAAATTCTTAACAAATCAAACAAAACCTCAATTAACCTTAATCAACAACAAAACCTATTAACAAGATTCTTAAATTAACGCTAAGATAGAAAATAATAATCGTTATAATTTAAGAAATCGAGCCTAAACAAGATATGGTTTATGTATTGAGGTTAAATAGACAAAGAAGCTAACCTTTTTGATAGATAGTGGACAAGAAAGAGGGTGGAAGAGCTGCGGCGGAGGTGGAGGTAGGGGTGGAAGAGTTGCGACAGTGAAGGGAGGAGGGGAGCTGCGGTGGAGGCAGGAGGGCGAAGGTAAGATGGGTGGTTGCTAGAGGTGGATGAGGAACGAGCGTCGGCTGTGGGTGGTGGAGGGGCGCCGGCCGGAGGTGGAGGGGGAGTAGGTGACGGGAATGGGGGGTTTGAAGAGAGGAGGGCTAGGGTTTTGAGATAAATGGTATTATGAAAGACCTGATGGTGTGAAAGATGTTAAAAGATTTGAGAAGTGAGTGGTCCATGTCTGAGCGAGAAAGAGGGCACACAAACCTTTTTTAAAGAATTGTTTTTCAAAAAACAAACAATCTACGAACCTCAATGTATGTGTGTGGTCTGCGTAACACAGACAAAAGAGTCAAGGAAGATCTTATAAGAAAAAACAAACACCCCATTAGAGTTAGAATATTTTTAAGACAAAATTTATACTTTAATGTTGTAACGCATAAAGATATTCAATAAGCAAAAGAAAATGAAGAAAATAGCTTTAAAAAGATGAATGCTCAATTGTATATATTACAATTGTAAACTTTTGTTGTTTTAACCTTTTGTACATGGTGTTATTTGAGTTGTAACTTAGGTTATCAACTTCCTTTTCTACAAGGTGCTATATGACTTGCAACTTGGCCTTTCTTTCATTTTTAGGTTTTTTACATTTTTTTACCTTTTCATAGCACTAGGTATATTATATTGCATGTGTAGTCTGTCTTTTGGTACAATAGAATGAAATATTGGTAAAAACTTGAGATTCTAAGGTTTCAAGTTTGAAACATAAATTAAGAGGGGTTTTTCATAATGGTGAGTTTCCTCCTTGATGGTATTCTTGGATGAGTCAGGCATAAAGTATTGGGTGTGATTCAAAATATTATTAAAAAAAGTAACTTAAGCATATATCATGGTAGGGATGAGCTTGGTATCGTACCGATCCCGAAAATCACAAATTTTTGGTACCGGGATCGAAATATTCGGTTCAGTACTGGGACGATACTCGTATTGAAGAAAAATACCGGGAAATATCGGTACCGAATCGGTACCCGTACTGAATTTGCTCATCCCTATATCATGGGTTGTACCTTTGGCTTTAGTGGGTCGAATCTGCTTTCGTTTTTTTTCAACTTCAATACCTCACATATTTTAGAATTTAACCCCAACACTTTTCACTTTCAACTTTGGTATCATATGTTTTTCAACTTTTACAAAGTTTTCGTGTGTTTGTCTAAACTTTGCGGGTTAACACGTCGCAATGTAGTAGATCAACATTTTTACACCTATTTTTTTTCATTTAGCAACCCATAACAACGTGTGGTTCCTTCATCGATTTAGTTATTGTTTCATATGTTTTACGTTTCCCGTGCACGATTCAGTATGTTTACATCTATTTTTGATTCAGTCTTATTTTTTCATTTATTATACGAGTTTTTCGGTGTTGGTGGTCGCTAGAGATGGTGTGACAAGGTCAGAACGCGGGGGCTTAATACTAGTGTTTGTATAAATTTGTAACAACTTGAAACTTATTAATATTATATACATATATTAAAAACCATCTTTTAGTCTTCTCAATAATTATACTATTTATCAATATGATTGATTATGAGTCACACATTGTTTCTACTACTGCAACGTGTTCACAGTTTTCTCCACGTCTTATATCTTCCTTATTCTCTTTTATGTGGTCAGTGGTCACCTTACCACCATCTCTCTCATCTGTTGCTGCATGTGTCTCTTCGACCGTTTAGTCATAAGCGACATTTAAATCTCTGGTATGACATCGCTATCACCGAGGTATTTTCATGTTGTAGCTTGTGGCACTTCCGGCCGTCTATGGCAGCGACGAATGGCGATTCTAAATCGGTGTCTTTTCACAAAACTACCTTTACTCACCGGAGACGTCTACGTCTCTAGTACGACACAGCCGTGGGATAGAGAGTTCTCAATCGTTTTTTAGAGAGAGAAATTGAGGTATTGTCCATTGTTGCCGACAGCGCTTCCGGTCGTCTATGCCGGAAATGAACGCTATTCGTTGATCGAGGAAGCCATGAGCCGCCAAAATTAATTAACTATCTCTTTCATTACTTGATTATATCTTCAATCTTAGTCAAATTGTTCACTTTATGTGAAAGCTAGGGTATCTAATTTCACCCTTGGGGGAATTTGAACTTTGAAATTAGGGTGTCAATTGAGGAATATGCATATCAGAATGTCTTAAGAGTTACACTTTGATTTTCGTTTTAGTCTAAAAATTCATTACAGAGGCACTATGGTGATGTTTAAGGAGAAGGTGAGCTAGATGTGAATTATAGCAACTTGTAATTAACTATCTAATATTGAATATTCCGTGTCATTGTTTTCCAATTCAATTCATGTCTTTTGGTCCATCTCCACAAACTGTCTTTTTATGCAACATAATAAAATGAATGAATTCTATGATTATAACACAAATGCATAAAAAGCGTAAAACATGTAAACTGAAGTTGAGGTTTATGCATTGGTGTTGTATTTATAATATTTCTAAGCTTTCTACATTGTGTTATATGGACATTTGACTTCCAATAGTATATGTGTTCTAATAATTTTGTGATTCAAATGGTCTTATCTTTGATTTTAGTATGCCTTAACTTTGATTTCGATTGGTTGTGTTCAGATGATTTAAATTTTGTCGCAACTGATCGAATTTTAGTGTGCATCTGTTAATTGGTGATTTTAACATTCCCAGAGGGTTTAGGAAGAAGATACAAGCTGATACATTAATTTCAGGTGTTTAGGTTTTGAAATTGGCATGGAAAATGTTATTTAAAGTATATAATATAGATTATATGGTAAGTTTGAAGTTTACAGATGTAACATCCCGAAATTTCCAGGAATAATATTTGATATATTATTTATTTATGATGGGAAAGTTTACTTGAGTTAATAGAGAATTAATAGAATGATGAAGATAGGTTAACTAGGCTAATATTATGGAAATTAAATATGGACCAAAAATAAAAGACGGGCTTAATGTCCATGGGCTTAAGGTAGTATAAATACCCCTTAGACCCTAATCCTTTCCATTTTCATCCATCTCTACACCATAGCCTACCCCTTCAAAAACACACACAATCACCCTCCTATATCCCGAGCCAAGATCCGAAGGTGAGATCCCGAGCTTGATAGTGTTAAAGCATCGTAACGAGCCAAAACCGATATCAAGACTAGATCACGTGCGCAAACCGACTCGTTTAAGGTACGTTCATTAACAAAAACTTGTTTGGCTCGTTTAGATTACTAGATATGTATACAAATGGTAAAAACGAATCAAACGTAATGAATCTTGTTGAAATTCTTTAACAACTACTGGGTTAATTAATCAAGAGTTTAGCCGTAGCTATATATCGACCAAATACACCCTTTTAAACCCGATGTTTGGTTGATTGGGGTTTGTGGGCGCTGAGTATACGAGCTCAACGATACCAGTTTCGTGTTATTTCATCAAGAATTGAGGTTTAACTGAGAATATGATGAACGTTGACTGTTTCTGTTCTTGGAGATTTTGACCTTGACCCCTGAGTCAAAGTTTTGGATAAGACCGATGCTCATTCGTCATGATTGACGAATCACTTGTCATTCGTTAGGGAATCATAACAAATGAGAATGCATGTGTAACGAATGAGCCCTTCATTCGTCACAAAGAAAGCACGAATGGCCCTAGTCATTCCTTATGCACTCATTCATCCCAGACCAAGCCATACACTATAATGAATGAAGCCATTCGTCTTAGCAGATAGCATAGCGAATGATACTTAAACCAGAAGGAAGCTATCATAACGAATCAGACCATTCGTTATAACGAATGAAGTCATTCGTCATAGCGAATATGATAGCGAATGATGCTTAACCAATAAGATAACGAATAAAATAATAATTTAACCTAGAAATTCGTTATTGGTAGTGATAGTTAAATGATACGTGTAATTGTTATACAGTTAGCCGTGACCAGTTAAAGAAAGGAGTTATCATTAACTCTGAGAGGAACCGAATTCAGGTGAGTTCTAGCCCCCTCTTTACCTTTAAACATTTTTGGGGCTGTATGCATACTCAAGAAAAAAGACAAAAGATGAAAGTGACACAAAATGTGTAAACTAATAATAAACGTAATTAACTCTTTTATGTTAAATATATATAAAGGAAGGAGTAAGTTATGACGTGGTCATCAGGGGGGTCGTAGTACCTTATACCTGTCCACATCATTAATGCTCGTGGGTTGTACGCAAGTGCATATATGATAGACATATGTTCCATTACGGACATGACAGTATGTTAAAGAAAGGAAAGCACGTGCATGAACACAATAAAAGACTAAAAGCCTATACTGTGTTCAACGCATGTGTTGTTATGGTAGTGTGGTCTAAGTATAGATACAATGTATTAACTGATAGAATACTATAATACTTGTAAGATGGTCCATTATGGATACAAAGAATAATGTGTTCCAGTTATGGATACGATGTCTAGATGGTCCAGTTATGGATACGAAGGATAATGTGGTCCAGTTATGGATACGATGGTTAGATGGTCCATTTATGGATACAAAGGATAATGCGGTCTAGTTATGGATACGATGGTTAGGGGGTCCAGATATGGATACAATGAATAGATGGTCCAATTATTGATACCAAGTACGGTAATTAATAATTAAGTACGCGTATGTGGTATGATTGTTTGGTATGGTAGTTACTGAATGTATTTACATACGTTGTGCGATTATTTGGTCCAGCTATGGATACTAGGAGAATAGATATCGTATAATGAACGGTGTACATGCTCCAATATGCATTAAAAAGATAAGAGTAAGAATGTAAACGAATGTGAATGAGAGAAAGGTCAGGTAAATGTGTCTTTGGATACGAAAGAGTCATATTTCAATTGTTTTAAATTAATCATCTGTGAGGAGAAAGAAATATTAGAACTCACTCAGCGTGTAGCTGAATTTTAGTATGCATGCAGGTTGGTTGAGACGTGGCGAGCTTGGGGTGCGTACGAGGCTATCCATATTGAAGATTTATTAATAAAAGAAATTTATTATGTAAAAAGTTTTAATTTCTGCTGCAAGTTGTCTATGCTTCCGCTGTAACAAACTGAGTTTATGAGTAAATCCGACGTAAAATGTAGGGCACCGGGATCGGGGCCTTACAACAGATTTGTATTTGACTTGAAAGGTTTAATATTATTAGCTTTTGGTTATAGTTATACAAATAGATATTTCAATAGTAATTGTTTATATCATTATATGTATTTAGTATAAGTTTGTGACCATCTTCTTATCATGACAGCACGCTGAAGTTGATATTGTTTCAGCTATTAAATCTAATAAATATGGTGATCTTCTTGCAACGGGAGACCGTGGCGGTCGTGTGGTTTTGTTTGAAAAAACCGACAACACATATATGTTTTAAATGGTTTGTTATATTTTATTGATTATAGCAAGACCACAAATATTGGTTAGCAGGACCTGCAAGTGTGGGTCTTTTTTAGTGTGAATTCACCTAATGCATCTTACTCTTATTGTCTTTTCATTGCTATTACTTTTACTTGATGAATTCGTCCTTACCCAATTCTGTTTTCTTATTTTGGGCATTTTAAGGCTATGCGTAATATGGCGGCAAATTGGGAGACAGACAGATTGAGTTTTGGGGCAAGAACACAGCGCCGGGGGCGAAAAGGGGGTCGACAATGGGTGGGGCGACGAGAATTTGTCGCCGGTGTGGGTTTTGGTTTAATAGTATTATATTAGTATGTGTGTGTGATATATATATATATATATATATATATATATATATATATATATATATGTATATATATGTGTGTGTGTGTGTGTGTGTATATAGGGGTGAGATCTAGAGAAAACTCCTTTTAAAGAGAGAACTACAGAACTAGTAAGGAATTATTTTTAAAAAATTATTTTGTGATTTTTTTTCTTTCCTCCTTCTAATAAGATGATATTCTTCATAAAAAAACCGTCGATGTAATGTGTGTGTACATTAATGTGTATTGTATAAATAAAATAGTGTTTAATTGCATATATAATACAACACAAATACATTATCTAAATACACACTATTGAATATATGCAAATACGATATTAATAATTGTATGCAAAACACATTATCGCATATATGTAATACAACACTAATGCACATTTGCACTATATCGATTTTTTTTAATTTTTGTATATAATATAACACTATTGCAAATATACAATACAAAAAACTATATATATGTTATTCAACACTATTTCAAATATCAAAATGCACACTATTGCACATATGCATTATAAAAAAAGTCGGTGTATTGCATATATGCATGACTCGTTAATTTTTTTTATTTTTTTTATTTTTATATTTTTTTGTGGTGAAGAATAACAACATATAAGAAGAATGAAAGAAAAAAAATTAAAATATTTTTTTTAATTAAATTAAAAATATTTCATTATTAGTTCTCTAATTCTCTCCAAAAAAAGAAGTTCTCTCATGATCCTCTCCTTGTATATATATATATATGTATATATATTTATATGTATATATATCTATCTATAATATATATAAATGAAACCATAAAAATCATACGTGTCGCGATGTGGTCGCTTCCTTTTTTCTTGGAGTCACTAAATTTGCTTGATTTTTAAATGGAGGCTTCTCATGCATTTGACCTGAATTCACGTGTATGGGTCTCATCAAACCCATATATTTCTTAAACGGGTTATAATATCTCATTAAATTAAAAACTAATATCACCAAATATTTGATATAAAAATCCTATAAAGTAGGGGATATATCGAAAATTAATATCTGATTTATTTAAAAAATATATATATTATTTATAATTAAAAAACCAATTTTATAGTAAAAAATAAACGGGTTTTGGGTCTCATCAAGCTCATATAGCTTTAAAACCGGGTTATAACATCTCATTTATTTGTGAAATAATTTATCATCAAATCATAAGTATATTATTAACTTTCATACAATAAAAAATTAAAAATTCAAAAAATAAATAAATATTAGAAACAAATAATTAATATAAAACAATCCCCGTAATACGGGGATCAAATCTAGTGTGTGTGTGTGTGTGTGTGTGTGTGTATGTGTGTGTGTGTGTATGATTAGGTTCATTTTAGAAGTATTTTTAGTACGAGAAGTGCAATAAGTCATTATTACCAATCATAATTTTTCTTTTATTTATATTTTATTTTGATTGAATGGGGCATTTTAATACAAGTTTGATTTTCCATGTATGGAAAGTAACAACTATTTGGGATAAGTTACGCATTTCTTTTTATTTTTAATCTAAATAATTATTGGGTGCTGCTAAACGCACCCTCCCCTCTCTATTTCATTTTTACTAAATATACAACCCCCCTAAACTTATTAGATTAATTACTATTAGCTCTTAACATTATTTATATTCATATTGGTCCTTACAACATTTTTTTAACTTAATAGTCTCCACTAGATATATTAAACTAAAAACTATCAAGTATTACTGTTAATTTATTTTTTAGTATTAATACTGTAAATATTTATAATATCTATTTTTGAATTTTAAGTGTGTGTGTGTGTGACATCTCACATCGGTTGAAAAGGAGAACTAAGCCTTCTTTATAAGGAGGTGGATACCTTCCCCATCATAACGCATTTTGGGCGCTTAATGGTAGTGGATTAGAGGAGAATTCCACAGTTAAAGGTGCTCAGGTGGGAGAAGTATGAGGATGGGTGACCACCTGGTCATCCAAAAGCAAATCCGTGAGGCGATGGTGGTAAGTCCCGTCCAAAGAGGACAATATTATTGTGCGGTGGTAGCTGGGCTGTTATAGATGGTATCAGAGTCAGGGCCGGACCGGTGATGTCAGGTCCCGCGAGGACTCTGGACCCCTAGGGGGTGGATTGTGACATCCCACATCGGTTGGGAAGGAGAACTAAGCCTTCTTTATAAGGTGGTGGATACCTTCCCCATCATAACGCGTTTCGGGAGCTTAATGGTAGTGGATGAGAGGAGAATTCCACAGCTAAGCGTGCTCAGGTGGGAGAAGTATGAGAATGGTGACCACCTGGGCAACCAAAAACAAATCCGTGAAGTGATGGTGGTAAGTCCCGGCCAAAGCGAACAATATTATGGTGCGGTGGTAGCTGGGCTGTTATAGATCACTTGTAAGACCCCTTGACCGGTGCCTCACTTTGGACGTCGGATTTACTCATAAACACTGTTCGAAATATCAGAGTTAATTAAAATTTTACGCTGAACATACAGCTTCAACCATAAAATAAAACATAACCTCCAAATCTTATCTTAACAACATTCAAGTCATTTAATCATAAATCATAGTCTTTAAAACAACATAACATTTTCATGAGATGCCAGCATCTTCAATTCCGTGCCATGTGTCCTCATCAAGAGAGCTGCCTCATCCTACTCACCTGCGTGCATACTAAAAATTAGCTACGCTGAGTAAGTCATAGTTAATCAATTAACATACTTTCATACATATATACGTGCCCGAAGGTACGCCTTACATACTTAACATGTTCATCATTCATACATATACATTCATAACAAACCATACGCTATAAAGAGAATTTCTCCCTACATACCTCGGATATTATTAGTGTCCGGTGTCCTCCATCCTCAGATATTATTAGGGTCCGGTTGCCCTTCTTCCTCGGATATTATTAGGGTCCAGTGTCCTCCATCCTCGGATATTATTAGGGTCTGGTTTCCCTTCTTCCATGAAACCTTACCATCATACTTTCCATTCATATTTACGTATATTCGTACATACTCATACATTCGTATATCATTCATGCATTATATCATACTAGGCATACTACACATTACCTTCACTGGCGATACATTAAATATCTGAAGATCGTACACGTATCGACAAGCATACATTCATAACATTTATATAATAACTATCACATCGATTATATATGGAATACACTTACCACTTAAGGTAAGTGTACTAACTATCACATCGAGTATGCACGCAGCCCCGAAAACATAACTAGAAAATGGGGCTAGAAACTCACATGGATCCTGTTTCGCTCTCCGTGTTATCCCTTTCTTTAGTTGCGCATGGCTAACTGTTAAATATATGTGTTTGTTAATTAACTGTATAATTAATTAAGTTGGCATTTTAATTAACCAGCGTACTCTTATAGGTTGGGCTTGTTTGTTTAGTTCATGATGATGGACTAGTTTTGTTTTAACTTAGAATATGGACTTAGCATCTTGTGGACTTAGTTAGGTTAGGCCCAACTATCCATTATGATGTCTGGGCCCAACTGGGACTAGGCGCAAAGCCTAACAGAGAACTGAGTGGCCGAGAACTCAAGGCAGAGAACCCTCAGGACTAAGAACTTGGGTTGACCGAGAACTCAACCGAAAACTCAGATAACCAAGAACTCAGTGGGTTCTCATGACCGAGAACACATGAAACCGAGAACTGACCGAGAACTCATGTCTGATGCTTTCTCAGCTCAACTTTTCTATCTTTTTCGATCCTTTCTCAGCTCCGGTGACTACTAATGGTCCATATAATTGATTTTAGCCACCCTTTCCTACTATTCTTAACCGTTTTACACCCGTTATTATCACATCATCTAGATCTAACCCGTTTTAGGTATAAAGCTTAAACCTTTATAGATTTAAAGTGTTATAGATTAGATCTATGGTTTATTTATGAGCCATATATTTCATTGAGTTTATCTTGTCCATTTTAAAACATCAAGCTTGTATTTTTATGAAACATCTAGACCCGATCTACTCTAGGGTTAAGTTTCATGAAAATCTGTTCATAAAAACGTAACCTTTAGAAGTAAAGAACATACCTTTATGTGTTTGCTAGGTCACGACTAGCTTGATATGCAAATATAAATCTTGTATCTTGTTCGTTTATCCAAGATTTATAAGAATCTAGGCTCTGTTTTCGGTCCTTGATCTTCTTCTTACTCACGGCCAACTCAAGTAAACCTTTCCATCATAATAAATAAATATATTAAATATTATTATTATTTGAAATTTTGGGATGTTACAATGTGTGTGCGTGTGTGTATTTTATTTTTTTTGAGAACCACTTTGAGTTTTAAGAACTCGAAAGAACTCAACGTAACAATTTTTATTATTTTTATTTTTTGAATAATATATGTAGGCTACATGTACGTAGAAAAATTACAACATTTTTTACGCATCAAGTTGAATTTTTACATAGCTTTAGTGAACATTTAAATTAGTGTATCGCTAATGATAATAATAAATATTATTATTTTGATCAAGGACAATAAACACAAAAAAGTGAGAAAAAAACTTTTCAATTTTTAATTTAATATTTTAAATAGAGACCATAAAATACAAATATATGTTACATGAAAGTAATATGTAAAGTAAAATTTTTAAAAGGAAATGAAAGTTAAGAGGAGATAAAAAAATAAAATAAAAAAACTTAGTTTTTAATTTAGTATTTCCAATGGACACCATAAAATGCAATAAAATGCTACAGGAGAGTAATATGTTAAATAAAATCCTTAAAGGAAATGAAAGTTCAGGGGAGGGGATATAACAAGTAGAAGAATGGGGTACGTTTTCTATTCCATTTTTACCAAATATGCACCACATGAACTTATTAGATCAATTACTATTAGCTCTTAACATTATTTATATACATATTGGTCTTTACAACATTTTTTTCACTTAATAGTCTCCATTACATATATCAAATTAAAAACTATCTAGTAATACTGTTAATTTATTTTTTTAGTATTAATATTGTAAATATTTATAATATGTTTTTTTTGAAAATTAAGTGTGTGTGTATATATATATAGCTAGTTCTATGTATCGAGATTTTTTTTGACCAATTTTGTACAAATATAACTAATAAACTAATTCTTTTATAAATATTTGTTTTTTATATTTTTAATTTATGATTAATTCATTCTTCATAATTAACCAAATCTAGGACGATTTTCAGTTTTATACCGAATTCGTAAACCACCTACACAGTTTGCAATTAATTCTACACATAATAAAATTTACACATACACAATTCGAAATACCGCATACAAATATACTAACACAAGATAAAATTTACACGTACACAATTCGAAATACCACATACATTGTACATATATAAAACTACGCACGATAAAATTTACACATACAAAATTCGAAACACCACATTCAAAATACATATATAAACTTACACATTATCAAATTTATCATACACACTTTAGAATACCACATACACGGTATATATATGAACCTACACAGGTCACAATTAACCTACATATACAAAACTACTTAATGTTATAGCCTACCCATTTATATTTAAGTACAGATATTACAATATTAACCCACACAAACAAAAGTTGTACATACAATTGATAGTATTAAATTAAACTTTTAAAATATTCTTAATGTATAAAAAATCATATTGTTTTTATTTCAATTATTTTTTAATCAATCTTTATATGTGTAGGAAAATACGAGTTATGTGTAGGTAAATATGAGTTATGTGTAGATGAATATTAGTTATATGTTAGTGCAAATAAAAGAAACCAACAATCTGTGTAAGTAAAAATAAGTAATCTGTTGGTGAACATGAGTTACGTGTAGATGAGTATAAATTAACTAAGAATTTGTATAAGTGAGCCTGAGTTATGTGTAAATTATTATGTTATTTGTATAGATGAAATTATTACCATTTACTTACAGATACAATTTTTTTCATATGTATGTAATAATTAATTTAAATGAATTTTATGAAACCGTAAATGTAAAAAACTTGATCATGAAGATATTTCATTAAAATTTCTTAGAAGATGTGTTTTATGTAAAAGTCAATTTATTTTTTTAAAAATGTGTAACTTTCTAAGGGAATTAATGTGGAGAATAATTTAGAAGTGATTATGGAATTAATGCTTTGAAACAATTAGGAGGGAGACCAAATTACCCTTTTATCATAAGTATATGGTATATTACTTTGCTTTTAATTACAAATTTGTCATGATCATTATGTACCATTGATTTGTTTAATCAATGGTTGAGATCAGCTTCTCGCACTTCTCACAATAATATTACTTCTCTCATGAACCATCCCATATATATATTGGGCTACAACATAGAGCATTCTCATTCAATCCCTATTTTATGTGAGGGGTGTTTGTATAGTTTAGAAAGTGATTTATAGTGTCGTGAGTGAATAGTTTTTATATTTTGGAAAACGTAGTGATTTTTCTATATATTTGAAAAATTATTGTTCACTTCATATAATTTTTTAATATATTTTGAAAGTGGTTGTGAGTGAATAAAAGAGAAATTGTAATGATAAAGATGCAAAAAAAAATATTATTTTATTAAAGAGAGAGAGTGTGTGTGTGTAGTGTATTTTAGTGTAGTTTTGAATTTAGGGATATAAAATAGGATGAGAATGCTTTTACACCCCTAAAACAAAAAATCACCTCAACTAACTAGACGTCACATGACACAAATCGTCTTATTTTGTAGCTCATTCACTACACATAGCCTAACTAAGTGCAGGAGAAAAAACTACAAAGTATTATTGAAGATATGCATTTTTAATATTGTGGCCTTATTTTGAGACTGTTGACTATGGAGATGTAGATTATTTCTTTGGGGTTGATGTTTGTTGATGACCCCTTTGTCATGTTAAACTTTCTGAGCATCCGAACGTTTAACTTGTTTCGTGGCAACGTACGGGTATTTATACTAGTTTGTTTTATAAGGACTAAGGTTCGTTATTTTATTGATATTCTATTGTAAGTAAGTGCTTTTAAAAGTAATAAATAAATAGTTTCTATATAAAAAGACGAGTTTATGTAAAATGATGATATTTTACGTACGTATATAGGATGACATGGTATGTGGAGCATACATGATTGTCACGTGGCCGGTGGCCCACTTCAGTATTAAAAGCATCCACAACAACAAACATTCACAAACTGTCACATCTTCGGCATACAATATTCCAATTTTTTCTTAAAAAACTTTACTTTTTTCCAAAACAACAAACTTTTACAAACCTATTAAAAAATTATTAAACTTATACATATAATTTGTGTATGTATATATGTATGAGCGAGAGAGAGAGAGAAGGAGAGAAAGAGAAGCCACCCATGATTTGTTTCAAGTTTGTAGGAACAAACTTCTCTCAAAACCTCTTTCCACAATGGTGAATTTTATTTGCCTTGGGTTTGTTGTCCGTCATATAAATCGAGACCTAGGAAGATGAAGTTTTTTGTAGATGCTCTAACAAAACTGCCTTAGTTAGTTGGCGGGACCCACTAGACCACTAGTAATGACCGGTATGAAGTTTGAACAACAAAAGTAGGTTTAACCGGGCTTGGGCCAAACCGTGAATTTCTTTTTTGTTAATCTTATGGTCTACTCGCAACTCACAAGCACAAAACCAGTAGGCCCAAGATTAGGCCCACTAAAGACGATAAACAAACAAATAAGTTATCTTAAATTCACAATATCTATTTATGATAACTCATCTTGGACAAATTTACGCTTCGACATTTTCTTTTTGAGTCAAATATGGTATTTATGGTCAAAGATATGTGTCCTTATATATTTATAATTACCAACTTTCATTTCATAAATTATTTTACGATAGTGACATGAAAAATTATCTTAATAGTTGAGTTGTTGCATTTGCATTTGAAGATGTTAGATGATTTTTGTATCTATCAACAATGAGTTTCACAATAAGACTTGTTGATACAACAAATAATGGATAAAGGATGGTACAGACAGCTTCGGATCTTGATCATATGGATGGTACTGTAAAGACGGAAACAACCATTAGCTCATCACAAGAGGGGTCTCCTAAGATTAACGTCTGGTGTTAGCCTATTCTTTGAAGGCGAATTAATTGTGAAGAAGAGTGAGTATCAATGAAAGAAAAGAGACGTGGGAATCAAATTGTGTTACATGAGATGCCAATGCATCCTTTTATAGTTGGAGCTTCCTTTTCAAGCCAAGATGTGAAGCCAAATTACTCACTCAAACGTGTAAGTCTCATTTCTTCTTTTCTTATTGCATTGTTTGACATTTACTTTTTTAGCATTGTTTGCATTGTTTGACATTCAAGCGGCCTCTTTTTCTAAGAGGTTTGACTTTTGAAACGTCACTGTTCATGTCACATCATCTAAGCTTGTATATATAATTACATGTATTGTAATTGTATATAACAATTTTTACCTATTAAGGATAGTTACAATATTTGCCAACTTTAATATAGTTCGACGTTGTCTTTGAAGAAATTTATAGAACTTTCTTATGACATAATATATATGTTGGGTTTTAATTATAGATGGATTCAGTTATTTTAATTTTGTATACATCTTTAACCATAACTATAACCGAATTACAAAACTCGCTTACATAAAAAATCATAACCAAACTATCAACATCACATTTCCTTTAGTTGCAAACTTTTAAAATATGGTTTATTAATTAGTTCTACACTTTCACCTCTAGACTCCACTCATTCATTTACCTTTTTCCCTACTATTTATATTTTAACTAATTTTAAAACAATATTGAACAACCATTTTGATCGACCCAATGCTTTATTTCTGTCCTAGTTAATCCTAATTCGACATTAGAAGTATATTGATTATTCCCTAATAACCGAATACTTTTGTTTGTATATATTGCATACCTAATTTCATCCATAAATCAATTTGATTCCCTATGAGTTCTAGTCTCAATAAGACTACTAATTATTAATGTTCATATAGTATGATATGAATATACCACATCAATTCAGGTCAGTCAGTCAATGACTTTATCTTCATTTTACCATTAAAAAAAACTCATCCTACGTGAAAAAACCTGATACAAACTACTTATTTTTTTTTTGTTATAGATAGGATTTGAAACCAAGACATTCTCATTTTTAAAATGAAGTTTATCTGTGCTCCACCTCAACCACCTGAGATGGAATCATCGAGTAAGTGAAAGGGTTAAAATAACTGGATCAATTAAAAAACAATATTTTTCTGGAATTGAACTTTTCTTTTATTTAGTTTCAATCATATATTAATACATGTATCAACCGCTAGACGCTAGTCCACCACTACCGACTACACCACAGTTTTATCTTTTACGTTTTTTAATGATAGTATAATTATTTTATTTATTTTCATTTGTTGAGTGCCGCAGTTTCTTTTAGAATAAGTGAACTACGTATAACTAACATATTTTTATTAAGTAAAGGATTAGATTAAAAAAATAATGCATACGTCATGCAACTAAAAATATTACCGCTCTTTAAAATGGACATTTGGTTTTCAAAAGTTATGTAAACTAAGAAATATATAAACTAATTAACCGAGAGGATAGCGACGCAATTTATTGTTCAATTGTCATATGTTTTGATATCACTACATTTTTTTTTATTTTAAACATACTAACTTTTGATATATAAAAAAATTCAACAGTTTTTTTCCCGGGTATCTTTCCTCGATTTCTGTGGAGTATTCTAGTTTCCATGAAAGAAAATTGGGGAAGTTGGGTAAGTAAAATGGATACAACATTTTAATACGTAACTTGGAAAGTTTATAACCATCGGCATATACATGAAATTGTCAATTTATTTCACGAAAGAAATATCCCATATAATAATAACCAACTTTTAAAAGTATTCCAATTAGGTCACGTTTACATATTTTTCTTAAACTGCGTCACTAAATCTTCAAATCGAGTCTCACCAATTTTTTTGTGCGTTATGAAAGAAATTGAGAATAAAATGTGGGGGTCGGAATTTGCAATATATGTAGTTATATTCAAAAAAAAATTAAAAAACGTTAATTATTTTAAAATTCATATATAAAAAATAAAATCCACGTCGCCACTCAACGTCAACATAAAAAAAAGATAAAAATATTTCCTATGTGAAACAAAAAAGAAAAACGCTAAAATATTATGTTAAAACATTTAATTTAATAAAATATGAAAATTGAGTGACTTAATTGAAACAATTTTTAAATTTAAGTGATTTAATTGAAACACTTTTAAAACTTTGTTACTATATAGGTAAAAGTTTGCATGATGTGAACAACATCGTACGAAATATATCAAAAGAAATTAATCATATTTTTTACTTTCTCTAAATCTTATCCTTAGACCTTAATCAAGTTCAAATACAAAACTAAAATTTTAATAAATTTGATCAAATTTAAATACGAAACTAAAATTTTAATAATTTAAAATTCTTTAATGTACAAATATTATTAAATAATGAAATGCTTGCCATTAATGCAAACAAGAATCAGGAGATGGGCACCAAGTGTAACAATTCATGCGGTACTGATCTTACCTATCGCCCATAAGTATTGATTCTTCCAATAAAAAATTTATCCATCTCTTGTTTACTTTAAAATACAAAATACACGCATATGATATAATAGTACTCCCTCCGTCATATTTTAAATGTCCTAATTTGATTTTTCAAATCTTTATTGTTTAACTTTGACCGACAATATTTTTGTTTGTGTTATATAATACTTGATGTAAAATATATGAATGGATTGGGTTTTAAATGTATTTTACATTGATATACTTTTCATCAAGTATTATATAACACAAACAAAAATATTTTCAGTTAAAGTTAAAAAAGAAAGACTTGAAAATTCAAATTAAGACACTTAAAATGGGACGGAGGGAGTATAATACTAGCTAGCTGTAACATCCAGAAAATTCTAGAATAATATTTAATAATAATAATGATAAAGGTGTAACGGGCTTGGTGTGATGGAAATAAAGATGGACCAAGAAGGAAAGATGGGCCTTAGGTCCATGGGCTTAAAGGAGTATAAATACCCCTTAAACCCTAATCCTTTCCATTTTTATCCTAATCTACACACTAGCCTACACCTTGGAAAACACAAACAAACCTTATCCTAAAACCCGAGCCGAAATCCGAAGGTGAAAACCGGAGTTTGTTGGTTCTAGATCGTCGTGAAGAACCAAAACAACATCAAGGCTTAACCGTGTTCGTATTTCGACTCGTTTAAGGTACGTTATATCTAGAAATCATTTATTTAGGTTCGGATTGGGTTTGGAAATCATAGATATGTTGTAGTATGTTATAAACGAGTCCAAAGCAACGAATCTTATGAAAATTGATTAACGTTTGATAGGTTAATTGTTAACCTAAAGAAAACCCGTTTATATACCCAAAATCGCACCCCTTAAACATAAATGTTTGGTCGATTTGATGATTGGGGTTTGTAGGCGCTGCTTAGACGATTCCAGGGATACCAAAATCGTGTTATTTGGTTAAGAAACGAAGGTTTAATTGCAGATCTAAGATTTGTTGACTATTTGTTGTTCTTGACGATTTTGACTTTAACCCTTGAGTCAAAGTCTGGATAAGAACTATGGGTGATTCGCTATGGGTGGTTCTTTAGCTAGTTCTCTAAGGGAACTTAGCGAATCAGAAGCTAGTTCTCTAAGGGAACTTAGCGAATCAGAAGCTAGTTCTCTAAGGGAACTTAGCGAATCAGAATGTGGTTCTTTAGCTAGTTCTCTAAGGGAACTTAGCGAATTAGAATGTGATTCTTTAGCTAGTTCTCTAAGGGAACTTAGCGAATCAGAAGTTTAACTTAATGACAGAATGGTCCCTGAATTTAGAAAGAATGAGATAAATACATAACGGTCCCTTGGACTTTAATGATTTATGAAAGATACCCTTTAAGATTAACAAGTAACGATTTAACTATCCGGTAATGATTCAATGAGGTAAAACCGTCTTAGATATGTGAAATGACTTAAGTAGCAATGAGTGGCCAGAGTGGTATTTAATACTGTAATTATTAAACAGTTAGACGTGCACAGCTCGAGAAGGAGTAACCATTAGAAGAAGAAGTAACCGAGATCAGGTGAGTTTCTAGCCCCATTTCCTTGTTATGTTTTCGGGGCTGTGTTCATACTCGATGTGAAGTGTGAATACACTTACCTTAAGTGGTAAGTGTATGCTATAGATGTTATATGAGGTAGCTAATATATAATACTTGCCGGTGCGTGAACGATCTTCGGATATTGCACGCATCGTCAAGGATAGTGATTGCCAAGTGGTTATTAGTGTGTATGAATGCTATGATGTGACTTGCTTTTTATGTAAATGATATGAAGCGTCTTGTAGACAAGTAGAAGTAGAGCGTGTTAGAAGTGGCAAGAGTCTAGTTAGAGAGTTAGTGGCATGATGATAGTACATGGTAGGGTAAGCCTATACGTGACTATGTCATTAAAGTGGCAAAGTGGCATAACGTTATACGTTATTAAAGTGGCAAAGTGGCATAACGTTATACGTTATTAAAGTGGCAAAGTGGCAAGGTGGTTGTAACGATTCCGACGAAACCAGGTATACCCTAACCGGTAGACGTTAGTTACGTCATATGTAATGTCGGGCACATGAGTTACCATGGTAATTATACGAGAATACATGGTTCATTGTATTGATTGTACGTGAATATATAATTCACCGTATTGAATATGCGATCAAACGATCGATAGTTATTGAAACCCGAATGAATCGAGGGTTCAATTATAGACGAGATATATGATATTTAGTGATGTTACGAAGTATTAAAGCTTCGGGATAAGTGGATTAAAGCACAGAAAAAGGATTTCGATTTAATAGTACGTCGGTACGTTAAACGAAACCTTTAATACCAAACCGAGCAAGAGACGATCGATCAAGCCGAAAAAGATGCGTAATAACTAATAATATGACGTTTTAAGTTAATAAATGTCATGGTTTAAGTTTTTAAATCGGTTTTATATAAATTTCATTTTTAGCCGAAAAACGACCGTTTTAGCCTCGTTTTAAGCCGAATTAAACGTCTAACCAAAAAACGAACTGAACCAGATTATCCAAAACATTATCCGGATTACGAGAATCTGAATATGTGGCCACAAATGAAGTTGTGGGTCCCACCCCACCCATCCAAAAATCCCGATCGGACTTAATGTCCACAATCCCAATTCATTTTTCTTTTTTCATCCAACTTTTTCAACAAACCTCCAATTCTCTCAAGACCAAGAGCCAAAAACCGAGATTTTTGACAAGAAAAACCGAGGTGAAATTGTGTTATGTACGTGTTTATGTTCGTTTCTTGAGTGTTCTTGCAAGAAAAGGAGGTTTCCAAGTGAAAAAGGGTGAAAACCCGAGATGGAACCGATTCTTGCATGATCAAGTGATGTATACGGGTTATACAAGGGATCTTGGTCCAAGAAAGGAGTTAAACGAACCAAAAACGAATTATTACGGTTGAATCTTTGTTTTTATATCATAACCGAAACCATGAAACAAATGGCTTGATTGTGGGTGTAACTTGCTTGGTGTGGTGTTATTGTGCTTGTAGGTGTTGTATCTAGTTGCTAACAAAGGCTAGAAAGCGAGATTCTTGCGGTTTGAAGCTAGAAACTCAAGGTAGTTCGGTTTTTTGTATAAGGGTGTGATTTGGACAGATTGTGTTTCGTGTAGAGTTAGGTCATGAAATTTTACAGGGATGATCTACACATGAAAATATGAGTTCTGTGAATTTTTGGTAATTTTTGGACAAAGGATGAATTTTTGGTGAATTTAATGCTCGGTTTTGGCCAAAAATGGTGAAAAATAGTTAAATATCATGAAAAATTCTGGAAAATTTCAGAAAAGCTTTTTATAACATTTATAAGTCACACACAAAATTTTAGGTCTGTTGGAGAAGTCTAAGTAGGCTTTTCGGTTAAACGAGTTCTAGGGTTTTCTAGCTCGGTTTTAGTGAAAATGGCATGTAAAAGAAGATTTTGGTTCTGGAAAAATTACAGGGACTATGTGGATGGCAGGGGACATCCAGGAAAAATTTGGGATTTTTTTTAAGATCGTTTGGTATTTACGACATATTTAGTGTTAAATGGTGTTTAAAAATAAATAAATAAATTTTAAATATAAGAATTAATTCTGGAAATATTTTTATAAAATTCCCCACTGTTAAAAAGTGATTTGTGCAAAATTTCAAGATCCGAGAGTAAACGGATAAGTATTTGTGCTAATTATCAATCTTTTAAAGTTAAAACGCATTAACCGTTGAAGTTCGCTTAAGCGAGCTGACTGGTGTATAAAAACCCTAAAAATGAACTATTTTCATATAAATGAGTTAAACAAGTAAAAATAAATCATCCGAAAATAATTCGGATGATTTGAGTAATTTTAACCTATTTTAACAGTTTCCGGTACGCCAAAGACGGAAACGGGTTCCGCGGCCAAACGGGACGTCTAAACCGAGCTATAATTTCACCACTTTAATTAAGTTATCAGTCAACAACTATTTTCGGGTCGTGTGCGACCAAACTCATTTTGAAACATAAAATTGGATAACCGTGCTGGGCACGCAAAACGGGGGAAAACGAATTAATAGAAAATTTGACTGTTGAACTCTAAACGACATCACAATCTGAGTCCGGAGAAGTATTTCGGGTACAGTACTGGGTTAACAGTGTCCCCAGATGTGCCAGTTGATACGGTTAAAAGATTATATAAACAATAAGTGTATAATAACGATCTTAGGGATCCTATTACAGATTGGGCGCGTTAATTGATAATGATCGTTATTACCTGCTTGCATGTGCTAAGGTGAGTTTCACGAGCCCCTTTTTCTGAATTGTTTTCAAATATTTTCCCGGGGCGGAAAGCATGTTATTATTTAAATGTTTAAGTACATACTGAACGCATGGATTTGCGTGTATTTATAAATATTTGATTGTACGGGAATCGTATGGAGTGATTACAGTACTGGGTTAACAGTGTCCCAAGGGGTCCCTAGAAGTGTTCCCGGGTTAACATTGTCCCCGGAGTGAGTACAGTACTGGGTTAACAGTGTCCCCAGGGGTCCCTAGAAGTGTTCCCGGGTTAACATTGTCCCCGGAGTGAGTACAGTACTGGGTTAACAGTGTCCCCATGGGTCCCTAGAAGTGTTCCCGGGTTAACATTGTCCCCGAAGTGAGTACAGTACTGGGTTAACAGTGTCCCCAGGGGTCCCTAGAAGTGTTCCCGGGTTAACATTGTCCCCGGAGTGAGTACAGTACTGGGTTAAAAGTGTCCACAGATAATATTATATTATGATATGGATTTATCATGGTTTACTAAAATTGTGAAACTCACCAACTATTCGTAGTTGACCCGTTTTCTCACGTGCTTTTCAGGTACAATTAAGATGAAGTGATTGCTTACGTGCTAAGTGCTTGATGTGTGTAAGATTTGCGTGCAGGATGTTAGGATACATTATAACAAATAGAATTGTGTATCGTATTGTATGATGCGTGTATCACCTAGACGGTAATGAAATACCAGATAATGCAATTTGAAGTATATTAATGTATTCAGTTTTCTTTATAAACAATGTGGTTGATATCAGAGGTGTCTGTTGCATCCCGTTTACGTTTCCGCTGCGATTGCGGGGTGTTACAGAAGTTGGTATCAGAGCCATTGGTTATAAAAGAATTAGGATGTCTTTAAAAGATACCTAAAATATAACCAGTAGCTCAAGTATTATAGGATCTGAATATCAACTAATAATTTATAGTGACGAGGTCTGGATGAACTTGGATGGACAAGTGAGTTGTTATGGTCCGGAACATAATAACAGACTTGTCCGCACGAGGGAATTCAGGGGAAGTCACGGGGTACATTAATAGGTAAAAATGGCAACATATGTGTAAAGTATATAATATTATTTATGTGTGCTAATGTGTATATATATATACGTGCATATCTTGTGGGTACATGTATTGAGAAATGGGACCCGGATAAGGAACCGGGGGATGAAATAATAAAAGTACCGAGGATGCTGAAATTTCTAGAGCATCGGTTGATAATGAGTCTGACTTATCGGGCCATAGTTATGATAGTACCAAGTTAGATCTCCCGTTTGACATTAACCAGAAATATCTAGTAACCGTCACTCCCAACCAAAATTGATAAATCCCTTACCCTACCAACACCGGTACCGTATATCCTAATAACCCCATATGTTCACCCGAACCGCCGACCCTCACGTACGGACGGACCTGTACCTGAACCCATTCTTGTTCCATTAAAATAAAAATAAAATAATAATAATAAAATGGATAATAAATGAGCAGATAAAAATAATATATAGAAATATATATATGTATTGCTCACTCTCAAACATATGAGACATACCACCTCCAGATCGAGAATTACTGATTTTAGCAAACCTAGAACGCCTGAGGACATTGGCTGAGCAAGTGATAGAGTTTCCCATAATAGTAATTAATAATATGTGAAGGCAACCCATGTAGCGCGATTACCTTGAACCTTGCAACTCCCTATGTTAACCTTACATCCGTTAGATGCCTATACCCATGTATACTCGAATAGAATGATTACCCATACACAAAGAGGTGTTGGAATCATTATAGCATAGTTGGGTATTCGTTCGTAGGTGGTATACTGTGTATGCCGGATATACGAATAAACACGGATATTATAACACCGTGGTACGTAATCGTTTGATGCTCACAGTGGGCATGTATCGGCTATGCTGACATGCAGAAGGATATTGAAATCAAGTATATTAAACGTTGATCTTTGTGGAGAAAGATCTATATGTCGGTTGGTGACAAGGGTTATGAAACATATTTAAACGTTAACCGACGTCAGGTTAAGTCCATGTGATATCATATTTGTGGGACATATATATACTAGATACTGGTATGTGTAATATGTATGATAATATTTGGTGTGTATGTGTACATGTTGTTATGATTGAGCTGGTAACGAGTTAAACGGTGAGATTAATATTGATTACTGCGTACGGGATGAGTACGGCAGAATGACATAAAAAGAGTAACTCCAATGATGGAGATTGATATGATTCAGTTGATTGCTCAAAGATAGCAGATGATGATACCGAATGTCGTATCACAGATCACTGCTTGTGTTGATGCAAATGTGATCGCAGAATTATAGATCGAGCAATCACATGATTATGAATATTTCAATTCTTAGTGTTATTACTAAGAGTGATATTGTACCACCGAATACTGTTACGACTACAAGTATTAGTTATAAACTAAACATGAATGGTAGTCGTAATGAATTAGATCCGGTATGAAGGATATGTTTATCGGTTGTGTTAAGGAAATTATTAATAGTCCACCGATGGTAAAGGGAGGAATAGATTAGCAAGTGGATAGAAAAGATCGAAATGGTTAAGGATATTGGTAAGAGTCTAGAACATTGTGTAGTGAAATATGCTACAGATATGTTGGTAGATTATGTTGTATCGTGATGGAACACGATGGTACAAAATTACAGTTAGAAAATTATTACTCAGATGATATGGTCGGAATTTAAAATTCTTGTGCTAGAGCACTTTTATTCGAATAATTAAGTTCAGAGATTGGAAACTGAGTTATGGAAGATAGAAATGTTGTGTGCTGATCACATAGAACACGCTAATCGTTTGAAGGAATTGTCATGTCTGGTAACATGGCTAATTACTCCTGAAACTAAGCGAAGTGAGCGCTATATTGGGACTAACTTCATCGATAAGGAGTATAGTCAACCCTGTAAAATATACAACATTTGGAAGGGTTGTGTCACAAGCCAACCTTGATATATTTGACTCTATGGGAAGCGGAATGGAAGGACGTTAGGTGAAACGTCGAGTGTTAAAGAAGAGAAATGATAAAGGAAGAAGAATGTCGAGTGATAGCAGGCCACAGGTGTGGTAAAGATGGACGTAATGCCACAATTGTAGAACCAAGTGAAGCCATGTGAACCGACAACCCCAACCCATTCGTGTACAACCACTCCGAACCCAACAACTTCAATAACAATCCATCCAAAGAAATCAAATTATGTCAAACAGTTGTACTTGCTATGAATGTGGCAGTACAGAACGTTTCAAGAGAAATTGCCCAAAGTGAACCAAGGTGCTGTTGGAAGATGAACCTCATGACAAGCATCAACCTCTGATCAAGCAAGGAGCCGTGCTTTTGTGAGTAATTCAAATAAAGCACGTCATGATCCAAAAGTGGTATTAAGTACGTTGTAGTTTTAAATCAATAGGCTTCAGTGATATTCTTACGGTCGTCGATAGAAGTTAGTTCCTGCTAACCTCCTATCATTCGGAAAGATACCGATTAGTGAAACTATAGAACCCCATACGGTAAAATCGCTAACGGTAAATCCCTAATGGTTAATTAAATTGTTCGGAATTGTCCTATTATTCTGAACGATTAACCTTTCCTTATTAACCTACGACCGGTAAAGTTAAGAAGTTGTGACGTAATAGTTAACGTGGATTGGCTAACTCAACATGAAGCTGAGATCAAATAGGACAAGAAGATGATTAGAAGCTCTCTTTCGGTCGATCAAGCGATTAGATACAGAGAAAAGTGTACGGTATTATGTTACCACTCTAATCTCATCTTGAGATGTTATAATATTTACGACAAGAAGACGTGGCGTATTAAACAAACGCGATTGCCAAAGTATTTAAAAGAAAACATATAGAAGATGTTTCGGTGATACTTAGATATCCAGTAGTTTTCCCAGAAGAACTTCCTGGATTACCGCCAATCCGACAGGTCGAATTCAGAATCGATTTAATACCTCAAGCTGGCCCTGTTGCTAAAGCATCCTACCGACTTGCACCGTCCGAGATGCAAGAATTATTCAATCAGTTACAAGAATTGTTGGATAAGGTTTTATACGACCTAGTTAGTCACCATGGGGTGCACCAGAGTTATTTGGGAAATGAAGGACGGAAGTGTTAGGATATGTATTGATTAGGGAGAATTGAATAAAGTGACGATCAAGAGTAGGTACTCACTTCTTCGAAGGGAATGATCTGTTTAATCAACTGCAAGGGGCGATTTATTTTTAGAAAATTGATCTTAGATATAGTTATCACCAAATGAGAGATCCAAGAGGAAGACGTTGCAACAACAGTGTTTCGGACTCGCTACGGCCATTATGAATTCTTAGTTATGCCTTTCGGGCTAACAAATGCGCCGGCAGCATTCATGGAACTCATGAACCGAGTCTGTAAACTTTATTTTGACAAATTTTTCATAACATTCATTGATGATATTTTGATATATTCGCAACGTAAAGAAGAGCACGAACGACGATTAAGGAAAATTGTGGAAGTGTTAAAGCAAGAAGAGCTATACGCGAAGTTTTCAAAATGTGATTTTGAATAAAGAAGGCATAATCCCTTGGTCATGTTGTAAAGCAACAAAGATTTCACAAAGATCCAAATAAGATAGAAACCATTAAAATTGTGCCAAGCGCCGATTTTAAGTCTCCCCGATGGAGACGATGGTTTTGTCGCGTATTGTGACGCATCGCGTAAAGGGTTAGGATGCGTGTTGAAGCAGTTTATTAAGGTTATAGCCTATGCTTCCCGACAGTTAAAAGTACACGAGTAAAATTACACTACTCACGACTCAGAACTGGGAGCGGTTATCTACGCACTTAAAATGTGGAGACATTGTCTCTACGATACGAAGTGCACCATCTTCACCGATCATAAAAGTTTGCAGCACATATTTGATCAGAAGGAACTGAATATGAGGCAACGAAGATGGGTCGAGTTGTTAAGCGATTATGACTGTGACATCCGTTATCACCCTGGCAAGGCTAACGTCGTAGCCGATGCCTTAAGTAAGAAAGATCGGGTTAAGCCATTGCGAGTGCGAGTGCTGGGGATGATAGTCCGGTCGAACCTTCGAACCTGATTCGAGTCGCTCAACGTGAGGCGTTGAAAGAGGAACAATTGGAAAAGAAGGAATCTTACGGCAATGAGGAGAATTTCGAACAACGCGTGGACTAAATTCTCTACTTCAAAAATCGGGTTTGGATCCCGACCCTCCATGACCTTCTTGAATTAATCATTGACGAAGCGCATAGATCGAAATAATCCATACATCCGGGATCGGATTTGACTATTGATGATACGGATATCTGAAAGGATTTTTATTAATGGTCGAGTTTGGAGAAATATATGGTTACGTGTGTTGGTGAATATTGAGTTATGCAAGAGATAAGGCTGCACACCGAAAACCCTAGGGAACGCCACAATGACAGAAAATTCGCCAATGATAGTGGGAATAAATTACAATGAATTCTTGCCCAAATTCCTGATGGTGAAATGGTATCTCGTCGTGGAGTGCCATTTTCAATTATCTCAGATCAAAATAGTTATCCTACTTCCATTATTGGAAGGCGGGGAAGGAAGCATCGAGAGCTTGAAGCTTTTTATGGGTGAAGTAATTATCACCAATTTGTTAAATTGAAAATGGGCGTCAATCAAGCCATAAGATTTGAATTGATTCGAGAAACAACCAATCGGATTTATAATATTTAAGACAAGTTGAAAGCAGCGCGTGATTAGCAAAGGGTTTATGCCAACGTTCAAAGGAAACCATTGTCCCTGAATAGAGGTGACAAGGCATTTTAAGGCATCACCTTAGAGAGAGGTGATATGAGGTTTGGCAAAACCGAAAATAGCTTCTTAATAAATTGGACCCCATGAGAACTATCTCCATGGTTGGTCACTTAGTTTATCGATTAAAGTACTCTAGGGGCTAAGTACTATACAGGATATTTTGCCATGTATACGGATTGAAAAGTGCCTAAGCGATGAGGCAACGAAAGTACTAGTAATAGAGGTACTCATAGAAGACATGCTTGATATCATAACTAATTCCGTAGAGATAGTAGATGGGAAAACTAAACAGTTTGGACATACCAAGCTTTATTAATTAAGATTAAGTGGAATTCACAGCGAGGACCAGATTATACTTGGTAACGCGAGAGTGAATTCTGAAGGAAAAACCCCCACCTTTCTCTCGAAAGGAGATAGTGGGCGTGTAAAATTTCGAGGACGAAATTTCTTAACGGGGGGAGAATGTAACGATTCCGACGAAACCAGGTATACCCTAACCGGTAGACGTTAGTTACGTCATATGTAATGTCGGGCACATGAGTTACCATGGTAATTATACGAGAATACATGGTTCATTGTATTGATTGTACGTGAATATATAATTCACCGTATTGAATATGCGATCAAACGATCGATAGTTATTGAAACCCGAATGAATCGAGGGTTCAATTATAGACGAGATATATGATATTTAGTGATGTTACGAAGTATTAAAGCTTCGGGATAAGTGGATTAAAGCACAGAAAAAGGATTTCGATTTAATAGTACGTCGGTACGTTAAACGAAACCTTTAATACCAAACCGAGCAAGAGACGATCGATCAAGCCGAAAAAGATGCGTAATAACTAATAATATGACGTTTTAAGTTAATAAATGTCATGGTTTAAGTTTTTAAATCGGTTTTATATAAATTTCATTTTTAGCCGAAAAACGACCGTTTTAGCATCGTTTTAAGCCGAATTAAACGTCTAACCGAAAAACGAACTGAACCAGATTATCCAAAACATTATCCGGATTACGAGAATCTGAATATGTGGCCACAAATGAAGTTGTGGGTCCCACCCCACCCATCCAAAAATCCCGATCGGACTTAATGTCCACAATCCCAATTCATTTTTCTTTTTTCATCCAACTTTTTCAACAAACCTCCAATTCTCTCAAGACCAAGAGCCAAAAACCGAGATTTTTGACAAGAAAAACCGAGGTGAAATTGTGTAATGTACGTGTTTATGTTCGTTTCTTGAGTGTTCTTGCAAGAAAAGGAGGTTTCCAAGTGAAAAAGGGTGAAAACCCGAGATGGAACCGATTCTTGCATGATCAAGTGATGTATACGGGTTATACAAGGGATCTTGGTCCAAGAAAGGAGTTAAACGAACCAAAAACGAATTATTACGGTTGAATCTTTGTTTTTATATCATAACCGAAACCATGAAACAAATGGCTTGATTGTGGGTGTAACTTGCTTGGTGTGGTGTTATTGTGCTTGTAGGTGTTGTATCTAGTTGCTAACAAAGGCTAGAAAGCGAGATTCTTGCGGTTTGAAGCTAGAAACTCAAGGTAGTTCGGTTTTTTGTATAAGGGTGTGATTTGGACAGATTGTGTTTCGTGTAGAGTTAGGTCATGAAATTTTACAGGGATGATCTACACATGAAAATATGAGTTATGTGAATTTTTGGTAATTTTTGGACAAATGATGAATTTTTGTTGAATTTAATGCTCGGTTTTGGCCAAAAATGGTGAAAAATAGTTAAATATCATGAAAAATTCTGGAAAATTTCAGAAAAGCTTTTTATAACATTTATAAGTCACACACAAAATTTTAGGTCTGTTGGAGAAGTCTAAGTAGGCTTTTCGGTTAAACGAGTTCTAGGGTTTTCTAGCTCGGTTTTAGTGAAAATGGCATGTAAAAGAAGATTTTGGTTCTGGAAAAATTACAGGGACTATGTGGATGGCAGGGGACATCCAGGAGAAATTTGGGATTTTTTTTAAGATCGTTTGGTATTTACGACATATTTAGTGTTAAATGGTGTTTAAAAATAAATAAATAAATTTTAAATATAAGAATTAATTCTGGAAATATTTTTATAAAATTCCCCACTGTTAAAAAGTGATTTGTGCAAAATTTCAAGATCCGAGAGTAAACGGATAAGTATTTGTGCTAATTATCAAACTTTTAAAGTTAAAACGCGTAAACCGGTGAAGTTCGCTTAAGTGAGCTGACTGGTGTATAAAAACCCTAAAAATGAACTATTTTCATATAAATGAGTTAAACAAGTAAAAATAAATCATCCGAAAATAATTCGGATGATTTGAGTAATTTTAACCTATTTTAACAGTTTCCGGTACGCCAAAGACGGAAACGGGTTCCGCGGTCAAACCGGACGTCTAAACCGAGCTATAATTTCACCACTTTAATTAAGTTATCAGTCAACAACTATTTTCGGGTCGTGTGCGACCAAACTCATTTTGAAACATAAAATTGGATAACCGTGCTGGGCACGCAAAACGGGGAAAACGAATTAATAGAAAATTTGACTGTTGAACTCTAAACGACATCACAATCTGAGTCCGGAGAAGTATTTCGGGTACAGTACTGGGTTAACAGTGTCCCCAGATGTGCCAGTTGATACGGTTAAAAGATTATATAAACAATAAGTGTATAATAACGATCTTAGGGATCATATTACAGATTGGGCGCGTTAATTGATAATGATCGTTATTACCTGCTTGCATGTGCTAAGGTGAGTTTCACGAGCCCTTTTTTCTGAATTGTTTTCAAATATTTTCCAGGGGGGGAAAGCATGTTATTATTTAAATGTTTAAGTACATACTGAACGCATGGATTTGCGTGTATTTATAAATATTTGATTGTACGGGAATCGTATGGAGTGAGTACAGTACTGGGTTAACAGTGTCCCCAGGGGTCCCTAGAAGTGTTCCCAGGTTAACATTGTCCCTGGAGTGAGTACAGTACTGGGTTAACAGTGTCCCCAGGGGTCCCTAGAAGTGTTCCCGGGTTAACATTGTCCCCGTAGTGAGTACAGTACTGGGTTAACAGTGTCCCCAGGGGTCCCTAGAAGTGTTCCCGGGTTAACATTGTCCCCGGAGTGAGTACAGTACTGGGTTAACAGTGTCCCCAGGGGTCCCTAGAAGTGTTCCCGGGTTAACATTGTCCCCGGAGTGAGTACAGTACTGGGTTAACAGTGTCCCCAGGGGTCCCTAGAAGTGTTCCCGGGTTAACATTGTCCCCGGAGTGAGTACAGTACTGGGTTAACAGTGTCCCCAGATAATATTATATTATGATATGGATTTATCATGGTTTACTAAAATTGTGAAACTCACCAACTATTCGTAGTTGACCCGTTTTCTCACGTGCTTTTCAGGTACAATTAAGATGAAGTGATTGCTTACGTGCTAAGTGCTTGATGTGTGTAAGATTTGCGTGCAGGATGTTAGGATACATTATAACAAATAGAATTGTGTATCGTATTGTATGATGCGTGTATCACCTAGACGGTAATGAAATACCAGATAATGCAATTTGAAGTATATTAATGTATTCAGTTTTCTTTATAAACAATGTGGTTGATATCAGAGGTGTCTGTTGCATCCCGTTTACGTTTCCGCTGCGGTTGCGGGGTGTTACAGTGGTAGGTGTAAATAAGAGGCTAAGTGGTAAGGTGAGCAGGTTAGATAGTGGACTACGTGTCTTCGGATACGTACATGATGCATGTAGTGGTTGTATGATAAGTTGCTTGATTAACTAGAACTCACTCAGCGTAGCTGACTTTTAGTATGCACGCAGGTGATCAGACCAAAGAACTAGCTTGAGGATGTCACATGGCATGGATTGAACGGCTGACATCTGAAGATGGAAGAAAAGATGTTTTAAATAAATGATTTGTTTTATGGTATCAAAGAAGAGATTGAATGTTTTGTAACGAATGCTTCAAGTAAACGTTTCCGCGAAAGTTTTAGTTAACTCTGATTGTAAGAACTGTGTTTATGAGTAAATCCGACGCTAAAGTAGGGCCACCGAGTTCGGGGCCTTACACTAGCTAGTAAGTTGCCCGAACGTTGCAACAGTTTTTTTATGTATACAAGATGCTTTTCATTTCTACTTTGTAAACGGAACGACACAAAATAAATATTTACAAATTTAAGAAGCAAATTAAGTGTAAAGAAAAAGACATTAACAATTCTTAGGCTAAATTCCAATAAGGCTATGTGTAGTGGAGGGGCTACAAATTGGGGCGTTTTGCGCCGTGTGGCGCCCAGTCAGCAAGGGGTGAGAATTTGTTTTTGGGATGTAATGGTGTAGGGCTATAAATATGAATATAATATATATATATATATATATATATAATAATCATATACATATATATATATGTGTATATTTAACACACACACATATGTATATATGCCAGCCCCACCACCTGCAACTCTCCCCTTCTTCCAGGCGACAAAAAGAACTCGCCCCCGCCCTTTTTCGCCCACATATCGCCGGGGGGGGGGGGGTGTTCTCGCCGCTTTTCTCCCAATCCGACGCCCCACTACACTTGGCCTAAGTGCCATTTCTCCAATACTATTTAGCATGAATAACAGCGCTACGCGATGAGATAATTTGTGTTGCATCTAATCTAACATGTGCAATCATACTATTGTTATTGTGCATAATAAAAATTATGTCATTAGATGACTAAGGTACAGAAAGGTGCCCACACGATTTCCGGCTTAAATAGCAATGACTTGACCAAAATACTAAAATTTAAATAAGGTTATAAAAATTTAAAAATAAGATCAAACAAAAATAAATTAACCTATAATGTAATACACTCATTGATCCATGTACGATTTTTCATAACTTATTAATATGGATTTTATGTAGGGAATTAAATGTATGGCTAGACCATTTTACCCCTTTAAAAATGGAGTTACTCTTAAAATAAAATAAAAACTCTTAATATGTCATTCTCAAATGTTATAGATAGTAATTGCAATAACAATAAGAGTAAAAACTACACGGATGATCCCCCATATGGTCTATGGTAAATTAAAATTTCATTTTTTATCGTATCTTTTGAGATTTTTAGCATAAAGTAGCAAGTGTTTGAATTTGCATCTTTGTAAAGGTGTGTACTCATAACTTCAATCCTTTTTTTTTTTTTTTTTTTTGCTTAACTTAACATAATTGTTTTTTCAATTCGACTTTTTTTCATAAAAGAAATAATCACTAAAATTTGGATAAACATGTGAACTATCTGTTCATAATAATAAGGGTGGGAGGGGTGTATTCGGGCATAAGGTTGTGGACTTGCAGGTAAGCTATCCTCGTAGGATACACCAACCATTGTTATTAGGGTAGTGGTTTCAGGTTATACTAACCAGTTAGGGTAGTGGAGTTCGGGATTGCAAGTGGGCCCTCAACCAGTCATCTACCTTCTTCGTAATTGTTTTAAAAAAGGGGGATGTGGTATTTGAGATAAGTATTGTCAATGATTAAGGGGTTTTAGAATAATTAATTTATAAATAATATGACAGTGTTGAATTGGTGAAACTTTGGGTAGTTTAGTCGAGCGCCCCTCCCACTTAACCAATAAAAACATGAATTAACAAGTACCCATAACACAAACTCAAAGGTCAAAGAACAAGAATCAATAAAAGATTCAGGATCTTAAGAACCCTTTAAATAAAATTATTCCAACCTAAATTCTACACACCAATATAATGGACTTTTTCAAGGTAGGAATAAGTTTCCTTATAAATACCCACAAAACAAGTGCTCCCAAAAAGCAATTTGTGACAAGCACCACCACTCACCATACCATTCATTATTTCCATATTCATATCACATGCCAAATAGAAATGATGTCTGAGTTCCTAAATTCCAACTTCTAACATACATCTCCATCAATTTCCTTCATCTCATAAACACAAAACCATTTAAAAGTGTTCTGAAGCGACGGTGATGAGGCGGATATTGGCGGTGATGAGGCGGAACGTTCAAAACATGAAGAAAACCACCAAAGTGGCGGATGAAAACATGTTTAGAGAAGGAAATGGAGTCGAGTTTCCGGTTATAGTTCACAATACACGACATGGATATACCGGTCTATCTCTTGTTTATAGCATTCTTCGGGCCCCACTCTCACTTCTGTCATGCCTATCTTCTCACCCACAAGGTTCTTCTGACGGGGCTTGGGTCTCGGGTGATTTTACACATAGATCAGAGGTTAATCATCTTATGGTTAGCGATGGCATGCGCTATGCAATCTTGATGTAATAAGTTTTGTAATCTTGATGTGCTCTTATATTAAATGAATTATGTCCATCAAATCATGTAGTAAGATTAGATAGAGATGACAATACCATTTACTATCTCGATTCATTAGAACTTGGGCAGGTAAGAAAATTTCTCGTTGAGTTACATACTTAAAAACCAATAAACCACAGTTTGAAGAAATAACTTTTTATACATATATTCTGTTGTGAGTTTGTGACTAGTAATGCATGCATAAAAGTCGTAACCTTGTTGATGTTAATGGTGGTAAATTGAGGCATATTGGCTGTCTAGATTCCAGCCTAGCAGAAGACCGTGGAAGTTGCAATCAAGCATATATTATAAGAGAAAAAGATTCTAGTGGCAATCATTCAACAGAAAAGGTTGAAAAAGAATGGCAAATGGTTGGTGAAAGCGAAAGAAAGCTTGTTGGCTATATATGAAGGAACCGAGTGAGTGTGACTGGTCACCAGTTTCAGCATCTCATCGAGTCATGGGTTGTTTGGACCCAAAACATTTGGTTCACTAAAACCCAAGGACCCGTGCACGAATCTTGGTTTGATTTGATTGGTTTAACAATTAAAGAACTTTGGTTCATTGATGTTTGTTAATTGTGCTATAAATATACAATGTTAGGTCGATTCTCAGTTTTTGTGATTTGACTTCAAGACAGGATATAGGTGGGGTAGATTGCATATGAACCTAAACTTGTACCTTTCGAATAACTTAACTTCAACTTCAAAAAACAATAAGTAAGAAACCAGATTCTTTGTTAATACAGGGTGTTTTTTGTTACGTTTTGAAAGTGATTACATGATATAAAACGAATAAAGTTATGTACCAAAGTTATAGAAAATGGGTTTAGTAAAATCAAATGAACACATGGAATATGATTTTTAATTTGATTGGTTAAAAAATAAAAAGTATAAACCTTATGTTCCTGCAACAAAAATTCAAACTTGTGACTCATTGATGTGTTGATACCTTACATAGAATATATTGCACCCTTTTACTCGAATAAGTTTCACTATTTCAAGATAATTAGGCCTCAAAACCCAAAAGAATTAGGCTCGAAATTAGAGTGTATTCCCGAGACATGTTAATAAACATAGGTGTAAGGGAAATGATTAGAAAGAAAATATAAATCAATGAGTAACATCTATACAACTTAAAAAGACTTGTGTTCAAACTTCTTGGGTTAGGTTGTTAGAGACATAACATAGTAATTTGACAACATGGTATGTAACGAAAGTTTTGACAACATAGTATGTAACGAAAGTTGTTTGTTCAATCACTTGACTTTAGGCTGCATTGTCCAACTGGTTATCAAAGGACCATGGCATCAACAGGGTAAAGAAAATAAAAAAGGAATCCCACTAATTATAAATAAAGAAAAAGAAGAAACAACATAAAGTAACTTTTAAGGTCCCATGGTAATCCCAACACAATTAGACATTCATAAGCATAAACTAATCCAGCTCCGATACTGAAACATATACGATATTCAATTACTGCACCAAGACTGACAAGGGGTGCGCGCGCATGTGTGTGTTTATATATATGTTTTGATATACTGGAGCACTTTAAGTTTTGTATTATTATGCCTAAAGTATGTTCGTACAACACCAAAAAGGATTAAGTGGAGCATTGTTTGCCTATAAACAAAGTCTATAAAGATTATTTACCTTAAAGAATATATGCTTTTCGTTTCATTGTTTTCTTATCATCAACAGTTGAAACACTGAGCTCATACCATGGGGAATGCACCTAGCAAAACAACAAATGTCACCAAATAAATCCAGGTATTTTCCCTTAAATAAAACTTCAAAATACAATTACAATTGTGTTGCTAGTTAAACCACTACACGTTTTTTATGAGTAAGTTAATAAGAGCCTTCACGTGGTTTTCACTTTTTAGTTAAACCACTCGACGACATGGACACAATGAATGAAGTGATTGAATTACCAGGTATTTTCCCGCCAGATAGAGCTGCAAGTGGTGCATATATGCTTTCAGGATCTTGAGGTTGAAAATCAAACACCAATACCTATCAAACAGAAAAGAAAAAATAAAAAAAGAAGCGGGTAACCAGATATGCATTTTAAATACTTAGATTATGAACAACAAATTGATATAAATGTGAAAATTAACATATAATTAATGAACTGATGGAGTTAATTAATTAAAACCTGAGAAGGAAGAGAAGGTGAGGTGGAGAGGACCATGAAGTGTTGTAGATCCCATGAAAGATACAAGGAATAAGCTGCGGACATAACTAACTGCGGAGGGCCCTTGGTGGCTCTTAACGGCACTGCCGCCACGAATATGTCAGTTGGTCTTGCCGGTGACGGTGGATTGATGATGGAATTGGCCACTATCAAGCCCACACCACCCATTTTTTTTAGTGTTTTTTAATATATAAACGGCGATATTTAAATTTCGTATTTTCAGGTTGTTAAAACTTAAAATATAACCATCAACTTCGTTTTTTATCAATAAACCATCAAAATATTAAACTTTATTTTTGTATTTTATGGGATGACTTATAGCTTACGTAAAGTTAATAAAAAAATGCTTGAGATTACTTATCGATTGAGAGGATAAGTTACAAATTTGTAACTTACGGAGTATAACTTATTGCTATAAGTCACAAAAACTAAAAAGGTAAAAAATAAGGAATCCCAAACACCTCCTATATGTTATCAATGAAACACCTAATAAATTAAAGAAAAAAGTTAATACTTTCATAATGAAATTTTAAACTCGCTAGAAATGATCAAATGTCAATAGTCAACACAAAAGAACGAAAGAGGTAAACTTTGGTGGAAGATTATATAGTCCTTTCATAACTCGTCCTAGTCGTGGTCTTGTATTCCGACTAGACTCTCTTGGGGTGGGCGGTGGGTCCACAGAGGTAGATTGGTAAACTTTCGTTGGATCTTAAACCGACCGGTGTAGAGTTAGATCAGATCATTCGAATTGATGTGAAAAATGGAGAGCACACATAAATTTGGCTAGATTGTTGGTTAAATGTTTGGCCACTGGAAGACCGATTTCAAAAACTCTTTTCAATTAGAAAGTCGAAGAGGTGAACGGTGGCTAACTGATTATTTTTTCATGGTCGATGGGATGATTTGTGGAAGATGAGAGTGGAGTAAAAACCCTATGGGACCGGTTCTCCGAAATGAGTTTAGGGAGTTGCTAACCATGTGTCAACATGTATTACTTGAGCCTGGTAAGAACCAACTATTCTAGTGTGGTGACCCCTCAGGTGAATTTTCGGTCCACAGCCTAAAAAACATATTGATGGAGAAAGAATTGATTCGGCCCATTTTTGCTTTTGATGGAACAATTGGATTCCGAAAAAGGTGGGTTTTTGTGCTTAATAGATTGCCTACCTTTGAAGCTTTGGCTAGGAGAAGAATTTCGACAAGTTCAACCGAGTACCCAATTTGTGGTAGGGAGGAGGAATCGAGTGATCATATTCTCTTTTTGTGTGAAGAAGTTCAAGCGGTATGGTGCTTGATTTCTCAATGGTGCAAGGAACCCCCGATTTAAGCATTTAGTGTTCGAGATTTGGTAGAGCTTCGTTGGTACATGTCGGCTCTATAGGATAAATCTAAAGCTTTTCACACAATTTTCCTATTTACAATGTGGTGTCTTTGAAATAAATGAGACGATCTAGTCCATAATGGGGCCCTGGTTCATATTCAAAGCCTATACGAAGAGATTAAATCTCTAAGTTACCTTTGAATCAAGTATAGATCCAAAAAAAGATGGTTAACTTGGGAGGATTGGTGAAGGTTTTGGTTGTAATTCGTTGTTATTGTTGTATAGTTTTGCTTTTAGTGGTGAGGCTTAGTTTTATTTTCTTTCTTTGCTTCCTTTTTTTGGCAATTGTGGCAAGCGGTTCTAGCATCTTGCCAGTTTTAATAAAGTTTTGTTGGTCGTTAAAAAACCACATAAGAGCATTCTCGGCGCGTTCTCTATCTCTATAATTACACTAAAAACCAATATCTTTTCTATCTATTTTTCAATTAAATAATGTTTTTTATACATTTATCATTACTTCTTTTATCTACTCTACTCACAACCACTTTCAAAATTGTGATTACTTGAGCTAATTCCGTACCACCATAATATTTTGGTAGGTATTCGATTTGTGTTTTTCAATTTTACTTATTTTCGGTTTCAGTATTTTTCGTTTCCGTGCTAGCGGAGGCGGGACCAATTCTTTAGCATGGGGTCACCCGCACCCCTTGAATTTTTTTAAAGTATTTATAAGTTAAAATTACGACCGCATCCCAAGAAAATTGACACTGACCTCATGAGTTTTTAAAACCGACTTTGAGAAAAAAAAATTCCTGAGTTCGTCTCTGGATACTAGTATCGACATTATCCCTATCTCCATGGTTGATCTTTAATGATACTTTCGCATTTTATGAGTTTATTCGTAATTTGTAAGGCCCCGTTACCGGTGCCTCACTTTTTTATGTTGGATTTATTCATAAACATAGCTCTAAACATCAGAGTTAATTTAAACTTTACGCGGAATATACATCTTTCATAAAACATTATATAATAATTCATAACTTGTCTTAATCAACCACTCTTGTCTTTTAAATTAAACATCAAATCATAAAAATAACTTGAGTCTTCAGATGCCAGCTTCTTTATTCAACTGCCATGTGCCCCGCTCAAGCTAGCTGCTTCATCCTACTCACATGCGTGCATACTAAAAGTCAGCTACGCTGAGTGAGTTCTAGATAATCATACATCATACAATACATACATTTACCTTTAATTATGCATCCGAAGATCCATTACAATTACTTTACTAACCTACTTTCATTACATAACTTCATACATACATTCATACTTTATTATTTTCATACTATATAATTTCTGTCCATTCTATTTAAGATATTATTAGGGTATGATCCCTCTTTCCTTTGTCTGTCTCAGATATTTAGGGTCTGATCCCTTTCTTTTCTATCTCAGATATTATTAGGGTCTGATCCCTTTTTACTTCTCTATCTCAGATATTATTAGGGTCTGATCCCTTACTTCTTTATCTTCGTACATACTGTCTTTACATACCCTTAATATACATATACTTTCTTTTATCATTCATACATACTCATATGTTATACACATATCTAACATACACATTTAATTATCATATTCATACCTCCCTTATCAATACGTGCAATATCCGAAGATCGTTCACGTACCGACAAGCTTTCATTCACATTCAAAATATACATACATAAATAACATATAAATTATACATGACATACACTTACCAAATAAGGTAAGTGTATTAATTATCACATCGAGTATGCACACAACCCCGGAAACATAACAAGTAATGGGGCTAGAAACTCACCTGAAACGTTCACCGTTAATGGTAATCCCTTTCTTTAGTTGTGCACGGCAAACTGTATAAAAATTACGCGTATTAATTACTATCACCCATAACGAATTTCTAGTTTAATCGTAAACGGGGGTCCGGGGGCAGAGCCCCTGGCTGGGGTTAAGCTGCCGGGTCAGCTTAGAAATTTTTTTTTTCATTAACTGTCTTAACACCTTTTCCATTAGGATTTTTTTAAATTATTATATTATTCTCTAGCTCATTTGTTATAACGAATTAGGCCTAATTCGTTATCTGAACACAGCCTAAATCATTATCTGCACATGATCTGATTCGTTATCCTGATTCGTTATCTTAACATAGCGAATTGGGTAAGCAACGAATCACTTGATTCGTTGTCTTAACATAACGAACTGGGTGAGTAACGAATCACTTGATTCGTTATCTTGTCATAACGAACTGGGTGAGCTAATTCGTTATCTTGACATAACGAATGGGCGAGTAACGAATTACCTGATTCGTTATCTTGATCCCTTCATAATAACGAATTAGCATCTTTTCTTATCCAAACTTTGACTAAGGGGTCAAAGTCAAAATTTTCAAGAACAATAACAGTCAACATTCATCAGATCTGCAATAAACCTTCGTTTCTTAACGAAACAACGCAAATTTGGTACCATTGAACTCGTATTACCAGCTCCTACAAACCCTAACCATCAATTCACCCAAACATCGAGTCTAAATTGGTGCGTTTGCTACATATGTACAGACGACTCTTAATACCCCCGATTAACATATCAATTGTTAATGGATTTCACTGTGAATTAGTCCATTTGATTCGTTTTCACCATAGCCACATAGATCTAGAATTACTAAAACGAATCCGAGCATAAATGAACAAGTTTCCGTTTTAAACGTACCTTAAACGAGTCGGTTTGCGAACACGAGCTAGTCTTGATGTAGGTTTGGTTCGTCACAACGTTCTAGCACCAAAGCTCGGGTTTTCACCTTCGGATCTTAACTCGGGGCTATGGTGTAGAGATGGATAAAAATGGAAAGGATTAGGGTTTAAAGGGTATTTATACTCCCTTAAGCCCATGGACCTAAGACACATTCCATCTCTTGTTCCATCTTCTAAAATCCAAGCCTATCCTCTTAGAATTTATTATCTAAACCGATACACGACACATTATTGCATAAACAAAATTCTCTTTTATTATTATAACCAAAAGTATGATCTTACATAATTTATCTTTACATGTATGTATGTACCATACCTTTTGTGTAAACAAGATAGTATACAGATTTGTCAACACATCGAGCAAGGAAACTTTCTAGTTTTGTTAGAATAACTATACCATATAAATTTCATTTTACAGGTTTCAACAAAATACTTCTAAACGTAACTTTATGTAATTAAAAATATATATTGGATATTTAACAAACCACATAAATAAATCAAAATCTAAACTCATTTGTAATATCGCATTCGCTGAATATGTGGTCAAAGCCTTTTCTTATGCACCATATCTTTTCCATCCTTTAAAACCACACCATCTGGTGAATCCACACAAAAACACCAAGAAATATGGTGTTTCATACAATTTTTGTTCTAATTTTAGACTATCTTCAACCTCATAAATATCCCTAAACATACTGTTGCAGATCTAACGATTCAATTCAAAGCCAAAAATCTAGTCACAATGGAATTCAAATCATGTCTGGTTGTCACCATTTTCATGTTCATATCCATTGCACAGGCTGAAGTTTTCGACATCACAAAATTCGGTGCTAAGGCTGATGCTGAGATCAGTAAGGTAAACAATCAACCAGCACCATGCAATATCTATGCATGTTTCTTGCAAAGTTATCAAATTGTTAAACAATATGTTAATGTCTAGGCTTTAGCTGATGCATGGGCTAAAGCATGTTCCGCACCACAACCGAGCCAACTGCTTATTCCAAAAGGTCGATATTTGTTGAACATGGTCGAGTTTAATGGACCATGTAAATCTCCGGTCGAGGTTAAGATTGATGGAACTTTGATAGGACCAGAAGATCCTGTGACCATTCCAAAAGGATCCCAATGGATCACATTTAGCTATATCACTGCCATGAAAATAATGGGTACAAAGTTATACTCCCTCCGTCCCATTATAAGTGTCATAGTTTGACTTTTCAAGTCTTTCTTTTGCAACATTGACCGTAAATATTTTTGTTCGTGTCATATAATACTTGATGAAAATTATACCAATGTATAATACATTTAAAACCCAATCCATTCATATATTTTACATTATGTATATTATATAACACAAACAGAAATATTGTTGGTCAAAGTTAAACAAGAAAGACTTGAAAAATCAAATTAAGACACTTATAATGGGACGGAGTGAGTATCAATTTAAAGATATTCATTAAAAATACTTTATGTCATTTATTGGCTTGACATTGTTCATGTTGTTTCAGGTTCGGGTACGTTAGACGGTGTTGGAGGGGCCATGTCTTGGTCAACAGACGATCCAAAAACAACTGTTGAAAAAGGCTCACCCCTTCAATATGTATGCATGTTTTTCGTTAATAGTATTTTCTTGTATGATTGTTATTTGATAGACACGTTTTTATATTATTTATTACTTTGCTGTTTACATAAAAAAATGGAGCCATGGGTTTTACTGGGAGGAACTTAATCTTTATCCCTTGGGATAGAATAAGATGTCTCCTCGTCTCATGCTCTCGAGACCTTAACAACAGCTTTGCTATGAATGTGATCTTAATGAATTAACAACCATTAGAGTTTGGTAAATAAGCCACTTTTAGCCTCTAAAAACACCACATCATAAAGCTTTTACCGTACACAAAAAATACTACTATTGTTTTGGCTAATAATAAAAAGGTACGTGGTTAATCAAAAAGGTTTTACCATTGTACTTTTAATATACAATGTTTTTGGTTAATTTCTTTATCGGATGGGTTTGAGTGCTTTTGAAGCATGGGTGTTTTTGATGTTTAGACATGTTTTTTTAAGTTGTTTTTGGGTTTTGTTATTGTGGATGTTCTTATATGTTAAAACTAATGCAGAATCTTAACTTTAACTTCATCAAAGATTCTTACATTACCGGAATAACTTCTAAGGACAGCAAGAATATCCACATGAATCTGGTGCAATGTACCAATGTTACAGTCCAAGATTTTAAAGCAAGCGCACCCGGATCCAGCCCAAACACCATTGGAATCCATGTTGTGTGGTCGAAAAACATCAATATCAAGAACTGCGTAATAGGTACCGGTGACGACTGTGTCTCAATTGGCGATGGAAACGATCACGTAATCGTGGAGGGAGTGAAATGTGGTCCGGGCAAGGGTATTAGCATTGGAGGTTTGGGTAGAAACACTGGTGAGAAACCAGTGACGGGAGTTACCGTGAAGAACTGCTCGTTTTCGTCCACGCTTAACGGTGTCTGGATTAAAACATGGCCTCATTCACATCCCGGAGACGCAGGAGATATTCATTTTGAAGATCTTACCATGGAAAAAGTTGACAACCCTGTTTTCATCCAACAAGATTATTGCCCCCATATTGAATGCAAAAAAGATGTAAGTATATGTTGCATGCATGCAGACACCATATTTTTTTTATTAGGGTCAGTTATACACACCTTCTGACATCTGATCCTACATTGTTTCAAACAGCCGCTAGGGTAGATCAGACGAGGGTTTTGATAAAAAATAAATTCAAAATTTGACCGTCTATGGTCAGAACAACCGTCCGGAGTTCTAACCAGTGACCAATAATTTTCAAATTTCTTTTTTGGTCAAAATGGTTGTTTGAATGTTTTGTGAATGGCTGTTTAATGGTGTGAAATCAGATGAGTTGTTGTAGCTACAACATCAGCATGACCTTTTTATTAATTATTAATGCATCTGATTGACTTTGTTTCTAAATTGTTTGAATGACCATGCATGCAGAGTCCATCAAACGTTAAGATTCATAATGTTATCATTAAGAATGTTAAGGGGACTTCGAACTCACCGGAAGTTGTGAAGCTGAGATGCAGCAAGGCGACTAAGGGGTGCGAGAAAGTGGAGATTTCTAATATAAATTTGAAGTATGATGGTCCTGCAGGCAAAGCAATTCAAGAATGCCAGCATGTGAAGCCAATTTATTCCGGCCAACTTGTTCCTCCGGGCTGTGCAAAGTCTTTTGAAGATAATTGATCAAAGTTGAAGGTAGCAGTTTGAAGTGACCGTTAGAATAAGAATGAATCAGTAGTAAGCTAGTTTGTTGCAAAATAAACGTTTCTCTCTTTTGTGTTTAGTTTAATTTCTAGCTGCTTGCTTGCCTGCCTATTTAAAGGCTCTTGTTATTCAATAATACATGCATTTTTACAAAGTCAGTTTATACGTATTGGAATTAATCATAAAAAGGAACTTAGGTTATGTTTTATAGGAAATATATTTTTTCTTATGTATTTAACTAAGGGGTGTGTATGTAATTATGTATTAAGGGTAATTCTCGGTTATGGTTAAGTGGTTATTAGTGGTGTTAATATTATTGTTTTAATTGAAGCGATGCCTTCATTTTAATTCACACCACTTCATAGTGTTTAGATAGGGTGTCCCGAACTAGAATACTAGTAGGCCATTTGTATACAAATGTAATATGTTGTTCAATTGTTAATCCAAGTGCAGTTTGCTTGTTCTTATTCTCGGTCGTATCATTTTGTGTGTAAAGTGTATATTTGGTGCTTTTGATTTACCAACAGGTGGTATCAAAGCCCAGGGTTCAAATTATCGAACACTCTTATTCAAGAAGCAAGCTCAGGAATCTGAATTGGCGTTCATCAGGAAACCTATGGAGAAAGTTGTTCTTCGCAGCGATATCAAATAGGCAGATCCGAAGGGCGATGGAAGATGAGACCAAACATGATCTCGGTTGAATGAGAGTGGGAGATGGACAATGTTGTTAACCGTATGTAGAAGTCTCAAAGAAGGCAAGAAGAAGGAAATTTCAGGAAATGCAATTAATGAAAGATCAAAAGAGGAATGATCATAGCAGGGTAAATGCCCATGAACAAGCCGTAGAACGTACTGTTTATTGGAAGATCGTTTGTTTTGTCAAAGATGATTTCATTATTCACAAAAATTGTACGTATAGGAGAAAATATACAAGGAAACTATCATTCTATTTTAATGGAGATATTCTAAAGATTATATACGTGAATACATATATATATAAAATATGTTCCACTAATACGCCCCCACAGTCAAAGTAGTAGCTTGCCGAATGCACAAAATGGATCGTAACCGAGAAAATAACAGTTTCGGCAGCCTTTTGGTGAATATATCGGTGTATTGGTAGTCGGCGGGAACATGTAGGACGCACATGGTTCCAAGGCGCACCTTCTCACGAATAAGGTGAATATCAATTTCAACGTGTTTCGTGCGTTGGTGTTGAACCGGATTATGAGACAGGTACATTGCAGAAATGTTGTCACAATAAATAATAGAGGCACGTCTGATGGGTACGTGTAGCTCGAGAAGTAGGTTACGTAACTATGTTAACTCTGCCGTTGTATTAGCTACACCTCTATATTCTGCCTCGGAACTTGATCTTGAGATAGTTTGTTGTTGTTTAGATAACCAAGAAACTAAGTTGCCCGCAACACTACATGAATATTGACCTTCAGCCACATGTAAAAAGTGTGGCCGTAGGCCTTTTGCCACACACATTTGGTTCAGGTCATATGTGGCCAAAGGTTGCGACACCGTGGGTATGATATGGCCACACACAGTTTTTGGTGGCCTTATGTGGTAATAAGTGTGGCTAAAGGGTACAGGCATTAGTTGCTGGCCATCAAGAAACCTCTCCAATAAGTGTGGCTAAATGGTAGAAAATGGCCACATGAGTATTCACTATGAGTGACCATTGCACGTATATAGCCAAGTGAATTAATGTTTCAGCCACATGAATTTTATAATAATGTGGCCAATAGGGTTGTGCTAAGCGTGCATTGTGACCTATACCGTGTGGATATAGCAAAGCAATGGCCACTTAAATTTAATAATAGTGTGGCTAATTATATTATATAGACACTGAATATTACATTAAAAGTGGCTAAATATATTTACTTGCCACTCAAAAACTCCTTTGTAGATTATAGTGTGACCATTGTCTTACCATTTGTCACACAAAATGTTTTTCCTAATATAAAATGTGGCTATTGAAACTTTTCGTCACACATAATGTAGTATTGTGTGACTAATCATAACTTATAGACACTGGAGGTTATTGTAAATGTGGCTAAAAATGTGAACTTAACTCTTTTGTAGTTTGTGGTGTGGCCATTGTCTTACCGTTTGTCACACATAATGCTTTTCCTAATTTAAAGTGTGGCTATTGTCAAAATTTTCGTCACACATAGTGAGGTAATGTGTGGCTAATAATATCATATAGACACTAAAGGTTGTTGTCAATGTGGCTAAAAATGTGAAGTTGCCACTCAAACACTCTTTTGTGGCGTGGCCATTGTCTTACCGTTTGTCACACATAATGCTTTTCCTAATTTAAAGTATGGCTGTTATCAAACTTTTCGTCACACATAGTGAGGTACTGTGTGGCTAATAATATCATATAGACACCGGAGGTTGTTGTCAATGTGGCTAAAAATGTGAAGTTGCCACTCAAACACTCTTTTGTGGTGTGGCCATTGTCTTTACCGTTTGTCACACATAATGCTTTTCCTAATTTAAAGTATGGCTATTATCAAACTTTTCGTCACACATAGTGAGGTACTGTGTGGCTAATAATATCATATAGACACCGAGGTTGTTCTCAATGTGGCTAAAAATGTGAAGTTGCCACTCAAACACTCTTTTGTGGTGTGGCCATTGTCTTTACCGTTTGTCACACATAATGTTTTTCCTAATTTAAAATGTGGCTATTGTCAAACTTTTCGTCACACATAGTGAGGTACTGTGTGGCTAATAATATCATATAGACACTGTAGGTTGTTGTCAATGTGGCTAAAAATGTGAAGTTGCCACTCAAACACTCTTTTGTTGTTTGTGGTGTGGCCATTGTCTTTACCGTTTGTCACACATAATGCTTTTAAAGTGTGGCTATTATCATACTTTTCGTCACACAAAAATGTTTATGTTGTGGCTAATGGTCATTTATAGACTCTAATTTTTGTAATTTCAGGTACTTTTGGCCACACCTATTTAATGTGTTCTATGTAGCCAAATTGTGTGTAATTAGGCAATATATAATTATTTTTATTTTTTGTGCAGTAATATAAAACAGCTATAAGCAAGCATGAAACAAAATTAGAAACAAATTATATTAACAATAATATTCACTTAAGCAAATGTATATGCAAAATATCTTACAAAATACAAAAATAACGACTACCTATATACTAGCTAAGGCGTCAGTTTTCTTGGCACTGCTCCTTGTCTTCTGTTTGGTCACCGGTCTATCGTTGTGTACTTTGCCTTTGCCTTCTTGCCAGCTCTGTCTGGTTTTTTTAAGGATGGGAATGGTGGTAGCTGGAACAACAGAATATGAAAAACAAATATGTATAATTAATGTCGTATTTTGTAATTGAATAGAACAAAATAGTATGCATACATACATACCAAACAATCGTTTAACTGTTCGTGAACCTTTCGGTTGGAAGTTCGTTTATGTTCGTTTATCTTTGTTCAATTACGTTAGTTTAGATTATAAACAAACAAACATAAACGAACACAAGTGTTAATTTTTTAAACTAAATGAAAAAGAACATAGATATTTGTTCGGTTAAGTTAAAAAGGGAACAAACCTCCTGGTCACATAAGATTAGGTGTTCTGGCCAAGCAACAAAAGAACCACGTGCGTTGCCAACAGTCACAATTTCACCTGCCTCACAAGGAATAATTGCTTGTTCCTTTATGACTTCATCAATACTAACTTTATAGCAACCCTCCGGGATTGCTTTTCCATGCAACTGTTGTGGAACCGGTGACCAATAAACTTTACCATTTTCCACCTTGTTACGCTTGTCATGCACACACAAACGACACTCATACACCTATAAACCAACATGTGAAATTAAGATGGCTTAGTTGAAGTCAATAAATAAGTACATACCCATGTTGGTGGGAAATTAACAATGTTTCGCGCTGTACATACCTTTATTTCAGCAGGTGGGGAAGCTTCATCCGTAGATACATCAACTTTTCTTTTACGCCTTCTCCGTTTTACCTAAAAACCATTCAATGAATCAATCAACAATTAAAGGAAAAACTGAAATTGCCAAATACTTACTGATGGTTTTTTCGAGCCGTTACTATCCGGAGTGTGGTGTAGTTGTGTTGATGCTTGGTCAACATTGTTCTCTACAGGCTTCATTGGTAATATAACAGAAATTAGAATTGTTAGGACTTATTAGGTTATAAAATATAAAAACTGAAACTGCCAAATACTTACTGATGTCGCGCTATGGGGATCGACTACCGTTTGGTCAACACTTTTTTCCACAGACTTGGCCTGCAATTCGGTAAATAGAAAATGAGCACACTCACATTGGAAACGAATTATAAAAAGTACTGCAATTGTCAAATGCTTACTGGTATCGCGATATGGGGAGCGGGTACCGTTTGGTCAACATTTTTTTCCACAGACTTGGCCTGAAATTCGGTAATAGAAAATGAGCACACTCACATTGGAAACGAATTATAAAAAGTACTGAAACTGCCAAATAAGTACTGATGTCGCGATATGGGGAGCGGGTACCGTTTCGACAATTATTTTATCCGTAGACTTGGGCTACAATTAACTTATGCAAAATCAGCACACTCACATGAAAAGTTAATTATTAAAACAAATCAATCAAACTATCAAATGGTTACATGAGAAACGGATTCTTGTTGCACAGCCTCACCTGAGGTTAAAATGTTTCCCACAGAACTGGCCTACAAATCAATTTATTAGGTTATGGAAAATGAAAAATCACATGGAAAGTTGTAAAAAACAAATAAACTATCAGATACTTACTGGTCCTTGCATTTTATTTTGCGCCACAGCACTAGTACTTTGGTTAGAACCAACCTGGTTGGGAACAGGATTTACCTACGAATTGCGACAAAAAAAGTGCCAATTATGTATGTCGAATGCATTAATAATATGTAGCATACGTCAGTTACTTGACTTGCCGACATTTGCGGCAACAATCCTTCGAGATGTCTGAACCTGGCCTCAAATGCTAACTGTTCCTTCTCACGGCTTGCTAGCATAGCACTCATGGATTCATGTACAGTCGTCAACCTGTTCACCACTCCATCTCTCTGCACCGCCTCATACTCAAGTTGGGCAATCCGTTGCTTAAACGAGCCTTTTACCCGACTCACACCCCAATATTTATCTGTTGTCAATCTGTACCCAATCCCTTTTAAAAACCCACCTTTCTCTTTGCCAAGCACTAAGGTGACGGCATCTGTGCACGGTTCAAGTGCCAGGGCTCCGGAGGCGATCTGGTCCTCATGCTGAGCCTGCAAGAAAACAAATATTATAATACACTTGTAACACTCTTATGTATCCACATAAAGTTTTAATACATAATCACTTATATTATGTGAATGTTATTATTGTAAATGTTATTATTAACTGTAAAGCGTGGAGCGTTTCCAAAGCGTGATATATATAACTTGTGGCTGAAATTTAATGACTGTTTTTTTTAATACCTAATCACTTATATTATGTGAATGTTATTATTGTAAATGTTATTATTAACTGTAGAGCGTTGAGCGTTTCCAAAGCGTGATATTATTAACTAGGAGTTATTATTGTAAATGTTATTAATTATTAACTGTAAATGTTGAGACAAGTTATACAGACTCAAGTTTTTTGACACCAATATAAGACAATGAATTGACTTTAACATGATTTAAAAAGTTTAATACTAAAACATACTAATTTGGTTGCCACGCCTTCGACAACAGCATTCTTGTATGCACCATCTTTGTCCTCCCTTCCTTTCATCCACATTAATGCACGGCCGGGGATCTCATCCGGTCCAAATTCCTTCTTTTTGACCTTGTAAAATATTCAAGAGAAAGCAGCTGACGGTCATGCGTTAGACACATAACCAACAAATCATTGAACTAGAGAGAAAGCAGCTGACATTGATTACCAGTTTCTCTCGAAGGTAGGATAACCCCCTCGTCCCATGTGATGATCAAAAACATTCTTTGCTCGAGCTCTCTTTGATGAAGCCGATTTTTATTCAACCACACATTATAATCATTTCATTATATTTAAACAAAAAAAATAAACCATATATAGTCGATCAATCTACGTTTGCAGAGTAAAGAATTTATACCTGAAACTGCTCTGATTGTGTGTACTCAACGAAGCGATCACAGTCTTCTTGCCTGATCATCGTCCTGTGTCCCTTGGGTATTGCCTTCAGCTTCAGAGGTTTACCGATGTTCGGCATAATGTATTTGGCATACATTTTTCTTCTGAAATCCCGAAGAAGGTGTCCGAGCCGATTCATCACAGAAGGCCTGCGACAAGCCTCAATCTCAAAATATTTCTGCATAATATAATACAGTAAAGGTAAATTACATCTCAAAATATAAAATGCACAAATAGAAATAAAGAATAACCGTTATTTGTTCTCACAGTTTATCTCTAAGCTCCTTTGTGACCTCCCTCCAACTTAAATGTCTCAAGCCAACTATTTTCCTTACAACATCCCCTAAAAAACTTGCAAACTTTGATCTGTTTTGGCCAGTGAACCTACCCAGATTATCAAACTCCACTTCCAGTTTGACACCACTAGAGTTTGCATATCGGGTACGCAGCTTAGGTAACCTCGTCAACCCCCTTGTAGGTTTTTTCGTAGTAGTAAAACTGTTGAGGGGTTCGATAACCATCGTCCCTATAACCTCGTCTGCTTGACCGTCGTCGTCGTTGGCTTCCTCGCTGGAGTAGCCTTCAGTGTCGTCTGATTGAGCGTCGTCGTCGTAGTTGGCTTCCTCATCGGAGTATAAAACATGTTCTTCTTCGATTCTTTCATCTAAAAGCTTCATATTCGATTGTTTTTTAATAATTTGGAGTATAAATCACTGTCGGCTGATTTGTGGAGTGGAAAATTTTTAATAATTTGGAGTGTAATTTGATTTTTGGAGTGTTAAATGTAATTTGGAGTTTTTGAATATTTGGAGCCAATATTTTGGAGCTTTTTGAGTTTTTCCTCCCTTTTGAACCAATAGATTATTGGCATAGTTTTTACGGCAGAGAACCTGTGGCTGAAAATAGGCACTTTGACAGAAGATGGTTGTATAAGTGTGTATTGCATATTAGGATATTTATATATGTTTATGTATATTAGCGTGTTACAAGCGTAATAGTGTTTTTTAACAAAGTGTTTTTTGTTTTATTTTTAGATTTAACCATAATTACCATTCATTAAAAGTTTTCATATAAAAGGCACCATTACAATACATTCCATGAAACAAAATAAAAGTGAATAACAAAATAGATGATACAAGAAACTATAAAATTAAAGCATTTAAAAGCTAACCAACCAACATTCAACACAATAACTAAAAAGTGTATCAATACAATCATACATATACAAATAACCAACTAAATCACAAATGTTCCAAAATTCACCAAACACGTCCCCAAATATTTCCCAAATGTTCCAAACATCACCAAATCACTAATCAACTTTTGAAACTAACAACGTGGCTTCATTGAAGTCATATTCAAATTTGCACTTATCACCAATCTGTATTTCATTTTCCACCTTGAATTTTTTCCATTTTGGTAACCGATATCTGAATTTCAGGTCCAACATTTCACCATGAAGTCTCATTTTTTTTACGACCTTCGGGATTGACCAAAGTGATTGGCATTCCATCATATGCATCAATCTTGGTGGCAATGTGACGCGGAAGACGCTGTGAAAAGCAAATTTCAAATATACTTGTAAATAAAAAAGAAATTTAAAAATTCAATTTACCAATTTCTTGGTGACGTTCATGTAGAAGACGATTTTAGAGTCATCATCTTGCTCATCAAGATGAATTGGGTTTTGGGAGGAACTACCTTGATTGCTTAATTGATAGTTGAGAAACAGCTGATTCGGACCAGGAAAGATAAATTCTATGCCATCTTCATGAAAGACATTAATATGAAATGTGTTATCTGATATGATTTCAAACACAACAAACGAACCACCTTTCAAGTTGGTTTGTTTAAAAACCTCAATCCATCCATCCTCTAGCCTATAACCCATTCCATCCCAATGACATGAAACGTTAAACAACACTCTATCTGGAGCAATAAGCTCGAAAAGCAAATTCATCCAATTTTCACCAAATTCTTGAATCACGTACCACTCAGGGAAATCTTGTTAAACATGTTAATTAAAAGACATTTGAATTCGGAAACAATCATTAAAAACAGAAATTAAAACTTACTAAGTAATGGACGTGTCGGTTTCTGACTGGAATACATATCATAGTACCGGATTGATCATTTACGTTTCTTTTGAAAGTAAACATATTCAACATAGATCTTGATTTAAGCTCAAAAAAAACATATGTTCCAGCTTGTATACAACATTCTCTGATTAATTCAGTCCAACCGGTTCCAAAATAAAAGTCATCAAGTACTTTGGTTATAACAACAGAAAACGTTCTACCACTTTGATCATAAATCAAACAACAGCCGGTATTCGATTTCATGTCAGCAAACATTGGTTGAACAGCTTTAGGAATGAGCTATAAGTAACACAAAAAATCTTCTTAGAATGTATATGTTGCAAAACTGTAAAATGTTTCATAAAAAAAATTAACCAGATAACATTAACATACCATCCTACTCATGGAATCGCTGTCGATATCTACCAGGAACTAACTCCATTATTGAGACGTTGCATTTTTATGTTCTTACCAGGATAAGCGATGTCTACGAATTACAGTAAAGCGAAGTAGAAGTCGATTTAGGGTTTTGAAGTTAAAAGGGTTTTGAATTTTGGTTTTATTTATTTCCACACATTTAATTATTTATATATTTGGGTTTTTTGTTTTATAACTTTTTAAAAAAATAGTATAAAAACATAGTCTTACTTTTAGTTTTTTTCTACTAACATTCCGATATTAAATTTCGTTAAAAGTTGAGTTCGTTTAATAAATGTATTTTTTAAATAAATTTGAAATTTTATCCATTATTGAAGTATTATCTTAACCGTTAGTAAGATTTTCTGGATAAGATTTACAACTTCGTAATAGAGAGGCTCATAACATTCTAGTGTTATCATTATCATATGTAGTTTTGTATCATTATCATCTTCTAGGTTATCATCATCACCATATGTGTTATGATGATGATCAACATCATAAAGTTATCATCGTTATCATGTATTATAGTGGTTATCATCATCATAATCATCGATCACCATCACCATGAAACGGCATCATCATCAGACGCGCGGGTAATCAACGTGGTCATTGTATAGGCTATCGTAGTCGGCGTTGATCATATGGGTAACATATATCTCGCTATCAGTGTCGTCATCATCGTCACACATCTCCATCATCATCATCAGCATCATCATCATCATCCGATTGCCATGCACGGGATGTAGTCAGCATCGTATGGGTTATCGTAAACAAAACGGCCAATATTAGCGATCACTGTCGGCACCATCTTATGAATTGTTGTCGTCATCAAACGACATCATCAGTCGTACATGCTACCATCAGTATGACCATCGTATACGTTATCATGGTCGTCATCGATCATACGGGTTACATGTCATTAAACATCGGTGTCACCATCATCATCAACATATATATATGTGTGTGTGTGTGTGTGTGCGTGCGCGCGCCTGTGTGGTGTATTGTCATATAGGTACATATAATTGGTCCTCATCATATATATGTGTGATCATCATCATAGACGTCATGCTCTTCGTACGAGCTACAGTCGCCATCCTATGGGTTGGCGTATGCAAACCGTATATATAGGTTAGCAGCATCAATATGATAACCACCACCAACCCAGGTAGTTATATTAGCATCGTCTCGTCATAATTGGGCCAATCATCATGGTTATCATACGGGATAGCACCGTCATTGTCTCATGTATTACATATCCGCAATCATACTACACACCACCGCCCACATTCGCCAAAACGACCCCCAGCACCAACCACTAACCACAATCCACCACCACCCACCACCACACCACCACCACCCACTAATATTATATATAAATATATATACATTTATTTATACCCATCCACCACCACCCACCCACCACCACCACCACCACCGACATCCGTACCGACTGCCCACCACCACCACCCACCACCACACATCCGCCACCACGAACCACCGCACCTCCGCCACCGTCCACCACCATCATGACCACCTGAACCCACCACCACCCACAAATATTATATATATATATACATATATATTGCTACTATAAAATACTAACCGTACGATTAAAATTTAAAAGCACGCGCCTTCTTTTAAAAGGGTCAAATAACTACCCTCGTAAGTCACTCATCTACTTCTGGAACGTGGATAAGTAAGTCAAAATTCCTAAAAACCGTCGACGATTCGTTTCTACTGTGAAGCACAAGCACAAGCTTGAGTGGTTTAATTATTCTGGAACGGAACCAAAATGAAGAACCCTAACTCATCTACTTCTTGAACAGAACCAAGGACGAAGCAAAAGCACGATAGGTCTTAGAATGAAGATGGAACAGGTGTTACTTTATGATTTCTTTAGCGTTTTAGGTTTACTTAATCTTAAAATGTAAGCATTTGTTTGAATCTTCTTATGTTTTGTTATTGTAATACATATCCTTGTTTTTTTAAATCTATGTATAATATTAAAGCATGTTATATGCGTATGATTAGCATGTTATGGCTTTGGTATGAGAATTTATCATTGTGATGTTTGATAAGAGTTTTCTGTTTCCTTGTGATTCGTGTTGTTATCACCTACCCCTGTGTTTTATTGTATGTATGTGATTCAGTTGTCGAAAAAAACAAGACTGATAAAAGGAAGACTAAAAAAGTTGCTCCGGTGGGGAAAACAAAACATGTTGTGGAAGTAGACTCTGATTCAGACCTTGACACCAAAATCGACAGATTGTTGTCAAAGCAGAAACAGGTGGAACACAGCACCTCTGACCCGGACTTTCAGCCTCCGAAAAAGAAAGCCAATTAAAGAAAAGAAGCCGGCCGAGAAGGGAAAACCTTTTGTTGAATTTGTAGACAAAAAATTGAAGAATAGGTGTGCACCTTGTAATATTGTTGATGCAGTGAAGGCAATGACCACTGCCCAAAAAACTTGTGTGGAAGAAATGGGTTTCGGGTCAATGTTAAGACTTCAAGTAACCCAAACTCCAACAACTTTGGGATATTGGTTGCTCATGACCTATAATAACCGTTTAAATGAATTGAAAATTGGGAGCGGTGTTATTAAGATAACACCACAAAAAGTACATGAAGTGTTGGGGATACCAATGGGTAAGATTCCTGTTTTAGACAAGAGTAGACCAAGATTGGAGGAAGATGTTACTACAGATTGTTCAAAAATCAATTCCCGACAAATTCAAGAATAAGTATATAGCATGTGAAAGACAAACTGGCCGCGGATCAAGGAGTTGGTGAACTGTTTAAGATTAATTTCCTTGTGTTTTTCAACACCTGTATAGGATTTGTGACAAAATCAACAACAGTCAATCAACGATTCATCTTTGCAATTGATAAAACCTCGGATATTCCAAATATGGACTGGTGCAGCTATGTTATTGAAAACTTGAAAATGACAAAGGAAGAATGGAGAGGTATCAACGATCAATACAACGGTCCGATGACCTTCCTTGTGATGCTTTACACGCATGAATACCAGAAAAAATATGGTCCATTTGGGACTCCCTTCACAACGCCTGCAGTCAACTACATAACAATAACTACTCTTAATAAGATGGAAAAATACTTGGAGAATAATGGTCCTCCCTTAGAAGAAGATGCTACTGAGGTTGCTGCTGGTGCTGTGACGTTTAGTGTTGACGGGAAAGGGATTGATGCGGCTGCTGCTTCTGCTGTGACCGTTAGTGCTGCCGGGAAGGGACTTGATGAGACTGCTGCTGCGGCTGCTACTGCTACCGTTGCTGTGACGGTTAGTGCTGCCGGTAAGCCTGGAGCTGAAGAAAACACTGCAGCTGAGGAGAAACAAGAACATGGTATTAAACTTGTTATTTTCTTCTAAAAAACTCTCATATCTCTTATCTCTACATGCATTTTATGTATTACAACATTATATGTAATTAAAAAACAGATGGTCAGAGTGCATCTGAAACAGATAATGCCGATCAAACAGCTGAACAAGATATGGATGATTATGTAAGCGATTATTCACCTTTAAGTTTGCAAATGCCTATCGTGCTTGTTGACTATTAATTAACTCCATTACAACTGGCTGGGATAACTGAAAATATTTTTGAATTAACAATAATTATATTTTCATTTTACAGTCTTGGAATAAGGCAATGGATAACAAGTTGAAGAAATTTGATAAAATTTGCTCCGAGATCAACGAGTTGGGCCGTCAAGGAAAGGATAGACATCCATCAAATGAGAATATCTTTGCTAGATGTTGTGAATGGGAAAACAGATTCACTAATAATGTGGTCCCTAAAACACAAGATTCAGATGTTGGTGTTGGTGGTCCAGTGGCTGCTCAGAAAGGTATTTGGGCTAAATTAATTATTAGTATAATTAAAACGCTCTTAAAACACTTATGCTGATATTTTAAACTTATTACATCTGTGTGATGCAGTTGATTCAGATGTTGGTGGTCCAGTGGCTGCTCAGAAAGGTATTTGGGCTAAATTAATTATTAGTATAATTAAAACGCTCTTAAAACACTTATGCTGTTATTTTAAACTTATTACATTTGTGTGATGCAGTTGATTCAGATGTTGGTGTTGGTGGTCCAGTGGCTTCTCAGAAAGGTATATCATATATGTACCAGCTTAATTATATACCAGCTTAATTATAATCACAGTTGAACATATTACGTCTTTGGCTGTCGTAAAAAATGATGCAGGTCAAGAAAACAATATCTCATGCACAGATATTGATGAAGTTGTTAATACAGTGCTTGTGACATTAAAAGAGGGTATTTAATTATAAATAAAAACTAAAAGGGGTTGAAGGTATTTAATTATAGTTACAATTATTTTCAGTCAAATTTAATGTGAGTTGTTTTATGTTTAACAGTTGACACCGGATTGTCAACAAGTGATAGCCCAGATGCACTGAACTCTCCATATCTTCTGAGAGAGGTTGACGTATCCGCTGGTGTCACGGAAGATGAAGAAATAATTTCAGAGTATATATTTTTTTGTCTTGGAGACATTTGGGAGGAGGTCTACAAGTCCACTAACATAGAATCGTTCAAGGTGGTCAGTGAAAGCTTCTGTCCTGGCATTTATATAGCCGCCAATGCAATGGATGCATTCAGCTATATAATGAACTATGAAGAAAAGAAAAAATCCGTAGCATCACCGTTCAGATTCTTTGCTTCAAGAAATGTGCTTATACAAATTAATCTATTTTGTTTGCACTATTAGAAAACGCACAATAAACGCTTTAATCATCTATATTTTAATTATTATACAGAAAAATGACCATTATTCTGAGTCAAGGGGTTTCACAGACAAAGAAAGACTGGATGTGTTTTCAGACAACATCGAAAGAGAAATGGCAAGGAGTGGAATTCTATCACTCAAGGAGGTTGCTATAGTGCTCGTGCCAATAATACAACGCGATCATTTCTTTGTGGTTACCTTCAATCTTCAAACAGGAGTGATAGAATTACTTGACAACTGTGCAAATCAAAAAATACCAGCTAATGCAAAGTTTAAAAGATTAGAAGACAAATCAAAAGCAATTAGAGAGAATTTTGAAGAAAGATACGGAAAGACTCCTGATATACTGGTAAACATATATACCATTACCCAAAAAACATACATACCTGTTATAAAAATTGTCAAAATACTTAAATTGCTTTCTATTTTGTGTAGAGAAACGTTTTTTGCATGTATCTTAAAACAATCAAACACCCCATTACTCAGCAAATCCAAGTAGCAACAATCAATAGATTGAAGATGAGATGGAGAACAAAAGGTAATGGAATAGATTGTGGTATTTTTGCTATGAGACACATGGAGAAATATGATGGGAAGAGACCATGGGGGTGTAATCTCCAAAAGGAAGACCCTGAACAACCAAGACAGCTAAAAGGGTTGAGGTTAAAGTATTTGTGCAAAATCCTCCTCTCGGATACAAACCAACACAGAAATACTCTTATCAAGAATGCACTGCTATTCCATGAAAATGACAACAATCGTTTAACCGGAGAAGAGTTGATTGCTGAACTTAAGATAAGGCAACAAAAAATTTGAATGATTTCAAAACTGACTGCTATGTACTTTAAGATACTTGTTATGGAGATCTCTAGTCTTCTGTTAACAGTTTGTAATGCACTTTAAGATAATAGTTACATGTTGAATCAATGTTTTAACACAAACATAAAAATTTTATTATTACCAAAACACACCATCACAAACATACAAATTTTATTACTACTAATCTCTGGGTGACACACATAAAAACACACCATGAAACACCATCACATACTAATCTCTGAGTGACATAAGAAACTTCAATTTCAAAGAGCAATTCAGTTAAAGAATTGCCTTGCCCAAAATTTTTAACTCGTCAAGCTCTCTCTATCCTACATCAACCATAAACAAAACAGCAAGATCTCGGATAGTACTAGCGGGCATTCGAGTAAGAACTTTTGCAATGACATCCCTGGCATCCAAGCTGTTGCTAGTCTTTACAAATTCTTCAGTAAGAGTTTCCCGATAAGCTTTATCTATCTTGATTTGAGCCTCAATATCCCTTCTAAGGGCAGCCTTGTAGGATCTGGATGATGATGATGACGAGCAATCCATTATTAATTAAAAAAAATAATTTAAAATTATGTAGGTATATGAGTTTCACAAAGGTGGTGTAGGTATATATAACCAAAAGACTCACACACAAAACAAAAGGGTGTCCCAAGCTTGGGAAACGCAACCGGACGAATAGTAACTCTATAATAAAAAAACAAAAGGGTGTCCCACACTTGGTAAACGCAAACGGGCGAATAGTAACTCTGTAATAAAAAAACAAAAGGGTGTCCCACGCTTGGGAAACACACAAACTTGTCTCATGTGTTTTTGTTTAATCTAGAGATTACTTGCATTTATATCACCTGTCAGAATTAATTGATCACAATTATACTCACCTGTCAAAAATACCGGGAAAAATATTATGGTAATGATAGCATACATTAAAGTTAAGCTATATCTAACTAGATCTTACTATATCTTACTACAAATCAAACTTAACTACATTAAGTTTGGTTATTCAATCACACTAACAGTTTCAGAAAGATAATAAAAATGAATTCTTCTGAGAAAACTGTGAAGGCCAAAGTGAAAAAAACGATGGATTTTCAGAAAGAGAAAGATGAATCTTTGTTGAAGAAAGCCGAAGCGATTAGGGCTACACTAGCTTGGGAAAAAACAAAAACCTTCCAATCCTGTAACCTCATGTTGTGGGAAGACGACATTGAGTTTCGAGCAATGGTTGCTGATTATCAACAACAACAGTCTGAATGCTACGACTCAGTGTGTGAGACCCTAGTTTACACCATAACTACGGTGTCAACCAACATGAGTTTTAAGGAGATGGGGGCGGAGACTGTGGACAAGGCGGAGTGATGGTGATGTTAGCTTCTCTCTTTTTGGTTTTTTTGTGATGCATTGTAATTAATGGTACTTTTTGTAAGGCATCTTTTGATGAATGGTAAATATATGGATTATCTTAAAATGCTTTATGTATTGTAATTAATGGTACTTTTTGTGATGTATCTTTTGATGAATGGTAAATATGGATTAATGGTTCTCATCTTTCTTTGTTAAAAATGCGTGTAATCAATTAGCTTAAAATATGTTATATATTTGTTCAAAAGAGTCTATTACGCTTGCAACACGCTACTGTACAAAGACATATATATATATATATATATATATATATATATATATATATATATATATATATATATATCCTAAAACGCTGGTAACACGCATGTGTACAACAACTCCTTTCTAAACCCTCGTATATATATATACTTATATATCTAGTTTTGTTTTCAATAAAAACTCCTTTTTCACCATGGAAGAAACCTCATCGCGGACCACAACATCCAGTAACAATCGATCTCAGGTTTATTGTTTTTGTGGTCAAGAAGCCATTCTAAGAACATCAAGGACCACCAAAAATCCAGGTCAGAGGTTCTACAATTGTGCATCTCAGGTTAGTGAAATTGCAAATAAAGTTGGAATTCATCTACAATTGTTGACCCTAAACTCTATATTTTTTAACTTAGGGCAAAAAATGTGATTTCTTTACATGGTCTGATTGTGTTTCGTCCATAAGATCTGATGTGTGCACAAGATGTACAGACATAATTCCTATTTTGATAAGGGCAAATAAGTCATTAGAGGATCAACTTGCAAGGAGTGTAGCTTCACTGATTGAATCAGAAAAAAAAAGTGAAGATATTGTATTTTATTTGCTTCTTGTTGTTTTTAGGGCTTTTAATTAGTTTTGTTATTAAAAGCTAAGAAACTTTGTTATGATTTTAGACCAGCTATTATGATGTATTTTTATGTTTCTGAGCGGATTTAAAGGCCTTTTAATGAGTAGTTTAGTTTGAGTGTTTTCAAAATCACAGTGTATTTATTTCATTGAAAATAGGTTATTATAAAAAATTAATAAAAATATGTTCCCTCCAGAGTTTCGAAACCGCGGTATTTGCAATCTATGTTTAATTACAAGCGCCTCAACCGTTTGAGCTACACCCTGAGAACGTAATAGAACCTCTTCTAATATTTATATAACGAAATTTAGAAGTTTAAAATTTTCATTTTTACTCGCCAATAAATCGAGTTATCTTCTGGAAGACTCCCAAATCAATTAGTATTTATTGAACCAAATAAAATCTCCCAAATCAATTAGTGTATTTATTGAACTCTTATCAATATAAATCCTACCAAACAGCTTCATTAATCTCAGGTGAGTACCAAATATTTTTGCTTTTAATTAGTCGGTTACATTTATTGGCGTTAATTAGTGTGTGTGTGTATATATATATATATATATCGTTGATGACACAATTAATAAAAAATTTCTTGGAAGATGGATAAGTCTTGGATGTCAGTAGGCGACAGGTGCAGTAAAGCATATAAAGATGGTGTTAAGGCATTTCTACATTTTGCAGTTCGTAATTGCAAGGAGACATAACCACAAATTTCTATTTCATGTCCATGTGTTCGGTGTGTGAACCACGTATCTCTTAGTGTAGACGATGTAGAACATGACTTGTACAGGTTTGGAATTGATAAGAGTTATACTACTTGGATAAAACATGGAGAAACCGACACCAACATTCCAACTAATGTTAATAATACTGGGTTTGCCTACACCTGCATTCCAACTAATTATGATAATAATACTGGGTTTGTTGACACCAACATTCTAATAGATGCCTGTGAAACTGTTGAAATGGTAAATGCTACAAAAGACAATTTCAAAGGCGACAAGAAGTATCAACAGTTTCTACAACTACTTGTTGACGCTGAGAAGCCCCTATATAAAGGATGTCTTGACTTCACCAAGCTGTCTGCATTAGTACAACTACTCAACTTGAAGAGCAAGCACAGGGTATCTCATAAGTTCGTTGATGAACTTCTGAAATTGTTGAAAAAGATGCTACCTGCAGATAACGAAATGTTAAATAATATGTATGAGGGCAAAAGGATGATGAAGGAAATGGGCTCATGATACGAAAAGATACATGTGTGTATCAATGACTGCATTGTTTACTATAAAGATTACAAGGATTTGGAAGCATGTCCGGTTTGTAACAAGTAAAGGTGGATGAGAAGACTAACAAAACTTACATAAACACGCCCGCTAAGGTACTGTGGTACTTTCCCATTATCCCACGATTCAAGCGCCTCTTTCAATCAAAGACCGCAACAGAGAATTTAACATGGCACGCCACGAGTACCAATAAACCCGGTGTTTTACGCGACCCATCAGATTCACCAGCATGGAAAGCCATAGATGACAGGTACTCCGATACCATCGGAAGCGATCCAAGAAATCTTCGTCTAGGGATTTGCACTGATGGGGTCGACGTACATAGAGGCAACATAAACCACAGTGTCTGGCCTGTTTTAGCAGTCATTTACAACCTTCCACCTTGGATGTGTATGAAAAGAAAATTCATCATGCTTTCCATATTAATATCCGGAGTGTCATATATAGTGTTTTTACAGCCTTTAATTGACGATCTAGCATCTTTATTTGAGGTCGGGGAGCCAACATATGATGCATATAAACATGAAATGTTTACACTACGTGCAGTTGTGTTATGGACGATTAATGATTACCCTGCTCTTGGTACACTATGTGTTGCCCTTACAATGGATTCAAAGGTTGTGTGGTGTGTCGGGGCGACACTCAGTGTGTTCGACTTTATCACACAAAGAAGCAGAGTTATGCTGCCCACAGAAGGTATTTATCACATAACCACCCTTTCAGAAAACAAACAAAGACGTTCAACGGAAAAGAGGATATGAGAACCGCTAATGAGCCTATGACAGGGGAAGAGATATACGACGAGGCCAAAAACATTAACAATGAATGGGGAAAGGGATCTGAATCCCTAAGTGGGAGTAAGAGGAAAAAGGATAACACAACGCCGCACCAATATTGGAAGAAGTTCAACATATGGTTCCAACGGCTCAGCTATTGGAAGTATTTACCTGTCCAACATTGTATTGATTTGATGCATGTTGAAAAGAATGTGGCAGAAAGTATTGTCGTGACGTTGCTGAACATTCCCGGTAGGACAAAAGACGGATTGGCAGCTAGAAAGGATTTGGAGTTTTTAGGGATTAAAAAGGAGTTGCAACTGAAAGCAAAAGGCAACAATACAGAACTGCCTGCAGCATGCTTCACATTATCAGCGCAAGAAAAAGACATGTTTCTTGAAACACTGTATAAACTGAAGGCTCCACTAGGGTATTGTTCTAACTTCTCTAGTTTGGTGAATCTTAAAGAAAGGAAGTTACAAGGCCTTAAATCACATGATTATCACATGCTTATGCAATAGTTTCTGCCCCTTGCAATACGGTCCATCATGCCAGAACCAATGAGAAATGCTATAATCAGGCTTTGTTTTTTTTCAAGTCAATTTGTAGCAAAGAAATCATTGTAGAAGAGCTTGATAAGATGCAGGAAGAGCAAATAGTTACACTGTGCCTGCTTGAGAAGTACTTTCCGCCACCATTTTTTGATGTGGTTCACTTAACCGTGCACCTTGTAAGAGAGATAAAATTATGTGGGCCACCATGCTTTCATTGGATGTATCCCTTTGAAAGGTGTATGAAGGTTATCAAAGGGCATGTGCGAAACAAAACTTATCCAGAAGGGTGCATTGCTGAGGAGAACATTGCGGAAGAAACAATCGAGTTTCTGGGCGAATACCAAAAAAACATCAATACTGTTGGTATTCCACATGATAAGCATGATGATAATGGGGAGACAATTCCTGTCACAGGTGTTAAATCAGTTGAAGTTTCTCTTGATCTTTTCAAGAGAGCACATTTCTATGTGCTGCAGAATACGCCTGAAATAGCGCCGTATATCGAGTAAGCATTACTAACATATATACTCTAAATTATATATATATATATATATAAATATATATAGGGTGCAGTTACTGTATATAGAAAACTTAAACGCTCAGCAAACGCACCCATATATTAAATCAGAATATACCGTACGTTAAGGCATTAGCGTACAGTAACTGCATCCATATATATATATATATATATATATATATATATATATATATATATATATGTAAATTCATAATATATTATACTCCTACTTGCAGACAACACAAGACATCTTTGAAAAACCAAATGCCTGGTAAACGACAAGCATTGCTGGAGAATGAGCATACTTTAAAGTTTGGTGACTGGTTACGCGACAAGGTAGATCAATTTATTAAGTCTTCTATAATTTTTAAAATTCTTTTATAGTTTCTGTAATGTAGGTGAAGAATCTAATCCTTATAATGAAATTCAGGTTGAAAGAGAGCTGGCGGGCTCCCCAGGTTCTGTATCGGAAATTGTAAAGTAGATTGCACACGGAGCACACCGCAACGTTTACAAATACGACTCGTACGACATCAACGGTTTTGAATTTCGTACAAAATCTCATGATGGTAGAGTTTACCAGAACAGCGAGGTTGGTGTAGAGGCGGATGACATGCACATCAAAAAATACGTGGTGACGTATGGACAAAACTTTTATTTTGGGGTTTTGCAAGAGGTATGGGTCCTAGATTATCATACTAAAAGAATTCCGGTCTTCATGTGCCAATGGGTTGACCGTAAACATGTCAAACATGATATTCTTGGTTACACGTCGGTCGACCTAAACAAATTTGGCCACAAGGATGATCCGTTCATATTGGCCTTGCAAGCACGCCAGGTGTTTTAAGTTCAAGATCAGCTGGATAGAAAAAAGCATGTTGTCCTCATGACTCCACCCAAGAATTATAGGCATTCGTATGACGAGGTCAATGAGGAATTTAGTACGGTAACTTTCCCTCGTGAGGGTAATACATTGCCACTTGTACAACCAAATCAACTGCTTCGTAATGAGTCCTCGGATGATTACTGGAGGCCTGGGAAAAAGCCTACAACTATTCGTTATGGAGATTGACACCGATGTCGGGGTTGTCGACCCAGCAGTTGTGTTCGTTTGGCTAGTTAGATGTAAATAATGTTTAAATATAGTTGTGATACATGATATCACCATTCTTTACTTTATACTTATTAATTCAAACTAAAGAAATACTGGTTGTTTTTAATACTATTACTACTTATACGTACAGGCCAGTTTGTTGAATTCATTTCATCTTCTGGCTATTTTGGTCAATTGGTTTCAAGTTCAAACATACATCATGTTACATCGATAAAAGTCACAATTAACTTGTAGTGTACCATAGTAAGATCAATAAAGTCATTACACTCATAACTAACTCGTGAGATATCAAAGTTACATTAGTACAAAGAAAGCCAAAAAATGCATCATGTTGTCTAGGGTGTTCGGTGACAGTCATCATTTCTCGTCTGATGGTTTTGTTTCTTGCACAACCTCTATTTGGTTATGTTTCAACATACTTTTCAACAGTTGGTTTCCTGCAAAACATTATCAACTCATTTTATAAAAAAAGACCATTATGCCATTCTTTTCACTAACCTGCATACCAAAATTGTACCCTCCAGACTTTGAAGAAGCCTTTGAACAAATAAAATTCAGTTTTGAAAAACCGCTTCCAAACTCAATGCCATCACCAGTAACCTTAGATTTAAGATTTGGTGATGGCATTGAGTTTTGGAAAGGATTTTATCAAAATCTAAGATCTTTGGGAAGTTTAAGATCTGTGGAAACCTTAGATTTTTTCTGCTTGGCCAAGTTTGGAATTCACATAACATATATAGTAGTGTAATAAATTTCAGTCACCAGTTTTATTGCAGCCATTAAAGTCTCTGTTGTTATATAGTTGGTTGTTGAGTGTATAACACACTATAACTGCATACTACCTGTCAAAATGGTTTCCACGCGCTTTGGAAACGCACAGAAGCTAATTATTTTTGGAAATTAATTACATTTATACCAACTACTTGTCCAAAATCTTGGAAATATATTTATGTAATGATAGCCTACATTCAAATTAATTAAAATAAAAAAAACTAGTAAATCACACGCTTTGTACGCTTTTAATACCTGTCAAAAATCTTGGAAATATATTATGTAATAATAGCCTACATTCAAGTTAATTAAAATAAAAAACTAGTATATCTTACTAGATACGCTAAAAATCAACTGAACTACAATAAATTACTGTCTCAACTACCAAAAATTAAATTTTAGGTCTATTTTGTTATTCAATCACACAAACATCTATTTTAAAGTTAATTAAAAAAAATACATCCAATACGCTATACATACGCATAAACCAAAATATAATAATAACAATTACAGTTAATAATTAATAACATTTACTATAATAACTCCTAGTTAATAATATCACGCTTTGGAAACGCTCAACGCTCTACAGTTAATAATAACATTTACAATAATAACATTCACATAATATAAGTGATTAGGTATTAAAAAAAACAGTCATTAAATTTCAGCCACCAGTTATATATATCACGCTTTGGAAACGCTCCACGCTTTACAGTTAATAATAACATTTACAATAATAACATTCACATAATATAAGTGATTATGTATTAAAAAAAATTAATATGATTAATCAATTCACATAACATATTAATACCAAAATATAAAAATTACAATAATAACATTTACATTAATATAGAAAACCAAAAATTACATAAAACTATAACTAGCTCCTAGCATCCGACTCCGTCTCAGAATCTACATCGACATCCATCGTAGACCTCCCTGTAAATTCCGTATCCGAATCTACATCCGGATTCTCCTCTGGAGTATGAGAGGGCATGATCCTCTCGTACATGCCATCGGAGGTGTAGGTGGAGTCCCTAAGCCTATGGAGGCGAAGGTTCACCTGAGAATGGAATGCCCCATAAACGGACACCGCCTTGAAGTGCTCCAAGTCGTTCAACTCGATGTACGCCACCTCGATTCCCGGCACTACCATTTCAGTGCTGAAATAATCAACTGTCGTGTACCCAAGCCACCTAACCATTTGGTTAAGTTGTTGGTACGTGACGGTTTGAGGGTTGACATAGTTAATATACCTCACCCTTTGATTCCTCCGGACGGCGCCGGAAAAAAAGTGGAATCGTATCGTGAAAAATGTGGGGTTGTAGTAGATGGGGGCTTGAGCACCCGGTGCACGTTCGAGCCAAGCTGCAACCATTATCGGAAATTATAATCGGAAGAAAGGTGGATTGTGATTGTGATAGTGGATTCTGATTATGGATTGTGATTGTGATTGTGATTGTGGATTGTGATTGTGACTGGTATTTAAACACCATCGGAAACCGCCGGTACATCTCCCTGACAATTTGAATTTGGCGGCACAAGAAACTGTAAAGGCAATGATGACGTCGCCACTCGTCAAATCAACGTGTGGCCATTAATTACTTTTTTGACACGCTTAAACATATTTTAGTGTGACCATTTATCAATTATAGCCACACATAATAAGTGTATATGTGACAATAAAAAACTTAGAAAAAAGAAACTAACATACTCTTTGGTCACACAACCTCTTATAAGTGGCCATTAATTACATTTGGACACACTTAAAAATATTTAAGTGTGACCATTTCTCACTTATAGCCACACATAATAAGTGTATCTGTGACAATAAAAAACTTATAAAAAATAAAACCAAGATACTCTTTGGTCACACAACCTCGTATAAGTGGCTATTAATTACATTTAGACACATTTAAAAATATTTAAGTGACAAGTTATCACTTATAGCCACACATAGTAAGTGTATCCGTGACAATAAAAAACTTAGGAAAAATAAAAGTAAACTACTCTTTGGTCACACAACCTCCTATAAGTGGCCATTAATTACATTTGGACACACTTAAAAATACTTAAGTGTGACCATTTATCACATATAGCCACGCATAATAAGTGTATCCGTGACAATTAAAAACTTAGGAAAAATAAAAGTAAACTACTCTTTGGTCATACAACCTCGTATAAGTGGCCATATATTTTAAGCGTTTTAGCCACATTACTAATAAATACAATGGTTGTTCGTCATATTTCGCCACTTTATTAAAAATGTGGCTAGAAAATGTGACATTAGGTCACATAACGTAATATAAGTGACTATATCTTTTACCTTTTAGACACATCTCTTATCAATACAGTAGCCGTTTGTCACATTTGGCCACACTATTAAAACATGTGGCTAGTTAAATGTCACAGTTTGTGGCTAATGCATGTGTTTTTGGTCACATGTATCAAAGATCAAACAAACTATGACTGTAGGTCACATTTCGCCACACGTTTTTATAATGTGGCTAGTTTTTGTCACAGTTTTTTCAAAGGTGTGGCGAAAAGTACCTGAGTAGGTATAGAATTGTCACATGAAGAATAATATGTATGGCCAAAACATTCTGGAAGGTTTTCAAACATGGTCAAAGACCTTTTAGCCACACATTTAAGCCGAAGTGTGGCAAATCGCCCAGACCACATGTGTGGCCGAAGGTCGATATTCACGTAGTGCAAAGAGAACACAATAACCCGGTGTTGAACGTCTCGAATCCAAGCAAACACCCCCCCAATCCGCATCAGAGTATGCAATGAGTTTTGCGGACCGAGAAGGAGAAAGGTGGAGACCAAAGTCCATGATCCGTTTAACATACCACAAGAGACGTTTAAGGAACTTCATATGAGGTTCACAGGATGCATGTATAAATAGCATACTTGTTGCACCGCGTATGCAATGTCCGGCCTTGTGAAAGTTAAGTATTGTAGCGCCTCAACGAGACTACGATATAAAGTACCGTCTGGAACAAAAGCTCCCATATTCGCACTAAGTTTAGAGTTTGTATCAATGGGGGTTTGAGATGGCTTTAAATCAAGCATATTTGCCCGTTCCAAAATTTTTTGATGCATATGAACGTTGAGTAAGGAATAATCCCCCATGTTGATGTTTCACCTCAATACCAATAAAATGATGTAGTCTTCCCAAGTCGGTCATGGAAAATTCTGGTGACATGGATTTGATGAAATGTTGAAGAAGATTTTTGTTGGAGGCTTTTAAAATAATATCATCAACATAAAGTAACAAGTAAGACATATCATTACCTCTTTTGTAGATAAAAATAGAGGTATGCGTGATACCCAAGAAAAACACATGGAGTGGACCGAGGTGCGAGTTTTTGTGGACGGGTAGCGGTTTGGTTGGGTCAGCAAAGGCATCCGAAGACACGAAGGTGGTCGTATGTAGGATGCTTCATGTAAAGGACTGAGGTTGGTGTGTTGAATTTAAGTAGTTTGGAAGGAAAGATGTTATGAAGGTAGGCTGAGGTGTGAGTAGCTTCCACCCAATAGTGTGGTGGAAGAGAAGCATGGGTGAGGATGGACAACTTAAATTGGTTAATGCTACGAATCATACGTTCAGCGGTCCCGTACGTTGGGAGGTATGAGGACAAGAAAACCGAAATTGTAAGCCATGTTGAGAAGCAGAATTTTTAAATAGTGTGTTGTTGAATTCGCCCCCCCCCCCCCCCCCATGTCACATTGAAAAGGCTTTTATTGTTCGATGAAATTATGTGTAGATGAGGTTATGAAATTAAGTGAACTTGGTGAACGTTTCATATTTAAACTTAAGGGGAAAACCCCAAGCAAAATGAGTAAAATCATCGATGATGACAAGGTAATTTTAATAACCATTTTTACTCATAATCGGTGAGGTCCATAAATCACAATGCAATATATCAATAGGAAATAAAGTAGTAGAATTAGATAAAATAAATGGAAAATGTTTGTGCTTAGAAGTTTGGCACGAATTACAAAGAAAAGAATGACTTTGTTATTACAAAGAATAAACTTATTTGAACTTAAAAAATCTAGAACATGCAATCCAGGATGTCCTAGACGTTAATGCCAAAGAGTGGTGTCTGAGTGGGCTACGAAGCCGAAAGCAGATTGAGCAGCGGGAGCCGTGAGTGGATAGAGATGACTGTCACTGTTGTGACGTCTTAGGATCCTCCCGGTTGGGTATTCATTTACAGAAAAATCAAAAGGATCAAAATCAACAGACACCCAATTATTGACACTAAAATTTCGAACAGAAATTAAATTTTTAATAATGGAAGGTGTGTGAAGAATATTATTGAGTTGGAGAGGTGGCGAGGAGTGGGGAAAGTGGTATGACATTAGCCGACAACTGGTACTCGATTGCCATTTTCAACAAGAATAGAATTAATAGTATTAATACTTGATGTGGAAATCATACCTTGGTTATGCGTCAGATGGTCTGATGCCCCCGTGTCCATAAGCCATTCCAGGTGACTCGAGGAGAGAGACATGGCGTGAAAAGCGGCTCCAATTTCACTCGGTTCGATTGGGTTAACTTCGGTTACATGAGTTTGAGCGGATGAAGATTGTTGAGGTTCTCGAGTTTGTTGAGGTAGAGCCGATGGTGCAGCCCAAGGACCTACCCAACCCGCTTGAGTAGGATATGGGCATGGAGGAGGAGCCCAATAAGCGATCCAAGGTGGAGGAATGGGAGGGTAGTAGTTGGCCTGGCCTTGAGAAGTCCACTGTTGGCGATTTGGGGAGGAACGTGGGCTTTATACTGACCACGGTTTGGTTGGGGTTGGTAGTCACGACGTGAGTATTTAGTCAGTGGTCCAGTGCGGTTAGAGTTGGAGTTGTACCGTTGGTAACTGGGCTTGTAAGTACCACGCGTTTGGCTCGAGTCAAGGTGGTTGTAGGTTGAGGAGGTGTTAATGGTAGCCATGGCTTGAGACGGAGCGTCGAAGACGCGACCTTGATGTCACACCCCGCCAAGGCGGAAACTCGAGCGTGTGACATTCATGGATAATCTCAACTATTGATTAACACAAACATTAAATTAATAGATCACCAAATAGTTTAAGGTTTACTGTAACATTCGTCATTTTCGGTTTAATCGTATTTGTATTTGTATGGAAAACCTGACCCATTTTGGTCTTTTGGATCCTTAGTTATTAATAAAATATTGGGTTTTATGTTCATTTATGTTACACAAATTTCGGATTAAGAAAACATCCTTTTTAGTACCTTAAAACACCCTTTTATGGCTAAAACGACTTAAAACGAACATTAGGGGCCTAAATCGTCAAAAACCAAAATCTGAAGACCAACCCCACTCCCCCAAGGCGTCGCGCCGCGCGGCCACCAAGGGGAGGGTGGTTGCGCAGCTCCTAGGTGTGTTTGCGGATTCCATCAGCTCGTTTTGTTTGTATTGCACCTTGTTTGACCATTTTAACCAATGAAAATGCATGAAATCTCTTAAAAGTGACATGTTGGTTGCTCATTCACCTTAAAACTCTCTCAATCTAAGTTCTAAGTATTCATCTTTCAAACTCTTGATAGTTTGACTTCTCAAGGTCAAATTAGTGCTAATATTTGTTTCTAACCAATTCTTGTTAATTAAAGCTTGTTATTACAGTTTGCTTAAAACATATTCCCCTTATTTCCTTGGCTTTCCTTTCTACGGCCATGGTCGGTTTAGGTGTATTGCTAGGAAAAGCTACATGGAGGACTATAATAATCCTTGTTAAACACTTTAATTCATGCTTTAATTTATGTAAGCTTACTAATGTTGTTTAGTTTCTAATTATGTAACATCCCGAAATTTCCAAAATGATATTATTTATATTGCTTAATAATAGAGGGAAAGTTTACTCGGGTTATCGGGAAATAAATAAATAGAGTAGGAGTTAGTATGGGTCGGGCTAGTGTTGGGTAATGGATATGGGTTATGGACTTGGGTTATGAAAGAAGGAAGGAGAGTCCATGGGCTTAAGCCCATGATCCCTAAATATAAATACCACTAACCACCATTTAATCCTCATTCTCACCTATTCCATACACACACACCCAAAACACACACGACCCGAACCAAGATCCGAAGGCGAAAACCCGAGCTTGTTGGTGCTGGAACGTCGTGACGGACCAAAACAACATCAAGGCTTAACCGTGTTCGTGGTTCGACTCGTTCAAGGTACGTTTATAGTTAGAAATCGTTCGTATAGGTTCGGTTTGATTTGAGAAATGATAGATCTGAGTTTGTATGGTAAAAACGAATCCAACAAAGCTAATCTTACTGAAAATGGTTATGATTTGACGGGTTAATCGATTGATAAAAAGAACCCGTAACCTATATGCCTAAATCGCACCCTTTAAACATCGATGTTAGGTCGATTTGATGGTTGGGGTTTGTAGGCGCTGGTCAGACGATCCCGTGGGTACCTAAATCGAGTTATTTGGTTAAGAAACGAAGGTGATTAAGGGATTTAAGAACGAACAGTAGCTACAGACGACAACATCGCCTGCAAGCTAAGTTCGCCTGATGAACTTCGCCTGCAAGCTAAGTTCGCCTGATGACAACTTCGCCTAAAGCCAAGTTCGCCTGATGACAACTTCGCCTAAAGCCAAGTTCGCCTGATGACAACTTCGCCTAAAGCCAAGTTCGCCTGATGACAACTTCGCCTAAAGCCAAGTTCGCCTGATGACAACTTCGCCTAAAGCTAAGTTCGCATAAGGTTTAACTTCGCCTAAAGCTAAGTTCGATTAGAGAATAGATTAAAACGATAAGTAAAAGTAAGCTAATACTAGGCCACTAGATTAGATCAGGCGAGTATTGATACGTGTAACTTATACAGTCAGCCGAGCTCAGTTAAAGAAGGGATTTACAACTATCAGAGGAAGAAGCAGAGTTCAGGTGAGTTTCTAGCCCCATTTCCTTGCTATGTTTTCGGGGCTGTGTGCATACTTGATGTGAAGTGTGAATACACTTACCTTAAGTGGTAAGTGTATGCTATAGATGCTATATGAGGTATATATTTTATAATGCTTGTCGGTACGTGAACGATCTTCGGATATTGCACGTATCGCCAAGGATAGTAAATTCCAAGTGGTTGATAGTGTGTATGAATGTTATGATGTGACTTGTTTATTACGTAAATACTGAACTGATATGAAGTGTGATATAGGCAGGTAGAGGTAGAGTGCGTTAGAAGTGGCAAGAGTCTAGTAAGGGTGTTAGTGGCATAACGTGAGCGCGTGATAGGGAAAGCCTGTACGTGCCATCGTTATTATGTGTGTATGATTGTTGATGTTACTTGCTTAGTATGTAAATAATGTGCTGATAGGAAGTGGGTTATAGACAAGTAGAAGTGTAGTGTGATAGAAGTGGATAGGGGTCTGTAATAGAGTTAGGGCATAACGTGAGCACGTGGTAGAGTGAGTCTATGCGTGTCTTCGTTATTAAAGTTGCACAAGTGGCATAAGTGGTATAAAGTGGCACAAGTGGCATAAAGTGGCATAAGTGGCATAAAGTGGCACCAGTTGCATAAAGTGGCACAAGTGGCATAAAGTGGCGTAAGTGGCATCAATGGTTAAGCTGTAGGGGTAATTAATTGGCTAAGCTGTAGGGATAATTAAGTGGTTGAGAAGTAGCGGGTTAGACAGTGGGTTAAGTGTCTTCGGACACGTATATGATGCATGTAGTGGTTGTATGATAAGTTGCTTGATTAACTAGAACTCACTCAGCGTAGCTGACTTTTAGTATGCACGCAGGTGAGCTGATTATAGAGTTAGCATGAGGATGGCACATGGCCTGGATTGAACGGCTGGCATCTGAAGAAAGAAGAAAAGATGTTTTAAATATAAAGTTTTGTGTTATGGTATCAAAGAAAAGATTTAATGTTTTGTAACAAATGATTGATGTTTTATATTCCGCGAAAAGTTTTAATAAACTCTGATTTGCAGAACTGTGTTTATGAGTAAATCCGACGCTAAAGTAGGGCTACCGGGTTCGGGGCCTTACAAGTTGGTATCAGAGCATGAGTTCAAGAGATTTAAGCATCCTACATGCTTAGACTCGAACAGAGAATGAGATTTAAAATGAGAAAGAAAGAAGTTGCCAGTTCAAGATAGCCATGTGTCACTCAAGCAAGCTCAGTAAAGGTAAAGTGTATGGTACATGGTGTATGTTAATGTTGGCTTATTTGCTAAATGAAGAATGAGTGCAGGTTAGGGATAGGAATAATTGATTGTTTGATTTGACTAACTGCTTAAGTAGAACCAGCACAAAGAGATTCATAAAGGGAAGTGTATAGGACACGGAAAGCAACGTGATCAGCTAGTCACAGCTGGCCACTGTTATTACCTGTTAGCCTTGCTATCCTTGTACTAAATAGTTCCTTGAGTGATGATGTTTGTGTTTTCCCTTTTAGAATACTAATGGCTGGAGCAAGAAGGTTTGTTGGTAAGGGAGGTCACACTGGACGTCCTCTTGGAATACGCGTTGTCCGAGAACCTTCTGAAGAACTAGTTACTACCACGAAAAAGGAGAAAAGTGAAACTTTGCAAGGACCAAGCAGCAATGAAGGGTATCATCTGGATCCTGTTACTCAATTTGCCATTTCTTACGCTGTAGCTGCTGCAGAGAAGAAATTTCATACTGACAAGTCTGCCGAAAACCATGCAAGGGCCACTGAGAAGGCAGGAGAAAACGGTAAGAAGGGTGATGATGATAAGGGAGGAGCGAAAGGAACCAAAGGATCTGTAGATGTCGTGGAGTATGCGGGGAAAAAGATACCAAAGGTTGCGGGGAGGGAAACATGCAAAGTGTGCGGGAAGATGCACCTAGGAGAATGCAAGGCTGGTCCAAATCAGTGTTACCGATGTGGGAAGAAGGGACACATAACTCGTGATTGCACCGAGGACCAGAAATGTTATAGGTGTGGTAAGTCGGGTCACTTAGCTAGAGATTGTGGGGGAGCAATAACGGTGGAGGAAAAGAAGGAAAAGAAATGGGCTACCTCTACTAAGCGGTCTGGCGAGATGGTGACAACAACTGATGAGAGGAAGGCCAAGGTTGGGAACAAGGATGCATGTAAGACATGTGGGCGAGTGCACCAGGGAGAATGCAAGACTGGGACAGACAGGTGCTATCGGTGTGAAAAGAGTGGGCATTACTCCCGAGAATGCCCTGATCGTCCAAAGTGCTTCAAATGCGGAAAAGCTGACCACATGGCTAGGGATTGCAAGGAATCAGGGGCGGGAGGTGCGAGAGGATAAAGACTTGGGGAAACTGCAGAGAGGAACACTTGATGAAGGAATAATTGCTCATGCAATGGTTTTATTAAGTTACTTTTGCTTAAGGACTTGTTTTGTGTTAAGGTTTAAAACTTATGTTTATCAGTGACGTGTAATATATTGAGTTTGGTTATGAATGATTATTATGCTAAGATGAAAGGTTGTTTTAGACAATAGTGTTAAAAGTACTAATCGAAGCCTTGGAAGGATGAGATGAGTCTTGGTACATCGAGGGTCTCATGGACGAGCTACCTTAAATAGCTAAAACACATGACCACCATTCGATGACTACAAGTCAGGAGTAAGAAGGATAACTCAGAAAGCAAAGACGATTCAATAAAGAGTGTAAATATAAGAAGTTTTCCTTTTATAGGGAATAAGTTAGGTTTCGGGGACGAAACCTCTTTAAGGGGGGAAGACTTGTAACATCCTGAAATTTCCAAAATGATATTATTTATATTGCTTAATAATAGAGGGAAAGTTTACTCGGGTTATCGGGAAATAAATAAATAGAGTAGGAGTTAGTATGGGTCGGGCTAGTGTTGGGTAATGGATATGGGTTATGGACTTGGGTTATGAAAAAAGGAAGGAGAGTCCATGGGCTTAAGCCCATGATCCCTAAATATAAATACCACTAACCACCATTTAATCCTCATTCTCACCTATTCCATACACACATACCCAAAACACACACGACCCGAACCAAGATCCGAAGGCGAAAACCCGAGCTTGTTGGTGCTGGAACGTCGTGACGGACCAAAACAACATCAAGGCTTAACCGTGTTCGTGGTTCGACTCGTTCAAGGTACGTTTATAGTTAGAAATCGTTCGTATAGGTTCGGTTTGATTTGAGAAATGATAGATCTGAGTTTGTATGGTAAAAACGAATCCAACAAAGCTAATCTTACTGAAAATGGTTATGATTTGACGGGTTAATCGATTGATAAAAAGAACCCGTAACCTATATGCCTAAATCGCACCCTTTAAACATCGATGTTAGGTCGATTTGATGGTTGGGGTTTGTAGGCGCTGGTCAGACGATCCCGTGGGTACCTAAATCGAGTTATTTGGTTAAGAAACGAAGGTGATTAAGGGATTTAAGAACGAACAGTAGCTGCAGACGACAACTTCGCCTGCAAGATAAGTTCGCCTGATGAACTTCGCATGCAAGCTAAGTTCGCCTGATGACAACTTCGCCTAAAGCCAAGTTCGCCTGATGACAACTTCGCCTAAAGCCAAGTTCGTCTGATGACAACTTCGCCTAAAGCCAAGTTCGCCTGATGACAACTTCGCCTAAAGCTAAGTTCGCCTAAGGTTTAACTTCGCCTAAAGCTAAGTTCGATTAGAGAATAGATTAAAACGATAAGTAAAAGTAAGCTAATACTAGGCCACCAGATTAGATCAGGCGAGTATTGATACGTGTAACTTATACAGTCAGCCGAGCTCTAAAAAAGAAGGGATTTACAACTATCAGAGGAAGAAGCAGAGTTCAGGTGAGTTTCTAGCCCCATTTCCTTGCTATGTTTTCGGGGCTGTGTGCATACTTGATGTGAAGTGTGAATACACTTACCTTAAATGGTAAGTGTATGCTATAGATGTTATATGAGGTATATATTTTATAATGCTTGTCGGTACGTGAACGATCTTCGGATATTCCACGTATCGCCAAGGATAGTAAATTCCAAGTGGTTGATAGTGTGTATGAATGTTATGATGTGACTTGTTTATTACGTAAATACTGAACTGATATGAAGTGTGATATAGGCAGGTAGAGGTAGAGTGCGTTAGAAGTGGCAAGAGTCTAGTAAGGGTGTTAGTGGCATAACATGAGCGCGTGATAGGGAAAGCCTGTACGTGCCATCGTTATTATGTGTGTATGATTGTTGATGTTACTTGCTTAGTATGTAAATAATGTGCTGATAGGAAGTGGGTTATAGACAAGTAGAAGTATAGTGTGATAGAAGTGGATAGGGGTCTAGTAATAGAGTTAGGGCATAACGTGATCACGTGGTAGAGTGAGTCTATGCGTGTCTTCGTTATTAAAGTGGCACAAGTGGCATAAGTGGCATAAAGTGGCACAAGTGGCATAAAGTGGCATAAGTGGCATAAAGTGGCACCGGTGGCATAAAATGGCACAAGTGGCATAAAGTGGCATAAGTGGCATCAATGGTTAAGCTGTAGGGGTAATTAATTGGCTAAGCTGTAGGGATAATTAAGTGGTTGAGAAGTAGCGGGTTAGACAGTGGGTTAAGTGTCTTCGGACACGTATATGATGCATGTAGTGGTTGTATGATAAGTTGCTTGATTAACTAGAACTCACTCAGCGTAGCTGACTTTTAGTATGCACGCAGGTGAGCTGATTATAGAGTTAGCATGAGGATGGCACATGGCCTGGATTGAACGGCTGGCATCTGAAGAAAGAAGAAATGATGTTTTAAATATAAAGTTTTGTGTTATGGTATCAAAGAAAAGATTTAATGTTTTGTAACAAATGATTGATGTTTTATATTCCGCGAAAAGTTTTAATAAACTCTGATTTGCAGAACTGTGTTTATGAGTAAATCCGACGCTAAAGTAGGGCTACCGGGTTCGGAGCCTTACAAGTTACTTTAGTTTCCAAATCATTGTAATGAGTTCTATGGTATTGGGTATGTGGCAACCATCCTCGGTTTCAACCCGAGTAAAGGACCGAACCAAAACCGAACTTTTGTTTAAATACTTTATTATTAAAATGTTGTATGTAAGACTTGAGTATTATCATATCTAAGTTTATTATAATAGTTCAATGTATTGAGTATGTGGTAACTATCCTCGGTTTCATTCCGAGTCAAGGACCGAACCGAAACCGAACTCTCGTTTAACTCTTTATTTAATTGTTTTAAAACAAGTTATATGTAAGTTTTAAGTGTTTAAGTTCTTTTATTTAAATTTTTGTATTGGTTAATATAATATGGATTTGTTGGACCCAAGCTTGGTCACCCGCTTGAACCAACCAAACCAAACAAACCGAACTAAACCGAGTTCACCCGCTTAAAACACACTAGTTGTGTTTCGGGCCACCGAATCTCACATTTTCTTTTTAAGATCTTTTACAAACTAATTATAAATGTTTTCTTAAAGTACTTGGTATGTCGGATCCAACTTGATCTTATAACAAGCTTGGACCGATAAAATCGAACACTCACTTAACATCAATGTTTGGAGTTTCTCCTTAATAGAACTTTTAACATTAGTTAAGTTTCTATTTTAAACAATTTATCTCATGATATTTATCACTTTGGAATCTCAGATTTGGACTTGACAATTTATCAAGACCCGAACCGACTAACCGAACACTCGTTAAAATCCCATTTTGGTATATCTAACAAGGGGTTGTGCACTATTGCATTAAACCAATCCCCACATATTTACTTAACAAAGGTTAAGTAAAACTAATGAATAGAATACCGAGACCCGATTTCGAGCAAACTTACTTTTCAAAAACCATTACTTTAATTTCCTATGTGTTTACACTTTAACCCTCAAACTTTAATTATTTATCTTACTTGTCATGTTATTTTACTTTAAAGCTTTTAAGACCATCTACTAACTCAAGACCCTCTCAATATAGGTCATACTCGTTGAACTTACTTTTCCGTTTTACCGCAAACTAATCCTTCAAGTTACTTATTTCATGTGAGTAATCACACTCCCCCTTTTTACGCTTTTATACTTTTGGGGGTGGCATGCGTATCATATTCAAACTTACTTGTTTTATGATCTCATTACCAAATCCACAATTCAACATTATGTGTTCGTACGGATATTTGCTCGATCTTTGTTTATGACTCAAATGATTATGTGCACGAGTGTTTATTTTTATGTTGTTGTTGAGCCTCATTAAGTATGATCATACGCACCCCTAGCTACTTTAGTCTTGTTCTAGTAGAATTAGGCTTTTATACTTTTGGGGGTGGCATGCGTATAATATTTACAAAAATTACTTGTTTTATGATCTCGTTACCAAATCCACAATTCAACATTATGTGTTCGTACAAATATTTGCTCGATCTTTTTTTATGCCTCAAATGATTATGTGCACGAGTGTTTATTTTTATGTTGTCGAGCCTCAATAAGTATGATCATACGCACCCCTAGCTACTTTAGCCTTGTGCTAGTAGAATAGGGCCTTATTCTCCGAGTATTTTGGTTGTTACCAAATAGAAAGGAGCCACGGTTATTTACTTTACATTTACAATGGTTGTTGCATTATTCTATATACACTTGTGAATTGTGATTTTTGCCTCATTATATACATATGTCAAAAACTAGTGTATTGTTCAAATATATTTTTATGCATGCTATAGGTTTACTTTCAGGTTGCTTATGAAGATTGAAGACTCATCACATAGATTATACCTCTAGAATACTTTAATGAATTTAGTATTGAGGAAATTGTTTGTATTTTATCTTGAACAAGTTGTATTTGTGATTATTGAATGAAATAAACAAGTTGAGTAAATATTGTCACTTTAATATTGTCATAGTGTTCTTGAGCAATCCGTTGCACCTCGGCATGTTCCGCCACCTTTGGTCGGGGTGTGGCATTTACAAATCAGTATATTTATAAGTGTTACAAAACACAACTTTAGGATTTCAAATTTATGAACCCCCCCCCCCCCCCAAACGCTCTTGATTATAAAAATGAAATCCTTCAAAAGCGGTGATCCTATATGCAATGCTTGTAATACCCACATCTCCTTGCTTAATTTGCCTGAAAAATATACTTAAAAACGTCAACACTAGGTTGGTGAGTTCACGGGTTTAGTCGACACGATAACAAAACAGTTGTGATTAAGAAAACCTTAGATAAGTGTGATAATTAAATCAACCCATGAATGATACTTTGTAAGCTTGCAAGGAATAAAAAGTTAATATGCAACACATAAACCCATAACCAACCCAAGACCTATTAATCATGAGTATGCCCAACATCCATGATTAATTCTTAAAGTTATAGGCGCATCACTCAATAATGTGTATTAAAATGAGCTGGGAGGTCACCCCAGTAGTACTACTCACATAATTCCAGGCTAAGCCTAGTTAATGGTTATGGTTGTGACTGATCTTTCGATCACAAGTGACTGATCTTTCGATCCCTAGGGCTACCAACTCATGTTCACATAATGATTTTGTGGTTCAATTATCGCATAAAATAGTGCAAGTATGTTTCCCCTAGTTGTAAAACAGTAAAAAGGGGTCGTGAACTCACCTCGTGAGCTCAAACTCGGTTGGATAGCTAATTCTTATTAACTCGATCCCAGTATCCTTTCCGTGCCCTAATCGCATAAGATTAGTTAATTTCAGTTACTGACATGCAAGTTGGTTTATGCTAGTCGCTTTCACCTAACTAGTCGTTTCGTTTATTTCGTTTTGTGTCAGTTGCTTTCACCTAACCGATCGTTTCGTTTATTGCATTAATAGCATTCCACACATTAGCATCTAGATGACTCGTTGGTGATAAGTTTTTATATTCTATTTATAAATATTATTAATATTCTTTGCGTTAGTTTTGGTTTACAAATGACTTGTTCTTTCGAGTAGTAGTGAATACATATGGGCCTTACGATTATTTATGGCCTTATGAATATTATTAATCTTACGGTCATTATTTTCCGTAAAACACAATATATTTATATTTCCGTTTGTAAGTTTCCAAGCCAACGTTACACACCGTTTCGGTCCTTTAAATTGTATAATTATTATTTTTACGTCAAGCATATATATTACTTCAAAATATATGTTTGCTTAAAGGTTGTCGTTTTTACATTATTATAATCATACTTTCTATCCAAAATATATTATTTGGCAAATAAAAGGGTTTTACCAATTATTTTATCACAAAAAATACCTTTATGTTTTTCTTTAGAGGTATTATTTAACATCTGTATTTTATATTCTTTAAACATTATAAAATATTCAACATAAATATTTTGAAAAAAAAAATATTCATATAGAAAGCCCATGTTTTTCCTCAAATACTTGTATTTATGCCATGTGCATGTACTTATAATAAAAACAATTCATATATTTTATATTTATGTTCTTTTAGCAACATATAGTATACACTTATTAATTATTTTAACATCACATCTTTAACAAAATCGTTTACATATCAGATTCTACATATATAGTATTAATAAAGCTCTTCATTTTTTATAAAACATACTCAATTCACCATCACTTGTAGGGTTATAATATTATGTTTTCCATACTAATTGGGTGGGTGTGTTTAAGCATGAATAACTTGTAACATGCACATATATAAAAGAGGATTTAAGATGATATACAGTGAAGAAACCCAAAATCTTCGAGTTAGTTTTCCAAATCACCAAGATATTAAACTTTTAAGAAATCACGGTTTACCCATATACTTATTGATTTATAAGTTATTTTTTTTTATCATCTTTTCTCACTATATTAATGTTTTAGCCATATATCTTTCTTTATTCTCATGTATATTGTTATTAAGCATGTTAATAGAAATTACTAACTAACCTAAACTTTTACTTGTATGAAAACACAATATAGCACCTTTAAACTACATTTTGCAATTCTTTCAAAATCATTAACCAGATTTCGTGTATAACAAGTTTTATAAGTGTTGTCATTTCTTTATTCTGCATGTTGGTGTGTGGATGAACTCTTAATTGGGTGAATAACTTAATATATTTAGCATAAACACAACTTATAAAGACATAGGTTAATTTAGACGAGTTTAGCTCACCTAGCACTAGAATTATGTTTAGAGATTAAGAAGACAAAGAGCTTGTGCTTGTTCCACTTCGTGATGCTTGATTTTACAAATTTAACGTTCCAACTCCATACTTTAGCTTGGAAACCTGTAATGGGCGTGCGTTCGGTTTACGGAAAGAAACCGAAGAGTGTTTCGGATCGGTTTCGGGTTTAACAACAGACCTTAGAGTGTCTCAGTAAGGGTTTGGAGCTATAATCGGGTTGTGAGTGGTATTTTGTGTTAAACGTGTCCAACACCAAATCAGATTGAAGGCTCCTAATATCTCAGAGAATATTTAATATAATAATTAGTTTATTATTATAAAATAAGTTAGTCTTATTTTATTTAATCCTATTTGTTTTGGATTCAAATTCTGTATTTGAGTTAGTGTAGGATTAGAACCGTGAGTTTATATATATCCTAGGTTCAATGTGTTAGTTAATTATTAAGCTTTTCTCGTTAGTCGTTTTCTTAATAAAAGAGTTGATCGTGTATTGATCAAATCTCGTGTTTGTGTTTTTAATTCACCCGCTAAAAGTTTAACAAGTGGTATCAGAGCCAAGGGCTCGTACCTGGAAGCGGTTTGAAGATCGGGGGCAGCCTCCGCCGACGGGTGTGTCCGTCGGTGGAGGGCACGCGTGAAGAAGGCTTGGGTTGCAACCAGAAGATTAATGACGGTGAGGTGTTTTAGGTCGACCAGTGGCTTGCGAGAGTGCCGTTTGGGTGAACATGGCTGCGTAATGTGAGTTTTGGTGAAACTGTTTTCAATGGCAAGTTGACAATTGTTTAAAATCAAACTTGTTGACTCGTATACTTTATCATGAAGCAAGTATTTGTCTCATGAATTTTGAATGGTGATTTAACTGTGAGGTTGAGTGGGTCAAGAATCAAAGCAGTAGTAGCCCTAAAAGTCTTCTGTTTGTTTCTTACTAATTAATAAAATAGAGCACTTCTTTGTCAAGAAAAGAAACCTTAGAATCGCTGCACGCCGAAGAATTTATTTTGGAGTCTTTCTTGTGTTTCCAAGAAGTAGTAGTCTCAAACTTAATAGTGCAAACGAGAGGTAAGCATTTTTTTTTGTAGTTGTATAAAGAATTAGCATGAAGAAAGTTTGGATATGATTAAAAAGTAATCGGTAGAAGACGTAACTGATCACGCCAAAAATAGTCGTTGCTAAAGTTTGTTTGATAACAATAGTAGTTTCCGATCAAGAAGGTCCCAGTGTTTCGATCGTGAATGAGTTGCGACCTGTTTGTCGAGTTAGTGATTGAACCGCCAAAAGTCGAAGGAAGCGACGGCCGACTGTTTATCGTTCGTTAAAACAGAGAAACCGATCGAATGAAGGTGTGTCCATGTTCCGATTGCGGTGAGTTTCTGGTCGTACGATGAGGTATCCGTGTTTCGATCGCGGTAAGCTCCCGATCGAAATTTGAAAGTGTCTAGATTTGATCATGGCAATGGTCCGATCGAAGGGTAGGCTGAAGTCAATCATAGGAGCAAAGCAGCCTTGGATGGCTGACGAACCGGTGAACACGTAGCAGCTGACTTGCATAGTTGAATTTTTGCATGGATAAGGCAAAGATGTTGTGAATGTATAGTCTCACTAAGTCATGGCTCAAAGGTGACGCTGAAGGAGTTACAAGGTGGTTCGTTGCGTGTCAACTTAGTTTTGGTGTTCATCAAGTTGTTGAAGGTTTCACTGATGATGTGCCATCACCGTGTGTCGGGTCGCGATGATGTGACATCACTATGTGTCGGGATGGTTAGATCTCCGTGTGTCTGGATGATTAAACTCTATGTGTCGGGGTAGTTAAGTGGGCTGGATTGATGACCCAAAAGTCCCGAGTGATAACATTATTGGGTTGTCCAAACGGGACAGCAACATCATATGTTCGGGTCCGGTTTCGAGACTAGATCATGGCGTAGGAGCTGCAGCAAATTGAGGTGTTTGGAAGATGCATGGGAGGTAATACTGGGTTGAAACCAGTGGTCAAACGGTACCACATAGTAGTGGTTTTGGGCTGCCAATTAGAACCATAAATGGGATATCACGTACGGTAAGATCGGGTGTGATATCGGGGCTAAATCTGCGTGTACAAACTGTGTGTTTATAGGAGAGTGTCGAAGATGATCAAGGCATGCAGCATGGTTGTTATTTGAAGGAGAGTTGAATATGCTTGTTGTTATTTGGAAGTGAGTTGAATATGTCCTAGATCTTATGTAGATTAAGGAGTGACAAACCAAGATGTAACTTCGTGTGAAGGCGTGTGATGAGTCCAAGAATCAAGTCCAAAGATATACGAGTGTTGCGGGTTGTGAGAGACCTTGGAGTTGCAAGTATGAATCTAGAGGGAGTGTTGAAATTCAACATTTGAGCCGATGTCGGAAGATGTGACCTGTTGTGTTGAGTCGCGGGTTTTTTTGAGTAGAGGTGCTTCGTGTGTGTCACGATTAGAAGAAGTTTGGTGTTGAGAGGGAGTATTAAACGTGTCCAACACCAAATCAGATTAAAGGCTCCTCATATCTCAGAGAATATTTAATATAATAATTAGTTTATTATTATAAAATAAGTTAGTCTTATTTTATTTAATCCTGTTTGTTTTGGATTCAAATTCTGTATTTGAGTTAGTGTAGGATTAGAACCGTGAGTTTATATATATACCCTAGGTTCAATGTGTTAGTTAATTATTAAGATTTTCTCGTTAGTCGTTTTCTTAATAAAAGAGTTGATCGTATGTTGATCAAATCTCGTGTTTGTGTTCTTGATTCACCCGCTAAAAGTTTAACATTTTGCGGTGGTGTTACGGTGGCCATAGAGAAGGCGGTTGCTGTCGGTGGTGGAGATGGTCGCTGCGGGTGACGCGCCACTGCCGTGAGGAATTCAATGGTGGCTATCGAAGGTTGCGGAGGTTGTTGCTGCTGGTGCGGTGGAGCCAGGAATTTTATCCTATGGGTTCTGGATTTTTCGGTGCATGATTTTTTTCAGACGATAATGTTTTTGGACCCGGATGCGTCATATTCAGAGCGTCAATAATTCAGTGCATCATATATAGATTTTCAGCGCGTCATCTTTCGGTGCGTCACAATCAATCAGAGCGTTAGCGAATAACCTTTCGGTGTATCGCAATCAGTGCGTCAATATCAATAAATGCCAATAATATAAATAACTAAATATAAATATATAATATCTTAAATTGGATCACATAAGCATAGAATAACGAGTTCGATGACTCGACTACGAAGTAGTGAGAAATCAAATTTGTACACACAAGTTGTTAAGAAAGTCCAAACCTCAATGACGAATAACAATAAGCGAGAAAGAATCCTTGAATAAGAAGTAAATGGTGCGAAAACCCTACAATAATTATCCCGACTTAAACTCATAGTTGGCAACTATTGATACACACACACACACACATATATATATATACACACACTAGGGTATAGCCCGTGTTACACACGGGTGGAAAAACATGTCAACAAACATAATAAATTTAAACAACAAATTCAAGCAACACAAAACTTCGTCAAACTTTCGGACCAGAACGTTAACCAATTACATTGTCTAGATATTAAAAGTTAAAAGTTATAATAAGTTAATGTACATCGAACAACCAAAAAATATCAACAAAAGACATAAACATATTCTTTCATATTAAACCACCATCAACTTCTTCAAAAATTCTATCAAAAGAATCTCATTTTGTTTCAACACCTGAAAATATAATAAAACAATAGCATCCAAATTAAATATACCATAATAACATATGTAATAATGAGTAACATTTGAACATTAATAAAGTTGTTTTTATTAAAACAAAATAACATATAACAACAAAAAAAGTAAAATGACAATATAAAACATCTTTCTAACTTAAATCATTAAACCAAAAAGATATATCAATAAAAATCTTTTTTGGCCGTCATTTTATAACTAACAAATTTGATGCTCTTTCAAAACAACCCGTTTTAAAATATTTTCAAAATAGTTACAAAATACAAAAAAACTTCAAAAAATTGTGATTTTTTTTTTATTTTTGACCAATCTTGCAACAAACTTTTAAATCGCTGACATTAATATTTTGTTAAATTTGCAAAACTTAAAAACGTTTTACAATAAATGAATTTTCAAATAACTTTGGAAAGATTAAAAAATTCATGTTGACTTTGAAAATAATTAAAGCTGAAAAAATATGATACAAAATCAAGGAAAACAAAATATAAACGTATAAGAAATAAATTATCAAATATTTTTAATATTCTTTGAAAACATTATGAAGACTTACACTATCAAATTGTTTGGAAGTTATAACTAGAATATTTATATTATGTTTAAAAAACTTATTAGTTAAAATGGATAAATATATAATATGTGTTTATTATACATTATTGAGAAATTTAGTGACATTAACCTTTGTGAAATGTATGTTAATAATTCGTTGAAGAAATTACATGGTTGCAGCGAAAATATTGAAATTTGGATTTAGTTATGTGGAATATCTATGAAGAATACGATATCGAATGGTAGACTTATAAGTGACCGAAATTTAAGTTTAAATTTGGTGTTTCATGTAAATATATAAATAATTTGAAATATCTTGATTAATGGGAATAATAATATTAATAAATTATGAAAGTTGTCATGTTTAATAATATTCATTAAATCATATGTGCCGAATAATATTTATAAATGATGATAAAACGGTTATTTAATTTATGTAATATTAAGTATTGACTATTAGAAATTATGTCAATTTAAATATTGTGTTCTAAAATAACGCGGTTATTATTTTAGTATTAATTAATAATTAATATTCACGTAAATTAAAGTAAGATTACATTACAATTATGGCAAGTATTTTTAGTTTGACAATCAGTTTTTTGAATATTAAAATGATAACTTATTCTAGTTAATGCCAAATCAAAAAAATTAAACTAAAATCGGTTCTATCTTTACTAATATGACTAATTAATTTAGAAAAAATTACAAAAATGAAAATCACATCGGTTAATTTGAAAACTTCAAAAAATTATAAAAAGATTTTGAAATGAGTTTAAAATTATAGAGAGTATTAAAACCTTTAAAACTTTGTTGAAAGATTGGTCAATTTCCTAATTTAAAAGGAGTTTAAATATGTTAATTAAATTTTGTAGTTTTAAGTTTAAATTTCGTCTTCCATGTAAAGATAGAAATAATTTAAAATATCTTGATTCATGGGAATAATAATATTAATAAATTATGAAAAGTATTAATGTTAAATAATATTCACTAAATCATATGTGGCGAATAATATTTATAAATGACGATAAAACGGTTATTTAATTCATGATATATTAAGTATTGATTATTAAAAATTATGTCAATTTGAATATTGTGTTCTAAAATAACACGGTTATTATTTTAGTATTAATTAATAATTAATATTCACGTAAATTAAAGTAAGATTACTTTACAATTATGGCAAGTATCTTTAGTTTTGATTATTAAGTATAAATGACGATAAAACGGTTATTTAATTCATGATATATTAAGTATTGATTATTAGTTTTTTGAATATTAATTTGATAACTTATTCTAGTTAATGTCAAATCACAAAAATTAAAATCAAATCTGTTTTAATTTTACTAATATGACTAATTAAATTAGAAATAATTACAAAAATGAAAATCAAATCGGTTAATTTGAAATTTTCAAAAAATTGTGGAAAGATTTTGAAATGACTTAAAAATTATGGAGAGTCACTACTACGTAAAAAGGTATTTGGTACGACCAAATCCATAGCAAATTCGTAGCAAACACATATTTTGCTACGGATTAGCTACCAATTTGGTTCGTAGGTACAAGTCTCGTAGCTAATTTATTTGCTATGGATTTAGCTAGGGAGCTATATTTTTAGCTACAAATGTGGACATCGCTACTTTAGCTATCTTAGCAATGGATTTTGCTACAGAAATGTTTGCTGCGGATTTTTTGCTACCGAAATGTTTGCTACGGATTTTTTGCTACATAACTTTGCTACATATTTTAGCTTCAAAAGTTTGCTACATTTTTTACCGCAGAATTTTGCTATGGGTTTTTAGCTACGAATTTTCTACCAGATTTTAGCAACGGATTTTGATACAAATTGCTATGGTTTTTGATACTGGTTCCGCTACGAAAATTATCTACTAGTATACATTTAGCCATAGAATTTGTCAAGAATTTTCATATTATTTTTGAATTCTGTAAACATTATATTCAGTCTCAATATATATAAAAACTCATACCAAAGATTATTTTAAACTATATTAATAAAATATCAACTTATTCTTATTCAAGTGTAACACCACAAAAATCCAAATTATCATTACAATAAATTTCAACATATTTGAACTTGTAACTTGTTGGAATGTTTTGTAAAACAGAATTGAAGCCTCATTCACTTCGGTGCATAGCCTCTACTTTATCATGTTCCAACGCTGCTTTGGTTGTCCTCCAACCGTTTACCTATAACGATAAATTAGTGAACAACCCTTATGGATTAGGACATTTTATTGCTTGTTTTAACAAATTACAAGTTAATCTAACTTAATATGTTTAACTCATTTAAATTACTATACATTATTAATTATCAAAGGAATAAGCATGTACTTATCACTTCACCCAAATGGATACAAATTTGGGTACTCGACATTGCCGGTGCACCCGTCATCACTCAATTAATAAAAACTCATAAATTAATGCAGTGGTTCTATATAACAAGTCTCACAGTTTGACAAACAATATGGTAATTAATTATCAATAACATATTAATAGAAATGCATAGTAACAACCGAACCATATTATAGAAACAAACCGTTAATACCTTGAGCAAAAACGGATAAAGACGTGCAACTGCTAGCCATAGGATCAACAGGTTCCCGTGTACAAAAAGAAATCCAAAAGTAAAAAATAATAAAATTCTTATGAAATTCTAATATGCTACTACCTTTATTACAAACCTAACCTTAGAGATTGTAATTATCGGATGAAGACGTGCTTAATGTGAGGAGGATTCATCAAATCTGATTCTGAAACAGCGGGTATATTGAAACAACCCCACAACAATTAATCAAGAAACGAGTTCGTATTAACTCGATTTGAGATTTGCAATAGTACTATATGTAACCGGTTTTGTAAAATATGGCTACAATTAAACGTAAGGTTAAAAGAGGGAAATTTAAATTTTGGAGGAGGCGGGAATACAAAATTTGAGAGGAAATTGAAAATTTTTAATTTTGTTTGGAGATATATTAAAAGGGGATCAGATTTATTCTATAAAATATGTTTATTTATTTAAAATTTTAAACAACTTCTTTTCATATTATATTCACATATTTTAGTATCTTAATTTCAATATAATTTAAATATATTATTTGTAGGTATAGTTTAACTGTGAAATATTATGTATATATTTTTAATAATTTAACCAAGCTTTACTATGTTATTATTATATATGAAGTGTATTGGATTATATACAGGGGCGGACCCACATAGGTCCGATCGGGGTCCCGGGACACCGATGTTTTTTAAAAATTACTTAGAAACGGTATATTAAATTTTGTAAGGACCCCATGAAAATTAATACTTGGAACCCATACTATTAACATTGAATTGGTACAGTGGAAAGTCCCTTGTTTTACTTGTGAGAGGTTGTAGGTTCAAGCCCTATCATACTCCTCTTTTGTTGTTTTTTTAATATCCTAGTCTTAGTTATTCAGTTAGGGTATTTGTGCTTTTTGTTAGTTTCTCTCATATAGTCATTATCACCATGCAACATATATAATGTTAACATGGATTTTGCATATTCTTTTATTATTTACCTTGTGTATGTATATTATAATTAATCATTTATTTGTGTTAGAGTTATTTTTTCATGTTTTGGTCAATTATGTAAGACCATATATATAGATTACGTTCATGTTTTTCGGGTATGAATTAAAAGTGTATGTTTCATCTAGTTTGTAATTTAGATTCTTTCTACTTACTCGTTTCCAATGACACCATAGTTCCGTGTTTTATTATGTTCCTCGCCTCGACCTGACTCGAATAACGACCGACCCGAAAAATTTTGTAAACCGGAAAAATTGGGACCCCATTGACAAAAAATCCTGGGTCCGCCACTGATTATATATATAGTGGTTGATCTAGGAAATTTTTAATAAGAGTCAGACTTTTTCAGTCGACGGTCAGTTATGTAATAAAACATTTTGGTCTAGTTCAGTCATTCTAGTGGGGTCATATAACTAATCAGACAAACAATAATATAATTAAAAAAAATAAGTAAAACGTCATTATAAATGCATAATTAAAATATAATGCATCTAAAGATCGGTTAGTCCAGGATCGATCGGTTAGGAAGTGAGGTTAGGTCGACGGTTTACCATCGATTATTTACTCACTTAAAATAAATTATAATTAGGACTGCACTTACTTTGTAGTTAGGTTAAATATGGACTGGGTTGGGTATTTGGCTTAAAAGTTGAGAAATAAAATCAAAATTAATTGGTTAAATTATTTATATTACATCTACATAATTATATTTGTAAACATTTTCATATTATTTTTCATTAAGTTCGGTCTCGAACTTTCATGTGGTCATTTCGAAATTTCACATGGTCGGTGTATAAATTTCATAGAGGTTGGTTGTGATTTTAACACAACAATAGTTTCACCCTTGCATATACACCTACGGATGCAAAGAGCCGAATTGATCCCCAACTAGGCTCGAGCTCGACTTGTGTTTGACTTACTTGAGCTCGACATGACTCGTTTCAAGCTCTTTTTCTGAAGTTCGGCTCGGACTCAACTCGTTTATTATTTATATATATATGTTTTTAATTATTTACAAAATCTTGAGAAAAAACTTAGACGAGCCAAAGCTAGCGAGCTCGGTTGTGTAATGCAAATTTAGTACATCTATGTTTAGTCTATATAGAGTTGATCGTAGTATGTGATAAGCCAAAACTCGAGATAATGGATTGTTGATCCTAAAATAAGCCAATGGGTCAGCTTCAATCGGGTAGTGTGTCTAAATTTCTAATTTATTGTTGAGATTTTACTAAGTCTTTCTAATTTATTTTTGTTTTCTTGATTATGCTAATTGTTTCAGAGAATTAATTTTAAAATTTTATTGTTCTGCTACGCATTTTGCAATGAATTTTATGTTAATATTTTTACTATCTCTTATTTTCTCAAATTTGATACGAGTTTTGCTTCGTATTTTACTAAACTATATTATGAATTTTTAAATATTTATTATCTTGATGTTGCTACGGATTTTGCTACTATTTTTTAGAAATCATTTTTATGTTACATAATATCTCATGTTGGCAGCGGATTTTGCTACCAATTTTTAAAATAAATTCTATGTTATTTGATTTCTCAAGTTTGCTATGGATTTTGCTACCGAATTTATGATTTCATTTTAACAATACTTATTTTTTTCGAGTATGCTATAGATTTTGTTACGGAATTTATTTCGCAACGGAATATTCGTAGCAAAATCGTAGCAAAAATTGTCCGTAGCTATTCCGTAGCAAAACTTGCTACCGATTTTTTTCGTAGCAAAAATTTGTGGCAAATACTTGTTTGTGTAGTAGTGAGGAGTATTAAAACCTTCAAAATTTTGTTGAAATCTTTATCAAATTCCGAATTTAAAAGGAGTTTAAATATGTTAATTAAATTGTATTAAAACCATTAATACAATTTATTGATTTGACTATCCTTATTAGTTAAAACTAATAAAACTAATAAGGATAGTTAAACTCAATAAATTGTATTAATGGGATACTTAAATGTGTAATTTATGTATACTAAGGCACGCCAAAAAAAATATATACGTCAAGGTATCTCCGATATACATCAATATATTATTTTATCTACAAATAATGAATATAATTGAATATTCAAAAAAGAAATATACATCAATATAAAAAAAATACATCTTATAAAGTAGTGCTCAATCCATGAAAATTAGCTTGTATCAGTTAGGACATTAACCTGAAATTATAAAGTAGAATATTAATGTTGATATTATGGAAAATTTGATATTTCAATTATAACCGGAAAAATTGAATGTCTTACCGAAAAAAATATAATGATAATTACCATGGTATCTCAGATTTAGATTTAGAAGGTAAACTGAAATATTCCGTAAATCAATTAGGTAAATAATCTGGAATAATAAAGTTTTGTTATAACATTGATATTATAGAAGATTATAATCATAATTTATAACCGGATAATTTAAATGTGTCTTACCGGAAAAACGAAATAATGATATTGTTCATGGATGAAGGTGATTTTTATTTAGAACCTAGAATAACAACATGTAAAACAAAAAAACAGGAAAGAAAAATATAAAACTTCAAATAAATATAAAACAACCATTGTTATAGGTATAACACATAACCGGAAAAACTTAATGGAAAAATCTAAATACGTCACATATTAGCTTCATCAGCCTTTTTTGTTTACAATCTAAACTGATTTTAATAAGATCAGTTAACAATGAAAATAAAGATAAAAAGGTTAGAGGAAACAATAACCGGAAGAAAATATAATGTTGCCAGAAATACATAGATCAATAATCGGAAGTTTATTATAAAATATAAACTTACCGGAAAACGATTAATACAAATCTAGATCTAGAGTAGTCGGAATATATGAGAGGGTGAAAGGTGATCCGGCTAATAGAGAAAGAGAAAAAAATACGTTTAAGGTAAAAAATTATGAATTATTATGATTTAAATATATGATGTTTGGTGAACAGGACACGTGGCATCATAATAGAAGGCCATGTGGAGCATTAATTTTGCTTTAATAGTATTTAAAGATATATATATATATATATATATATATATATATATCCCTTTTGATTATATAAAAAAGTCATAATTTGAGGCCATTTATGTTCTGACATGTAATGGAACATTTAAATATGATCATTTTGGTTAAAACAATATAACGTTAAAAATTGATATTCAAAACCTGTTTATATGTTTCGTTACATAAATCAGTTAATAATAATAATAATAATAATAATAATAATAAATTCGATATTTAAACAAAACTGATATATTAAAATACTGATGATGTGAACTACAAACACTTGATTTATATAAACACATATTATATATAAAAAAAATAGATGGGCTCTTAAAAGTTGATAAAATTCCTAGTCAAATAAAGATAACATAATGACGGTAAACTTTCCGGTTAACCACACCGCAAATATTTAAACCCAAAAATTCGTTATAATAGGTGCTGGAATCGGTATGCGAAAACGAGCAGAATGATATAATCCTTACCTCGAATGGTGGTCGTTAGACTATAGTGGACTCCACCGGACACAACGGAGGCAGATTTCGAGTGATGGGGAATAGAAATGCGAGTTGGGTGTGTTCGAATATGAGACGGGTTCGACTTTAATTTATAAGATTGTAAACGCGTATAATATATTTGGAAACTCCGTGATTTTCGGTTGATTAAACGGTATTAGATGCACCTCTATAAGTTCTATAAATATTGGCGCTACGTTTGGTAAAGGATCCCGAATCAAAGGGTGCAATCAATTTGTCATTTTGAGTCTTGATTCGATGTTAAATGTTTGCCGGAAAACACGTGACGGTGGCCGGATTTGTCGCCATGAAAAACACTCATGTACGAGAAGAGGGATATGCATATTTTAAAAAAAAAAACGTTTCTTATGACCCCTTTGCTTTTAAAAGAAGACAAAACGGCACTTTAACTTTTACATAACATTCTTTTGACCAAACTTTTAAATTTCTAAACAAGTTTCTTAACAAATAGTGATTTCAATATTTAATACTCGGGTGAAACATTAAATTTTAGGGTTTCGAAAAATCGGGATGTTACAATTAACGACATTCAATCAAGTTCATACTCATTCAAGACATAGAATCTGATCAAAGTTAGTTTATACAAAACCTTAGCCTAAAGTGAATGCAATGGTTTTAGCCTAACATCGGCATCACGAAGAATTCGCTTATCTGATGAAAGGATGAAAGCATGTGATAATCTAACGAACCGAAGGCTTTGGGATGGTGGAAAATCGTCCTAGAGCTTATACTTGGCTGTTGGAATGAATGATAGGTCAAAATAGGGGCTCAAAACTGATTATAATAAGGTATGGTTCTTTTTCCCGTTTTTAAGATGGTTCGCGTAGCCCGAAGCGTTAGTTGATAGAATAATGACATGATAATTGAATACACATATATGAAAAAGCTATAGTTGATAGAATAATGACATTATACTTGAACACACATATATACATGATAAATTTATTATAAAGAACTTCATGTCATATAATAATCATTCACTCATAATTAGGTTATATGCTATAAAGTTAGTAACTAGTCACAAGTATTGAATAAGAACATGAAGTGTGTTAAAAGTTATAGTTTGGCATCTTACATGACATGTTAAAAAATAATAAAAATCAGATTCTATAAGTATTTGATGATATATGATAGTTTCTTGATTGGTAGTTTGACTATAAATACTCACATGCTAGAATAGGACATAAATTGTTTACTTGAGACTTGATTAAAATGTTAATTTGTAATATCTATTTGAATCTTGAAATTCTAGAAAATTATGAGTTTGAAACACCTAAGTTGATGTACAAAAGTGCTTATGATCTTTGGTTTGGCTTAGTTTGTTTTTCGGTAACTTTAACGATCGAAAAATCGACTTTTAAACGAGAACCGACACGACATTTATGGACTGTTTTAGAACAGCCCCTAAAGTCATAAAATACTTGTACATAACATAAATTAATGTACAAAAAGAGGATAAGATAGAAAAACTTGATCCTAGACCGTTCGTGTAGCGAAAATCGACACGAAAACGTTAAAATTTGCTATTTTAAGAAAATAATAACTAAAATAAAAAAAAATAAAGTACTTTTATAAAAGAACTTATATAACTTAACTATTTTTACATAAAAAATTTTTTTAGAAATTTAAAATATGAAGTTTAACACAAAAGGTTAACCGGTTCGCTATTGAACGCGGAACCGACAAAAACAATGCTATAATCATAACAAGAATAAAACTTATAATTTTAAAATATTTTAGCAATTAAAAATTTATTATTATAAAAGCGAATAATATTATAATAATATATTTGCTAGTTATATGTTAAATAGGATAATTGTTAATTGATGCTTCTTGTTTATCTTCTAATTATTAAGTAAATACAGAAGTATAAAATAGGAGTTTTATATGATTGTATGATTGTGTGATAACTAGATTTAGGCTTAATAAATGTTATCAACGAGTCATTGTAAACCCGAAATATTATAAACAGATTAAAATATATATTTAATGAAAGTATACTATATAATTATAGGACAAGAGTCCTGTCTGACAATATGTTAACAAGCTACAAACCGTGAGTTTCTCATAAATCTCCACTTTTTAATAATGTATATCTTATCAATATTTTGGGGGAAGAACACGTTTCGTAAATAATATTCATTTGCTCAATTATATTTGAATCAAGATTTATTGATTCGATCTATTCACATACTCAAAAAAATTTTGATTCCTATGATTGAGCACAAATCATTCACTCATCAAGACTCATTTATCACGAATCCATATAAACAATTTAACTTTTATTTATTGAATTGGTTTTCTCACATTCACCTCATCATATTCACAAACTATCAAGAACAATTAATATTTTATTATAGTTTTCTCATACACATCTCATCATATTATCAAACTATCAAATGAATTAAAAATCATCATTATACATTTTACTATTCAAATGGTATGCTCATACTCATGTTATCACATTTTCAACTATCAAACATATTTCAAATAACTCATCACATTCATAAAACTTTAGTACTCACATTGATCATTACATTTTAATTCTAACTTATCCTTAAGTTGTGAATAAACACTAGCACAACTTATCAAAGTTTTACTTTTTCTTAATAACTCATATGAAATTCACACAACTTATCAGTTCTCTCATTAAATATCATCTTTATTAATAATAGAATATTTCCTCAACATCAAACAACATCAATCATCTATTTTCTACGGCCACCTTATGGCCATATGTATAGCCAATGAGATAGCTCCTACAATCTCTAGAACATAAACTCAAATTTCAAAACATTAAAGCAATCAATTCAATCTTGTTCATTAACTTCTTTGCTGATAATTTCAACCCATTTACCCTTACTCATCCTTATAACAACAACAACAAACTCAAGTTTACCAAACCTACTCCAATTAGACTTTGTTTTTGCAACCCGTTCAAGTTTAACTTAGTCAAGCAATCTCAAATCAATTAACCTCAATTATTCAAGTTTTTTTTTATAAATTCAATTAATCAAAGTGTTTTAAATCAAGATGAATCAAATCAATCGCAATTAAGTTTCTCAAAGAAGATTATTTTTTTATTGTTTTCGTCATTCTTTATCTAAACATATTTGGGTCTTTTCAATCATACAATTTTGGTTTTAGAAATTTTAATATTTTATTTAAAACAACTCAAGAGTTCACTTCATGTTTAGCAATATTTTATACAAATATGATCTACTAGTTACAATAAAAATGTATTAAAACCCTTCTCACAAGGTTATGTATTTTAAATGTTTTGTAACCCACACGATGGGATGAGTTATATGGACCATCCGACGATCTAAGTAATTATGGATGCATACGTAATTACCAAAGTCCTCGCATGGAAATCATAGTATGTACAATTGTGTGTCATAATCTAGAACCGAAAGTATTTTTGGAGTAACAATACAAATGTTTAGATGATAAGGACATGGTGGATACGCCACTGGTATATCCTATATATAAGTGCCCTTATCAGATTGTCACTTGTAGCGTTGTTTCAACTACTCAAAAGTTCCATGTTATGATACATTTTAAATTTTATCTGCAAATTTTTTTTACTTTCTCAAACCTTATCTATTCTAAAACTAAATTTGTTTTAGTATTCTTTAATTTTGGGATGAAATTCCCAAAAGTAGGAGATACCATAACATCTCGGTTTTTCGGACTTTTTCTTTTTCGCTTCGATATATTCGAACGTTGGTGAAATATGAAAATAATATCTCTAGCATATATGTATAATACTGTCTATGTGAAATTACATGTAAAATGATTATGTGCTTAGTTAGTAGCTTGTTTCATGAAATTTCGATCGTTTGTGCATAATTTGTTCGTTTTTGGCTTTCACAAATATAATATTTATGAAACAACAATGAGGATTTATTTTATAAACTTGGCTTAGTATTTTAGTCATAACGATTCGTTATAATCCGGTTTGGTATAAAAAAAGGTTCGTTTAAGACCGAAACTCATTCTAAAGGGGCCATTTGTCACACCCCAACCTAAGGCGAAAATGCCGGGGCGTGAGCTGATTGCTCACTGCTCTCATGTATGGCCCCGTTACTGGTGCCCTACTTTGGACGTTGGATTTACTATTTAACATAGTTCTAAATATCATAGTTAATAAAAACATTCGCGGAATATCAAAAACATTCAAACCATATATTACATAACCATCATTTCTTGTCTTTAAGAACATTCAAATCGTTAAAACATAAAACACTGTCTTTTAAATAACATAACATTTCCTTGAGATGCCAGCTTCTTCAAGTTCATGCGATGTGCTCCCCTCAAGCGAGCTGCTCATTCTACTCACCTGCGTGCATACTAAAAGTCAGCTATACTGAGTGAGTTCTAGTTAATCATACAACATACAATCTGTTCACATACTTGCACACGAGCCCGAAGGTGTGTACACTATTCATACTTTACTTTACATGCATAATTATCCATACTATTTAAAGAGCCTTCCGCCCTATAACCTCACATATATTATAAAGGTATGGTCCCCAACATCACAGATATTATTAGGGTCTGGTCCCTACCATCACAGATATTATTAGGATCTGATCCCTATCCTCACAGATATTGTTAGGGTCTGGTCCCTATCCTCACAGATATCATGTCCTTACATACTTTCCTTGACAATACGTGCAATCTCCGACGAGCGTTCACGTACCGTCAACATATCATACTTACATAATTCATACATCATATTTATTCATTCATACATCATTTATGCATCATATATATTCATACATACATCATTCATTCATTATATATATCAACCATATCCTTAATTTCCACATGATGGTACATGCAATGTCCGAAGATCGTTGTAACACCGCGTCTTTTACCCTATTAATTTTGAACCTAAATTACTAACTTAGAAAGTATAAGGACTAAAAATGTAAATTCTGAAAATATGAACTCATCGCGATACGCAACGGGGTAACACTCAACCCATCGCGTAGCGCGATGGACTTGATGAGTCAGTGGACACGTGTCCAACAACGTGTCAACACGTGGCACGATATGACAGGCCACGTGTCACCACTGCATAAGGCGGCCTAAAAGTGCGGCGCCGCGATACGCGACGGGTCCCAAGGAACCCATTGCGTACCGCGATGGGGTCCTGAATTCGCCTATAGAAGGGGGTGACAGGCATGAGCTCCATTCATCCCAAACACACCTCCATTTGCACACACATAACCTTGTAAGGCGTGCCCCGTTGCCGTAACAAACTGACGTAACATTTTCTCGAAGTTCGTACAAGAAACGAAGTCATAATCAAGTAGCAATCACATAAGCGAGTAGATCAAGATCCTGCCTTTTTTCTTATTATCAATCTAAGTATCCACATTAAGGTAGGAGTTATGTTTAAGTTATTTGAATTATAGCTTAGACTATCCATCGAGGCTATGGTCTTTAACCTTGATCGTATTTTACAAATCATTCACAATCATGTTTTCATAAACGTTACTTCATCATGAAGTAATGTTAAACAAAAGGTATATTTTGACGGGCATGTAGTATCTGGAAGGGGGATATCACTAGTAGTAAGTTTCTTGCCTAAGGAAAAGTAATTCGTATAAATCCCAATCAACCGAGGGACCCGTTTACTTACCTGGAGAAACTTACCAACATGTTGAACCTATTAGGCCAAAGCATGCTATATCAAACGTCACATATAACAAGTGTTTTCATTCACAAACAAAGATAAACGATTTCAAGGTTAAGCTTACAATCATAGCTTAATCATCATTCAAAACATTCATACGAACCTATTTATGTATAGGTTAAGTATCAATCACAATCAATCAATCAGTCAAGGTTTACAACACCGACGGTACAGGTGAATACGTTACCTTTTTAATCAGTCAAAACATATATATATACTCAATGAGACGAACGGGTGTTTGTCTTAACGAGTCAATCAAATGTCTATATGAGATCGAGTAATCTCTAAAACGTTATAATACAAAATAGAGAATAATATCAACTCAGACCGAATACACATGTGTCTGGATCCAAACATAACTGTTAAAACTCAATCAATCAATCAAAGGCAATGAAGCCGCGAGCTTAAACGGTCATGACCAGTTCTCAGTTTAGGGCCGTTTGGCTCGGGGAATACCGTTATGTGTGTAGGGCAGTGGTACATATACCGGAAGTAGTAATGCTTCCGCTGAGGTTGTCAAGAAAACTATGTTTGTATTGTAATCGTCATTCAAAATGTTTTATCGAGTCATACGTGTTCACCAGCATATAGTTGACGTATTTTTCCAACCCATTGCAGGTAATTAAGCATAAGTAGCATTAACAAGGATTGGAGTCTTAATGAAGATAGAAGCGCGTACAAGATGGCTCCGTTTTTTATATAAAATCCTTGAATATGAAACATATATTTTGTAAACCAATACTCGGGTATTTGATTCCCGAGTAAATTTTCAATGTAAATTAATATTTTATTCAACTAAAAGTCTTCCGCTAAAATTAACCCATAAAACTCTTATATATTTACAAAACAGGTACCAACTTGTGGTCACACGCCTAGTCCCTTAGTCGGGGTGTGACAGGTTGGTATCAGAGCCATCGGTTTCAGCGAATTAGGTATTAAACATTAGTGCCTAGGCTTTAACCATTATTATCATTATTATACGTAGGGATAAGATAGGATTGGTAAACCTCCTATCCCTAAAATCTAATTAAAGTGCAGATGTCTTATGTTAACTACTTTGGTCGTAGACACCGAGTAGCCATTCGATCAGTACCAACAATCATTCACGAGCCATCCGATATGGAAAATAGCAATAGTTACTATACTAGTTTTTTTTAATCACAATCAACCAATCAATTTGGTGATGCCGTATAGGAGCCAACCCGTATATCTCCCAGGCAGTCAACAAATGTCCAATCGAAATCTCTGATAATACCGAGGATAACGTTCCCCAGTATTACCCCTCCGACATTCCAACATACCATCCTTCCGAGGAACAGGAGGTGCAAAGTAAGATCAAACAGGAAACTGAATCGGAATCATCAAACTGGATGAATTGTCACTCTGATCAGAGGAGATGGCAATTTGGATCAGCACCGATGAATTATCAATACCAGATTCCACATACTATCGCTAAACCTAGCCGGAAACCGAAAATGAGGGTTACAATGCCCCATGAAAAGATAACTTTTCAAGCACCAATCAAGAATCCCTATGAATCCGAGGAAGATCCCGAGGAAGAAGAGGACAAGAATCCTGATTTCCATCCATACTTAGGACCGAGACCTTCAATCTCCCAACAAGCAAAAGAGATTCGGGTGGAATCAAATCTCGTCGAGGAGTTTTATATCAATAATATTCCCGATGAAGAAATGCATGCATACGTTTCTAACCCGCATCTCTATCCACAAGATAACGCTTATCTCTTCCCAGCCACATCCTCACCAACGGGATATCCGAACCCGCCAAATTTAGTGATGGACGCGCTGAGGAACGATAAAGTGGACAAAAAGAAAATAGGGAGAAAGATTGTCAAGAAATGTGACAAGATGAAAAATCTTGTTACAAAATGGATTAAGGATTAGAAATCGTTGTTGTACTGTTGTTAGTTGTTGTGATCTTTTTCTTGTAAAATAAATAATGTAATATAAAGTGTGTCTTTTCTGAATTTTGTTTTATTCATGTAGCAGCATGTCTAAAGCAAACAGTAATCAAGAAACTCAAGTAAACAATAAAGGAAAGACAATTGAGGAAATTTTGCAAGAAAAAGCTATCGTGGATAATATACAAGCCATACCACAAAATTATGTGCTTGGTATCCGCGATCTAATAAAATAGGTTGTGGATCCAATTTATGAAATATTGAAAAATGACCAAAGTCATACTTCCTCACATTCTAATAAAAGAGCAAGCCACAGCGAATCCACTACTTCAAAAAGAGATTCAAAGAAAGAATCCAAAAAGGAATCAGAAAAGAAAGAAAGTAAGAAAGAGAAAGAACCGAAAAAGAAAGAAGCAAGGGATGAAAGCTCAACTGCTGAAAACAACCTACGTGAGAAAACAAAGAAACTCAAAATACACGAAGGTTGTGATTTCAAGGTGTTTAAGGTTTATAACCCCAAAGAATTTCACGGGGATAAAGGTGTGATAAATACCCTCCGATGGTTGGAGGAAATGGAATCAATCGTATTGATAAGCAAGTGTACGGAGAGTGAGAAGGTGCAATACACCTCCCAGATGTTCAAGGGGGAGGCATTGGAATGGTAGAATACCCTAATCGGAATCAAGGGTAGAGAAAATTTACACAATCTAGACTGGGCAATGTTTAAGGCTATGATATTAAAGAAATTCTGTCTGATCAACGAAATGGATCAGATTCAAACCAAGTTGTGGAACCACAAGGTTGTGGGAACCAATCTTAAGGAATATAATACCAAATTCCTTGAGTATTGTAGAATTGTCCCACATCTGGTCACTCCTGAAATCAACAAAGTGACGCGCTATATTTACGGCTTGCCAATGGAAATCCGTGATTTAGTTCTTTCACATATGCCGTCCACGACGGAATCTGCTATGGAGTTGGCTGGATATCTGATGGATGGGATGCTTAGGAACCGTGATGAGAAGAAGGATTATGATGGAAAAACGAGTGTGGGTGGAAAGATGAAGAAACCAGAAAAGAAAAGAGAAGGGGGATTTGTGTATAGTCGCCCCATTTGCAAGTCATGCGGTAGGAGACATTTTGGTAGATGTCTTCGACCAACTAACACCGTTGTATGTGGATTTTGCAAGAAACCGGGACATTCGGAAGCAGATTGCAGGAAAAAAGTAGGAGTATGTTTTGAGTGTGGCGAGAAGGGACACTATAGTACCGAGTGTCCAAAGAAGAAGCCAACGGTAGTGACGATTGGTGCAAGTGGCAGTGGTGCGAAAACCGATGCCAAGAAAGGAAACGCTCGTGTCTTTATGCTAGACACCCAGAAAGCAGCTGATATACCGGACGTGATCACCGGTACGTTTCCTATAAATAATGTTTATGCTAGGGTACTATTTGACTTGGGTGTAAACCAAAGTTTTATAGATTATAAATTTTGTAGTCTATTAAATGAGCCCTTAGTTAAATTAGATAAACATTACGAAGTCGAGACTGCTGATAGAAATGTAAGTAGAATAACCGAGGCTTTAGATAATGCCACAATTTCTCTAGCCAATCACGTCATACCCGTACGATTGTTACCCATGACATTAGTAGGTTTTGACGTAGTTTTAGGTATGGACTGGTTATCGTTTAATCAACCCGTATCCTATGTAATGATAAAGCCATCGACATTCGAACACCCAATAACAAAACCATTCGTATAACTGGAGATAAAGAAGGAGGAAAGGTAGGAATCATTTCTAAGATCAAAGCAAGTCATTGTCTAGGTAAAGGATGCCTCGCATTCATAGCCTATGTAACCAAGGAACCCGAACCAAAAGAAAATGAAGGAAGTACCGATCGTGTCTGAATTTCAAGATGTATTTCCTGAAGAATTACCAGGAGCCCCGCCTGATACAGAAGTAGAATTTAAGATCGACCTCATGCCAGGAACATCACCGATAGCAAAATCACCTTATCATCTAGCACCAACGGAAATGAAGGAGCTGAAGAAACAGTTAGATGAATTATTAGAGAAAGGATTCATACGGCCGAGTTCGTCGCCGTGGGGAGCTTCAATTATGTTTGTAAAGAAGAAGTACGGATCAATGAGGATGTGTATAGACTATCGAGAACTGAACAAGGTCACGATCAAGAATAAGTATCCATTACCAAGAATCGACGACTTGTTCGATCAGCTGCAAGGAGCTTGTTGTTTTTCCAAGATTGATCTTAGATCGGGTTATCATCAATTGAAGGTACAAGAAGAAGGTGTCCCTAAAACAGCATTTAGGACCCGATACGGACATTATGAGTTCACTGTTATGCCTTTCGGACTCACTAATGCTCCGGCAGCTTTCCTGGACATGATGAATCGGATTTGCAAGCCATATTTGGACAAGTTTGTTATTGTCTTCATCGATGACATTCTTGTTTATTCAAAATCCAAAGACGATCATCAAGTTCATCTTAAGATCATACTTGAAACCCTAAGAAACGAGAAATTATATGCCAAATTCTCTAAGTGGGAATTTTAGTTGTCCAAAGTTCAATTTCTTGGTCACGTTATAAATGAAAAGGGTATTCAAGTAGATCCAGCAAAGATTGAAGCAATAATTGAATGGGAGAAACCAAAAACACCGACTCAAGTCCGAAGTTTTCTAGGCTTAGCCGGATACTACAGAAGATTCATTCAAGACTTCTCCCGAATAGCTGTTCCATTAACTTCACTCACAAGGAAGGCAATTAAGTTTGAATGGGGACCGAAGCAAGAGGAAGCATTCGAAACACTAAACAAAAGTTAACCAATGCCCGATTCTGGCTTTGCCAGATGGACTAGAAAACTTTATCATTTACTGTGATGCTTTGCATACAGGAATGGGAAGTGTTTTGATGTAAGGAAAGAAAGTGATTGCTTATGCTTTGAGACAATTGAAAGTTCATGAAAAGAATTACACCACGCATGACCTTGAATTAGGCGCTATAATTTTCGCATTGAAATTATGGCGACGTTACTTGTATGGTGTAAGGTTCACAGTATACATTGATCACAACAGCTTGAAGCACATATTTGATCAAAAAGAGTTAAATATGAGACAAAGGCGTTGGATGAAAACACATAATGACTATGACTGTGAGATCGTATATCATGAAGGAAAAGCCAACGTGGTAGCTGATGCCTTAAGTAGAGAAGAATATGAGAAGCCAAAGAGAGTTCGAGCTCTTAGATTGGAACTTAAAGTTGATCTAGCTAGCCAAATCAAAGAAGCTCAGAAGTTGGCACTAGAAGAAGGGAACATTAAAGCCGAAAAGAGAATGGTACAATCGATCAGTTGATTAAAGGAAGTGATGAAATACTTAGACCCGGTACAAGGATTTGGGTACCGATGGTCGGAAGTCTAAGAGATAAAATTCTAGAAGAAACTCAAAAGTCAAAGTATATGATGCATCCGGGAAGTGACAAGATGTATCACAATCTAAAAGATGATTACTGGTGGATCGGTATGAAGAAGGATATTTCCTTGTATGTAGCTAAGTGCCTAACATGTTCAAAAGTAAAAGCTGAACATCAAAAGCCGTTAGGATTACTACAACAACCAGAAATTCCGATTTGGAAATGGGATATGATAACAATGGATTTCATCATGAAGTTACCTAAAACTTCTCGTCAAAATGATGCGATCTGGGTTATTGTCGATAGACTTACCAAGTCTGCCCATTTCATTCCAATTCAAGAAACATTTAGTATGGATAAGTTAGCACATTTATATGTCGAGAATGTAGTATCCTTACATGGTGTGCCTCTATCCATCATATCCGATAGAGATAGCCGTTTTAGTTCGAATTTTTGGTTAAGTTTTCAAAAGGCTATGGGGACTCGATTAAACCTACATACTGCTTACCATCCCAAAACTGATGGCCAAAGTGAACGCACAATTCAAACCTTAGAGGACATGCTTCGTGCCTGTGTTATCGACTTAGGAGGAAGTTGGGACACTCATCTTGCGCTGATGGAATTCTCGTACAACAACAGTTATCGTACGAGTATCCAAGCAGCACCATTCGAAGCATTGTATGGGCGTAAGTGTACAACACCTGTATGTTGGTCTGAAACAGGTGATAGTCAGTTATCAGGACCCAAAATTGTTCAAAGGACTACTGACCAAGTTATACAAATCCGAGAACGATTAAAGGCAGCAAGAGATAGACAGAAGAGCTATGCGGGCGTTCGTCGCAAGCCATTGGATTTCAAAGAAGGCGATAAAGTATTATTGAAAGTGTCGCCTTGGAAAGGTGTAGTCCGATTTGGAAAGAAAGGAAAATTGAGTCAACGATTCGTTGGACCATTCAAGATACTCGAAAGAATTGGACCAGTTGCTTACCAACTAAAATTACCTGATGAAATGAAAGGTATTCACGACGTGTTTCACGTATCCAATCTACGCAAGTGTTTAGCCGATGAAACTCTTGCAATGCCCTTACAAGATGTTAAAGTCAATGAGAAACTTAAGTTTGAAGACCAGCCGATTCAAATAGAAGATAGCATGATTAAGTTTCTCAAACACAAACGACTCAAGCTCGTGAAGTCAAATGGGATTCAAGACGAGGACCTGAGTATACGTGGGAGCTCGAGTCAGAAATGAAGAAGAAATATCTCTATCTATTCCAATAAATCTCGAGGACGAGATTATTCAAAAGGTGGGGAGGATGTAACACCGCGTCTTTTACCCTATTAATTTTGAACCTAAATTACTAAATTAGAAAGTATAAGGACCAAAAATGTAAATTCTGAAAATATGAACTCATCGCAATACGCGACGGAGTAACACTCAACCCATCGCGTAGCGCGATGGACTTGATGAGTCAGTGGACACGTGTCCAACAACGTGTCAACACGTGGCACGATATGACAGGACACGTGTAACCACCGCATAAGGCTGCGTAAAAGTGAGGCGCCGCGATACGCGACGGGTCCCAAGGAACCCATCGCGTACCGCGATGGGGTCCTGAATTCGCCTATAGAAGGGGGTGACAGGCATGAGCTCCATTCATCCCAAACACACCTCCATTTGCACACACATAACCTTGTAAGGCGTGCCCCGTTGCCGTAACAAACTGACGTAACATTTTCTCGAAGTTCGTACAAGAAACGAAGTCATAATCAAGTAGCAATCACATAAGCGAGTAGATCAAGATCCTGCCTTTTTTCTTATTATCAATCTAAGTATCCACATTAAGGTAGGAGTTATGTTTAAGTTATTTGAATTATAGCTTAGACTATCCATCGAGGCTATGGTCTTTAACCTTGATTGTATTTTACAAATCATTCACAATCATGTTTTCATAAACGTTACTTCATCATGAAGTAATGTTAAACAAAAGGTATATTTTGACGGGCATGTAGTATCTGGAAGGGGGATATCACTAGTAGTAAGTTTCTTGCCTAAGGAAAAGTAATTGGTATAAATCCCAATCAACCGAGGGACCCGTTTACTTACCTGGAGAAACTTACCAACATGTTGAACCTATTTGGCCAAAGCATGCTATATCAAACGTCACATATAACAAGTGTTTTCATTCACAAACAAAGATAAACGATTTCAAGGTTAAGCTTACAATCATAGCTTAATCATCATTCAAAACATTCATACGAACCTATTTATGTATAGGTTAAGTATCATTCACAATCAATCAATCAGTCAAGGTTTACAACCGACGGTACAGGTGAATACGTTAACCTTTTTAATCAGTCAAAACATATATATACTCAATGAGATGAACGGGTGTTTGTCTTAACGAGTCAATCAAATGTCTATATGAGATTGAGTAATCTCTAAAATGCTATAATACAAAATAGAGAATAATATCAACTCAGACCGAATACGCATGTGTCTGGATCCAAACATAACTGTTAAAGCTCAATCGATCAATCAAAGGCAATGAAGCCGCGAGCTTAAACGGTCATGACCAGTTCTCAGTTTAGGGCCGTTTGGCTCGGGGAATACCGTTATGTGTGTAGGGCAGTGGTACATATACCGGAAGTAGTAATGCTTCCGCTGAGATTGTCAAGAAAACTATGTTTGTATTGTAATCGTCATTCAAAATGTTTTATCGAGTCATACGTGTTCACCAGCATATAGCTGACGTATTTTTCCAACCCATTGCAGGTAATTAAGCATAAGTTTGCATTAACATGGATTGGAGTCTTAATGAAGATAGAAGCGCGTACAAGATGGCTCCGTTTTTTATATAAAATCCTTGTAATATGAAACATATATTTTGTAAACCAATACTCGGGTATTTGATTCCCGAGTAAATTTTCAATGTAAATTAATATTATATTCAACTAAAAGTCTTCCGCTAAAATTAACCCATAAAACTCTTATATATTTACAAAACAGGTACCAACTTGTTGTCACATGCCTAGGCCCTAAGTCGGGGTGTGACAATTGTTTACGTACCGTCAAGCAATTATCATACGTAAAGCATACAAGGCATACACTTACCACTTAAGGTAAGTGTATTAACTATCACATCGAGTATGCACACATCTCCGAAAACATAAAAAGGAGGTGGGGCTAGAAACTCACCTGAACTCGGTTACGTTCACCGTTAATAGTTATTCCCTTCTTTAGCTGTGCGCGACTAATTGTATAACAATTACACGTATCAATTATCTAACGCTACCCATATCGTATTTCTAGTTTAATTATAACCCACAAAGGGCGGGGGTCCGGGGGCAGCGCCCCTGGTAGTGAGGTTCTAGGGGCGGCTGCCCCTAGCGGGGTCCAAGGGGCAGAGCCCCTGGCTGGGGTTAAGCTGCCAGGTTAGCTTGGAAAAATTTTATTTTCATTAACTGTCTTAACACATTTTCCATTAGGATTTTGAATCATTAATTAATTTGCTAACTTAAAATTCCAAGGGCTTCTTTGTAATTAAATCATTCTTCTTTAAGTTCAAGGGCTGTTCTGTCATTAACTCAAACTTCTTGTTCGTTACTATGCTTTTAAAGAATTGGGTTCATAACGAATTGAACCCTTTAACGAATTGTTTATTTAAACGAATTGGACCTTATACCGTACTGGTCCTTTGACGAATCAGTTCATATAGCGAACCAGTCCATGTAGCGAATTAGTCCATCTAATTCGTTATCTCTTCTAACGAATGGCTATAACGAATCAAGAGTAATTCGTCGTGTTTTCCCTTAACGAATTGGATACAAACTAAACCTAGTTCGTTACGCTCCCTTAGACGAATCAACTAGTGAATCTCCTCTAGTTCAATAATTCCCCGTTAACGAACTAGGGTTAGGTCAGAGAATGTCAGAACATTCTCTGATATTCCCTTATTCTTGTACCCTTTTCCGGCCCCGTCGCCGAAAAAACGCGGTTTCGCCGGAAAAACGAGTTTTGACTCGTTTTTTACCGTTTTTTGCCCCGTTCAATCCAGATCTGAGCTAGGGTGATCCCTAAGCTCATCTTAGGTTCGGTTTATACCTGATTCCACCCGGATCTCGTGACTTAAACGGTTTAACGATGTTGGCTCGTCGTTTCGTGACCATATCTAACGGGTTTAAGCTCATACAACATCATACTATCAGTACCTTGGATCGGGATCGATTTTTCCTTGGTGATTTCGGCTAGAGAGAGAGAGAGCTTAAGTGTGTGTTTTGGTGGTATATGGAATATGTGTAAAATGAAATTAAATGGGTAATTATGAGTTATATAATTATGGATCATGGGCTTATGCCGATGGTCTTTTCCTCTTTCTTTCATAACCCAAGTCCATAACCCATATTTATTTAACCCAACACTAGCCCGACTCATAATAACTCAAGGTACTATCATGCAATATTTAAAATGACAATATCTATTAACCAAATTTCAAATATTCCAACAAGGTTCAAATAAACAAATACAACAATCTATAAATAAAACAAACAAGACTAAATCCAAATTTTATCTTGATATATTCTTTCTAGCATAATAAAGTCTAAGTTTCTTCAAAAGATCCTGAACAATCAAATCATTCGGTGACCTGCATATGCGTTGAAAATACAAATATGTTTTGTCAACACGAGGTTAAGTGAGTAAAACACCAGTTAAGTGAAATATATAGTAAATAAAGAAAAATGCAAATTGTTCCTGTAATCAATAGCACATAAACAATTCAACCAAACAATAAATATTGGGCTAAACCAATTCCATACAAATGGACATTGGTTACCAAGCTTTGGCTAAACCGTTGCCATAAGAATGGACATTGATTACTAAAGATAGTCGTATGATCATAGTATAAATGATGGACCTTTTTGAAATGCGTTCAAATAAAGCAAGTAAGCAAATCGCAAGTTAGGAAATTACTGATATGCACACAAGGATAAACAGTTGCGGTTGAGTACTATATAATATAAAAATATCTAGTTACGCATGTGTCCCCAAAAGATAAAATAAGTAAAAGAGGGGAGTGAGATACTCACCTGATTAGATGAACGAAATACAAATGAGGATGATGTGAGAAAGATAAATCATTCGGGATATACCGTCAAACATTTCTAGTTAAATAATATTATTTCATGAATTAATTATAAATAATATAACATGATTTAATAAATTAAGATTTCGATGTGATTTGAATTATGTTTGGGATCGAGATGTTATTGATTGAACGATTGATCTCTACGGTTAATGTTATTGTGAACTCATTATTAATAATTCAAATAAATAAACATGTGTTGAATACTTATATAATTATTTAAATAATATTTAATTAAATATAACGCAATTATAAATGTGTACATATATAAATATAACTTGTAATATATTAAATAATTTAATACAAACGTTAACATATATATATTTATCATACAATATATATCTTGGACTATTTAATGAAAATCTAATTTTTATAAATATAACTAATACTTTTAAAATATGATTGTTACAATTTTTAAAGAAAGATACATATATATAATATATATTTTTATATTTAAAACTAATATAAGCAAATTTATAAAGATGTTCAACGACAAGAAAACACTAATAATGGTGTCGGGTTTTAATAAAATAACGATGATTTATTATTATCAAAATATACTTATAATACATACATGCATTTGTAAGGCCCCGGTCCCGGTGCCCTACTTTAGCGTTGGACTTACTCATAAACACAGTTCGAGTGAATTAAAACTTTTCGCGGAATATAAAAACATCAAACATTCATTACAAAATATTAAAATCATAACTTTTAACTTTCAAATTATCTTAACATAAAACATCATAACTTTTCTTCACTATATGCTACTCTGCTCAGTCCATGCCATGTGTCCCCCTCAAGCCATCTCCTTCATCTTATTTGCGTGCATACTAAAAGTCAGCTACGCCGAGTGAGTTCTATTTAATCAGGAAACATACATTACATATATATATATATGTATCCGTAGATACATATTACATACTTAAGCTGCTTCCTTCATCATACATACATACTTCTATACTTTCAAACTTACACTATTTCATACTTTCATACTTGCATTCTTTCATACTTTCATACTTTTATTCTCATACTTTCATACGTTCATTCTTTCATACTTTCTTATTTTAGCTTACTTATACATACGTAATTATCTCTACGTTTTAAAGAGACTTTCACCCTATAACATTCACAGACATTATTAGGGTTTACAACCCTTTAACCTTCGCAGAATTTGGAAGAGTCTACAACCCTTTAACCTTCGCAGATATTATTAGGGTCTGCAACCCTTTAACCTTCGCAGATATAATTAGGGTCTGCAACCCTTTATCCTTCGCGATATTATTAGTGTCTTCAACCATTTAACCTTCGCAAATATTATTAGGATTTGCAACTGTAACATCCCGTTTTCTAGTTTCGGTTACTAAATGAAAATAGGAGTTATTATGAGTTGGGCTAGTGTTGGGTTAAATGGATATGGGTTATGGACTTGGGTTATGAAGGAAAGAAGGAAAGATTATGGGCTAAGCCCATGATCCATAATTATATAAGCATTTATTTCCCATTTAATCATTCATTTCACACATATTCCATACACCACCAAAACACACCCTTAAGCTCACTCTCTCTCTAATTCTCTCTCTAGCCGAAACATAGAAGAAGAACCGACCCCGACCCAAGGTAATGATAGTATGATGTTGTATGAGCTTAAACCTGTTAGATATGGTCACGAAACGACGAACCGACACCGTTAAACCATTTGAGTCACGAAAGCCGGGTGGAATCGGGTACAAACCGAACCTAATATGAGCTTAGGGATCACCCTAGCTCAGATCTGGATCGAAGGGGGGAAAAACGGTGAAAAACGAGTCAAAACTCGTTTTTTCCGGCAAAACAACGTTTTTTCGACGACGGCGCCGGAAAGTGGGGAGGTTATGAGATGTCAGAGAATGTTCTAACATTCTCTAACCTAACCCTAATTCGTTAACGGGGAGTTAACAAACTAGGGGTGATTCGTCAAGTGATTCGTTAATGAAATCTTAACAAACTAGCCTTAGTTCGTGTCCCAGTTCGCTATGGTAAAGGATAACGAATTACCTCTGATTCGCTATAACCATTCGGTAACGAATTAGAAGGTCCAATTCGTTACCTGGACTGATTCGTTATATGGACTGATTCGTCAAAGGACCAGTTCGTTATAAGTTCCAATTCGTTACAAGGACCAATTCGTTTTGAACCAAGTAACGAACTAGAAGTTTGATAAAATGACAGAACAGTCCCTGGACTTAAAAAAGAATGATTTAATTACACAATAGCCTTTAAACCTTATTAATTTATACAAGATACCTTAAAGGATTAAGAGGTTAAACCATGAAATATTATTATGAAATCCTAATGAAAAATGTGTTAAGACAATTAATGAAAATAAAATTTTTCCAAGATGAGCTGTCAGCTCGACCCCAGCCAGGGGCTCTGCCCCTTGGACCATACTAGGGGTTGCCGCCCCTAGACCCCGTTGCCAGGGGCGCTTCCTCCGGACCCCCCGTTCGTTGAGGGTTATAATTAAACTAGAAATACGATATGGGTAGCGATAGATAATTGATACGTGAAATTGTTATACAGTTAGTCGCGCACAACCAAAGAAGGCAATAACTATAAACGGTGAACTTAACCGCATTTAGGCGAGTTTCTAGCCCCACTTCCTTGTTATGTTTTCGGGGCTGTGTGCATACTCGATGTGATAGTTAATACACTTACCTTAAGTGGTAAGTGTATGCTTGGTTTGATTTATGTATGATGATTACTTGACGGTGCGTGAACGATCTTCGGATATTGCATGTACCGTTAGGAGGTAGTTAAAGATATGATTGATATATGATGTATGAATGATGTATGTATGTTATGTATGTATTATTGATAGTACGTGAACGATCTTCGGATATTGCATGTACTGTCAAGGGATGGTTTTAAGATATGGTTGACATATATATGATGTATAAGTGATGTATGAATGTACGAAAGTTATAATTATGAATGTATAGAAATGTATGGAAGGCATAGTTAGAAAAGGGAACCGACCCTAATAATGTCGGCGAATGTAGGGAACCGACCCTGATAATGTCGGCGAATGTAGGGAACTGACCCTGATAATCTCGGCGAATGTAGGGAACCGAACCTAATAATATCGGCGAATGTAGGGAACCGGCCCTAATAATATCGGCGAAGGTTATAGGGCGAAATGCTCTTTAAATGATTGTGTATGAATGAAAGTATGTATGTAAGTATGAAAGAAAGAATGAAAGTATGTGTGTAAGTATGTAAGTAAATATGGAGGTATGTACCTTCGAGTGCATATGTAAGTATGTAAATGTATCGTATGTCGTCTGATTAACTAGAACTCACTCAGCGTAGCTGACTTTAAGTATGCACGCAGGTTAACAGATTGAGATAGCTGGTTTGAGCATGACATATGGCAAGATTGAAGAGGCTGTCATCTGAAGATTTGTCATGATGTTTGACACTATGTTTTAGTTATGTTTTAAAAAGACAAGTTATGAATGTTTGTAATAAATGGTTGACTTTTATATTATTCAATGAAATTTTTAATTAACTCTGATATTTAGAACTGTGTTTATGAGTAAATCCAACGTCCAATGTACGGCACCGGGATCGGGGCCTTACAATTTGGTATCAGAAATTTAATTTTCTAATGTTGTCACATTTTTATCCTAAATAAAAAAATAAGAGGAATTTAAATTAGATTTAAAACTCAAATTGGTAACTGCATTTGGCAGAATTTAGAAGAGTCTGCAACCCTTTAACCTTCGCAGATATTATCAGGGTCTGCAACCCTTTATCCTTCGCGATATTATTAGGGTCTTCAACCATTTAACCTTCGCAAATATTATTAGGATTTGCAACCCTTTAAACCTCACAGATATTATTAGTGTCTGCAACCCTTTAAGCATACAACCATACAAACCATACCACCATACATATCTTTCCATAATAACATACATACCATACATACTTTTAGGTGTGTTTGTGTATATATATATATATATTCATATATATCCACATACATACTTTTAAACCTTTCTATATCATTCATAACATTCATGTAGCATACACTTACCACTTAAGATAAATGTATTAACTAAACACATAAGAGTTGTTGGGTCACGAATAATCAGTGTTGAGGATGTGTTATTCTTGAAGACATGTCTGGGTCAATTAACCATCTCAAGAGTTCCGGAGTTATGTCAGGATCAAGGATCCTCGGTAATTGATATTACTAACGATTGTTTCCTATGTGTTGGATTAATATTTGATAGGTATAACGGCTGGAAGACCTAGTCCACCTATTGACTCGCTTCTGGACTCATTATGCGCGTGGTCAAAGAGATGGAAACGGCTAGTGGGAGAGTGGCGGATTAATAGGAAGTTTAGTTATTTGTTATTTTTCGTTTATAACGAGATTATTGATCAGCTAGGTCACACACTTGTTACCTCGCACAATTCAACATTATTCAAAGTTCTCTCTAGCAACACAAACACACTTAGATATTTTTGTATTACTGATCATTATCTCCAACCATTGTAACCCGATTTTTTATTAATAAAGTGGTGATAGACGATTTGTCATCACCTGGGGTTTTTATGCCAGCGATCTGACCAAGATCAAGGGCTTTTCCTCACAACAAATCATTGTGTTCTTATATATTTTGTTTACATATTCACCATTATCATTCAAGCACTAAAACTCACCTTACAAATTTGGTTACATTATTCTTAGTTGATTTTTGACCAAAACAATTTGGCGCCCACCGTGGGGCAATTGGTGCTATAATCCAGATTATTTCCTATCAATTTCCAACCTTATTACCTATACTACCATCAATGGCCTCTTAACAAACCTCTGCTTCAACCACCATGCCATCTTAGAGTTCCCTTTCATCAACAGCTTCATTGCCTATGCCTCCTCCACTCGCAGGAGCACCGAAGACCACCACTGCTGGAAACAAGACGCAGATCCCAGTCTTCCAAAGCTCAAAAACCACTGCTGCCACTTCGGTGGTTAGCTCTAAAAATGATGTTTATGCTATGTTTTCGCAGGTTAAAGCATAAATGGAGCAGCAGAACAGGACTAACCAGAAGATCCTACATGAGATAGAGGATCTCAAGAAGACTAAGAGGCCAGCGGAGTATCAGACTCCCCTGATGCCTAGGATTATGGATTTTACCACTCCAGGATCCTTGGCTAAACTTGCTTAAGGATAATCTATCCTTCAACCGGGGTCCATGGGTCAGCAGGCTCAGGGATCCTCAATTTTCCAGAAAGGATCATTTATCCTTCAACCGAGGTCCATGGGTCAGCAAGCTCAGGGATCCTCAATTTTCCAGCGAGGATCTTCTATCCTTCATCCAGGATCTATGGGTCAAAAAACTCAAGGATCATCTTTCCTCTAGCAAGGATCATCCATCCATCAGTCTGGATCCTCTGGGTTGTATCATCAAGGATCCTTCAACTTCCAGCCTCAAGGATCCTTCTTCCAAAATCAAGGATCCTCGGGACTCCAACATCAAAGGTCCTCAGAGGTCCACGAAGGAGACATCATCCCCATGTAGACTATTGCCTCTAGTTGACCAACTACCATGGCAGATGCCTCTTACCTTGGATACTCTTATGGGGTGCCAACATTCAATCAGCCGAGAGGTAACACATACAATCACATATCCTTAGATACTAATCTTGGTTCCATGCAGGATGCAGATATCAATCAGGCTATGACTAATGAGCTTCAGAAGCTAAAGGATATGATATCCAACATGCCAGGAGTGGTCCGTCAAATTCCTGAAATACGAGAAGAGAGTCACAATCTATCAATATTTTCTCCTCCAATATGTGATGCTGAGATCCCAAAACACTTTCAAACCCCTAATATGAAGGTGTATGATAGAACAACCGATCCATAAGAGCATGTGGCTTAATATAGGGAGAGGATGGAGATTAACCCCATTCCTGAAAGACTCAAGGAAGTTTGTCTATGCAAGGGCTTCGGATCCACTTTAACAGGATCTGCATGAAAATGGCTGCCAAGTCTTCCTCCCTATTCTGTTACTTCTTTTTCGCACTTAGTTAACTTGTTCAACAGCCAATTTTCTTGCAGTAGAAAATTTGAAAAGTTAACTAGTGATTTATATAGAGTTATCCAACTTCGTGATGAATCCCTAAGGGATTTTGTTACAAAGTTCAATAGGGAAACCCTAGAGATCCCTAATCTTGATATAGCTATGGCTGTTGAAGCTTTCAATATGGGATTACATAAGGGCTCCCCATTTTATGACGATCTTGTGATGACCCCATGCAGGACATTAGATGATGTCAGAAACATGGCACTCAGGTTTATAAGGCTAGAGGATGATAAGAAGACCCAAGAACGATTAAGAGCTCTAACAAAACAAGAGTCATCTAACCAGAAACAAGGATCCTCATTCCAGAATAACAACTCCAAGCCTTATTCAAAATTCAACAATCAGAATGTCCGAGCGGTTGAGGAAGAAGACGACGATGATGAAGATTATCCAAGTATCTCTGAGTATTGCTTCTTTGTTGATACTCATGGTTTAATTTGTGCCATGAAGGATCTCGGAGAAAAAGCAAGGTGGCCCCGGAAAAACGAGAAAACAACATCCTTCAAGGAAAAATCCAAGTGGTGTTCATTCCATGAAGATTTTGGCCATCAGACCGAAGATTGTATTGGCTTAAGGAGGGAAATAGGATACCTCCTAGGCAAGGGCAATTTCAAGGAGCTCTTAGGAAGAAATAAGTCTAGGATCTAAGATCCTGAAGACGTTCCCACCAGATGCACAAGTCATCAATTTCATATCCGGCGGTTTGGATATATGTTGAACCTCCTTCTCCTCGGCCAAGATACATGCTAAGGAAACTAAGCTGGAATATGGAGAGCGACCTTCCTTTTCCACTACTTTAACAACTTATAAAAGAATCTTCTTTGATGAAGAAGACAAAACAAGCATCCAGGATCATCATCACGATGGTTTGATTATAACTCTATTTATTGCTAATCATTATGTGCGCAGGATCCTAGTTAACGGAGGAAGTTCGGTCAACATCATTCAATATGATGTGCTAAAGAAGATGAATATCCCAGATTCAGAAATCATTCCCCGATCATCCTTGCTCGTTGATTTCAGTGGCGAGACCAAGAAAACAATGGGGGGGGCATCAAGCTTCCTATATACATCGAGGGAGTAAATTCTTATAAAAAATATTGTGTTATTGATAATTTGTCTTGTTGCAATGTAATTCTTGGCAGGCCATGGCTACATGGAATGAAAGTTGTATAGTCTACTTATCACCAGTGTATCAAACTACCAACTCCTTGGGGGGTAGTGAGAATAGACGGAGACCAAGTGGAAGCTAAGAACTACTACTCCTCATCCATGAAGCCGACAACTAAGCAAAAGTTAGCATATCAACTACAGCAACATCCTAGGAATGTGTTGGAGGCTCGAGAACAACACCTGAAAGAAGTATCCTTGGACCCCGAGGATCCAAACGTAAAATTTTCCTAGGTTCCAGTATCCTTACTAATATTGAAGAAGATATAATATCCTTCCTCAATCAACGAAAATCCACATTTTCGTTCAAGCACTCTAACATGAAAGGTATATCAAAAGAGGAATTACTCATAAACTAGGCCTTGATAATTCTTAAAACCCATTCACCAGAAGCGAAGAAAATTTGCTCCTAAGAGGAATGTGATCATACAAGAAGAAATTGAAAAACTTCCTAAGGCCGGTATGATCAGAGAGGTTAAGTATCCTTGATGGTTGGCTAATGTTGTGGTTGTTTCAAAAAAGAATGGAAAGTGGAGGGTATGTATCGATTTCACCGATTTAAACAAGGCATGTCCCAAGGATCTTTTCCCATTACCACATATAGACTCCATGGTGGATGCAATAGCAGGATATGAGATGCTTACCTTTATAGATGCTTCCTCTGGATTTCAACAAATTCAGATGGAACCATCTGATCAGGAAGATACAACATTCATGACTCCTATTGGAATATATTGCTATATTGCCATGCCTTTTGGACTAAGAAATGCAGGTGCAACTTATCAATGCTTAGTCAACATGATGTTTAAAGACCAGCTAGGGAAGACCATGGAAGTCTATATAGACGACATGGTGGTCAAGTCCAAGAATGCTGAAGATCATCTTAAAGACTTGGAAGAAGCCTTCAATATCCTTGATCAGTATAACATGAAACTCAATTCATCTAAATGCCATTTTGGTGTTAAGGCGGGAAAGTTCCTTGGTTATATGGTCACTAAAAGGGTTATAGAGGCTAGCCCAGAACAGATATAAGCCATTATCAACCTGAAGTCCACCATGAATGCAAAGGATGTACAAAGGTTGACTGGAAGAATTGTAACCTTGAATAGGTTCATCTCCCGATCTTCGGAGAAATGTATGAATTTTTATGATATCCTTAAATAAAATAAAAAGTTTGAGTGGACGGAGAAGCATGAGGCTGCACTTAAGCCTTGAAGGATTACTTATCCTCAGCACCAGCATTAATGAAGCCAACAGATGGGGAACCTCTATCATTGTACTTAGCTGTCTCCGGTAATGCTGTAAGTGTTGTCCTTGTAAAGGATCATGAAGGTGAACAACATCTTGTTTATTATGTAAGTAAAAGTCTTTTAGATGCTGAAGCCAAGTATTCTCATTTAGTAAAATTGATTCTTGCACTTATTATGGCTTCAACTAAGTTAAGGCATTACCTTGAAACTCATACTATAATTGTGAAAACTAACTTTCCTATCAAGAATGTTCTTAGAAAACCAGAGATGTCAGGAGGATGGCTAAATGGGCTGTAAAGCTAAGTGCATACGATATCCAATACGAGCCAAGGACAACTATCAAGTCTCAAGCATTGGCTGACTTTTTGGCTGATTTCAGTAGAGATCTATGTTAGGGCATAGAATTTATGCTGAGGATCCTCTATCTTTGTTCAATTTGTGGATCACTTATCCTTACGATATGTTCCTGATTGTAAAGGATCAAGGATTCTTGGTATTATATGTTTACTAATAGTTGTATTTGAATGGTGTTGTGTTTGTTAGATATAACAGCTGGAGGACTGAGTCATCCTATTCTTGACTACTGGAAGACTTCCGCACATGGTCAATGATGATGAACGCCTAGTGGAGTGGTGGCGTGAAAATAGGGATTAATTAGTTATTATTTTTCGTTTATAACTGAGATAATGATCAGTTAGATGACACATGTATCACACACACTCTTGAGCATTCTCTCATTCATAGCTCGCACTTAGTTTCCGTTGTAACACTGATCGCTATCTCCACCATTTGTAACTTGTTTTGATATTAATAAAGTGGTGATCGACGAGTTGTCATCACCCGGGGTTTTTGATCTAAAAAAGATCAAGGGGTTTTTCCTCGCAACAAATCACGGTGTTCATCTCAATTTTGTTCACATATTCATTATTATTATCATAGCACTATACCTCACAATTACGGATTTGGATACATTATCCTTAGCAGATTTTTGTCCAAAACAATTTGACGCCCACCGTGGGGCAATTGGTTCTATAATCCAGAAAATACCCTATCAATATTCAACTTTTCACTACCTATATCACTTCCAATGGCCTCTCAATCAACCTCTGCTTCATCAACCATGCCATCTTTGGCTCCTCTCTCCTCAAGAACTTTGCCACCGATGCCTCCTCCATTGACGGGAGAACCAAGGGCTGCTGCTGCTGGAAACAAGACGCAACTACCAGTCTTCCTGAGCTCGAAAACTACTGCTACCACTTCGGTAGTTAATACTAACAATGATGTTTCCAATATGTTTTCGCAGGTCAAAGCATACATGGAGCAGCAAAACAAGACTAACTAGAGGATCCTTCGGGAGATAGAAGATCTCAAAAGGACTAAGAGGCCAGCATAGGATCAGACTTCTCTAGTGCCTAGGATGCTGGATTTTACTACTCCAGGATCCTTGGCTCAGCAGGCACAAGGATCATCTATCCTTCAACCGGGATCCATGGGTCAGCTAGCTCAAGGATCCTCAACTTTCAGTAAGGATCATTCATCCTTCAACCGGGGTCCATAGGTCAACTAGCTCAAGGATCCTCAACTTTTCAGCAAGGATCATCCATCCTTCAACCGGGGTCCATGGGTCAGCTAGCTCAAGGATCCTCAACTTTTCAGCAAGGACCATTGATCCTTCAACCAGGATCCTACGGATCATATCTTCAAGGAACCTCCAACTCCAAACCATTAGGATCCTTCATCCATAATCAAGGATCTTTCTTCCAGGATCAAGGATCCTTAGGAGTTCAACATCAACGGTCCTCTGAAGTCCATGAAAGGGATATAATCCCCATGCAGACCATAGCTTCGGGTGGACCAAATCCCGTAGCAGACACTTCTTACCTCAGACACTCTTCTGGAATGCCAACCTTTACACAACAAAGAGGTAACACGTATGATCCTATATCCTTAAATGCTAACCGTGGTTCCATGCAGGATGCAGGTATCAACCAAGCTATGGCTAAGGAACTGCAGAAACTTAAGGATTTGATATCCAGCGTACCAAGGGTGATCCGTCCAATTCCTGAGATACCTGAGGGAAGCAAAAAATTTCCCGATTAGCTAAACCAATATGTGACGCGAAAATCCCGAAAAGCTTTCAAACCCCCAACATGAAAGTGTATGACGGGACCACTGATCATGAAGAGCACGTAGCTCAATACAGAGAAAGGATGGAAATCAACCCGATTCCTGAGAGGCTCAAGGAGGCTTGTCTATGCAAAGGCTTTGAGCCACGTTATCAAGATCCGCTTTAAAATGGCTGCTAAGTCTTCCTCCCTTTTCTGTTACTTCTTTCTCACACTTAGTTAACTTGTTCAACAATCAATTTTCCTGTAGTAGGAAATTTGAGAAGTTAACTAGTGATTTATACCGAGTTATCCAACCTAGTGATGAATCCCTTAGGGATTTTGTTACAAGGTTTGGCAGGGAAGCTCTGAAAATCCCCAATATTGACATGGCTACTGCTATTGAAGCATTCAAGATGGGAATTCAGAAGAGCCCCCCCTTTTATGATGATCTTGTGATGACTCTTTGCATGACTTTAGATAAAGTAAGGAACACAGCACTAAGGTTCATACGGCTGGAAGATGACAAAAGGATCCAGGAACGGTTAGGGGCTAAAAAGAAGCAAGAATGCCCTAACAAGAATAAAGGATCCTCATACAGAAACAACAATTCGAAGCCATACTCCAAATTCAACAATCAAAACGTTCGAGCTGTTGAAGAAGGAGATGATGATGAGGATTACCCCAGTATCTCAGAATATTGCTTCTCCGTAGATACCCATGGCTTGATTTGTGCCGTGAAGGATCTAGGGGAGAAGGCAAGGTGGCCCCGAAAGAACGAGAAATCAACCACCTTTAGAGACAAATCCAAATGGTGTGCTTTCCATGAGGATTTTGGCCACATGACGGACGATTGTATCGGTTTGAGGAGGGAAATCGGATACCTCCTAAGCAAGGGCCACTTTAAGGAACTGTTGGGAAGAAAGAAGTACAGGATCCAGGATCCTGAAGAGGCTCCTCAAAAAGCAACTCCGCCCCCACCAGATGCTCAAGTGATCAACTTCATTTTTGGAGGTTTAGACATATGTGGAACTTCCTTCTCTGCAGCTAAGAGGCAGGCTAAGGAGACCAAGTTGGATAACGGAGAACGACCGGTTATATCCACCGCCTTGACAACAGACAAAAGGATCTTCTTTGATGAGGAATATAAATCAAGCATCCAGGATCCCCATCATGAAGGTTTGATTGTTACTTTGTTTATTGCTAACCATTGGTTACGCAGGATCCTAGTCGATGGAGGAAGCTCGATCAACATCATTCAACATGATTTACTCCTGAAGATGAACATCCCGGACTCAAAGATCATCCCAAGGACATCGGTGCTAGTCAGTTTCAGTGGCGAAACCAAGAAAACATTGGGGGACATCAAACTCCCAATATATATCGAAGGGTTAAATTCTTATCAAAAGTTTTGTGTTATAGATAACCTTTCTTGTTTCAATGTTATTTTGGGCAGGCCTTGGCTACATGGAATGAAGGCAGTGGCCTCTACTTACCATCAATGAATCAAACTGCCAACTCCTTGGGGGAGTAGTAAGGATAGATGGTGATCAAGTCGAAGCCAAGAACTACTACTCTTCATCAATGAAGCCAGCAACTAAGCAGACGATAGCATAGCAACCACAGCAACATCCTAGGGACGTGTTGGAAGCTCGGAAGAAAGACATAAAGGAAGTATCCTTGGATCCTAAGGATCCAGATGTGAAGGTGTTCCTAGGATCTAGTATCCCTAGTGAGATCGAGGAGGATATAATATCCTTCCTGAAGCGAAAAAAGTCCACGTTTGCCTTCAAACATTCAGACATGACAAGTATTTCTAAGGAGGTAATTACTCATAAGCTAGGCCTTGACTTACCTGTTAAACCCATCCATCAGAAGCGGAGGAAATTCGCTCCTGAGAGGAACGCGATCATACAAGAAGAAGTTGAAAAACTTCTTAAGGCCGGTATGATCAGAGAGGTTAAGTATCCTCGATGGTTAGCTAATGTGGTTGTTGTTTCTAAAAAGAATGGAAAGTGGAGGGTGTGTGTCGATTTTACTTATTTAAACAAGGCATGCCCTAAAGATCCTCTGGATTTCAACAAATTCAGATGGAAACATCTGATCAAGATGATACAACATTCATGACTCCTATCGGCATATACTGTTATATCGTTATGCCATTAGGACTAAGAAATGCAGGGGCAACATATCAAAGACTAGTCAAATTGATGTTCAAGGATCAGTTAGGCAAGACTATGGAGGTCTACATAGATGATATGGTGGTAAAGTCAAAGAGAGCTGAGGATCACCTCAGAGATCTTGAAGAAGCATTCAATATCCTCGACCAGTATAACATGAAACTAAACCCGTCAAAACGCCATTTTGGTGTTAAGGCTGGAAAGTTTTAGGATACATGGTGACCAAGAGAGGAATAGAAGCGAGCCCCGAGCAGATACAAGCCATCATCAACTTGAAATCCCCTGTGAATGCTAAGGATGTCCAGAGGCTGACGGGAAGAATAGCTGCTCTCAACAGGTTCATTTCCAGATCTTCGAAGAAGTGCAAAGACTTCTATGACATCCTCAGGAAGAATAAGAAGTTCGAGTGGACGGAGAAGCATGAAGTTGCACTTAAAGCCTTAAAGGATTACTTATCCTCAGCACCAGCTTTAATAAGCCTGTGGATAGAGAATCCTTATATTTGTACCTAGCTGTTTCAGGAAATGCAGTAAGCGCTGTCCTAGTAAAGAATCATGAAGGTGAACAACAACCCGTTTATTATGTAAGTAAAAGTCTTTTAGATGCGGAAGCCAGGTATTCTCATTTAGAAAAGTTAATTCTTGCACTTATTATGGCTTCCACTAAATTGAGACATTACTTTGAGACACATACTATTATTTTGAGAACTAATTATCCTGTTAAGAATGTGCTTAGAAAGCCAGAGTTATCAGGAAGGATGGCCAAGTGGGCTGTGAAGCTGAGTGCATATGATATTCAGTATGAGCCCAAAACAGCCATTAAATCGCAAGCACTAGCAGACTTTGTGGCTGATTTCAGCAGTGACATGCAAAAAGAAGCTAATTTAGAAGTCCAACAATTAGAAGAAACCAAGGATCCTTGGATCCTCTTCACAGATGGAGCTTCCAATGTAAGAGGGACAGGATTAAGTATCCGAATGAAATCGCCACCCCAGTCTATAGCCTGTGAGTTTCAAGCAACAAATAATGAGGCAGAATATGAAGCCTTGATCGCAGGTTTGCAATTAGCTAAAAGCATGAGGATCAGGTATCTTCAAGTATATATAGAATCATTGTTGATAGCTATCTAGTTTAACGGCTCATATGATGTTAGAGGTGAAAAACTAAACAAATATCTAGATGTTGTGAAGGAATTAGCAAAATCCTTCGAATTGTTTAGTATTGATCTGGTACCAAGGGAAGAGAATGTTGGAGCAGATGTTTTGGCTAATTTAGCCTCATCCTTGAAAATTCCAGAAGATATGAGGATCCCAATCATCCATATACTCTCGCCAGCAATAGGAGAACAAGAAGTTGGGGAGATAACAACTGGCAAACAAAATCGTACTTTGGGATCCATCATCCTCAAACAACCAAAGATCCTGGATCCTCCCAATAAAAAAATTCATTCAATGTGGAGAAATTCCAGCCACTGAGAATCCTAAATCCTTCAAACTAAAGGTATCACAATACATTTTATTACATGATATTCTGTATAGAAAATCTCTTGCAGGTCCATACTTGAGGTGTATCGAGGATCCTGAAATTCAAGAGGTACTCGAAGATTTTCACGAATGAGATTGTGGTAATCACACTGGAGGTAGAGCTCTGTTTTCTAGGATTCTAAGAACATGATACTTCTGGCCAACAATGAAAAGAGACGCCATGGAGTACTCAAAGAAGTGTGATGCTTGTCAAAGACATGCAAACATCCTTCATCAACCGGCAGAACCTATGTATCTTATATCCTCATCATGGCCTTTCATGAAGTGGGGCATGGATATTGTGGGTAAGCTACCTAAGGCACTAGGAGGAAAAGTATTCATGCTTGCAATGACTGGATACTTTTCAAAGTGGATAGAAGCATAAGCTTTTATTCAAGTCTGCGAAAAAGAGGTGATATCCTTCATTAAAAGAAATATTATTACTAGATTTGGCATTCCTTTAGAAATTATTTGTGACAATGGTTCCCATATCGGGAAAAGAACCACTAACTTTTGTGACAGTTAGGGCATCAAGATGATTACCTCTACTCCAGTGCATCCTCAAGCTAATGGCCAAGAGGAATCAAGTAACAAGGTAATCATCAACAATTTGAAGAAGAAACTAGGATCCAAGAAAGGCAAGTGGGCTGAAGAGCTACCTTATGTTCTTTGGGCCGACATGACAACACCCAAGAATGCAACGGGCCAAACACCCTTCTCATTGGTGTTTGGATCAGAAGCGATAATCCCTACAGAGATGGTGGTTCCTACAACCAGAACAAGCCTCCGTGATCCCGAGGCCAATAAAGAAATCCTTATCGAAGACTTGGATACTGTTGAAGAACTCATAGACCTAGCCAAGATCAGAATGACGGCTTATCAACAAAGGGTAGCTGGGACATACAACAAAAGTATAAGGATTAGAATTTCAAGAAGGAGATTTGGTCTTGAGGAAAGCCTTCCAAAATACAACCAATCCGGCAGATGGGAAGCTAGCACCCAAATGGGAAGGTCCTTATCTAATCGAGTCGGAAGCAGGAAATGGGTCATATCATTTGCTCACTATGAAAGGCAATAGGTTACCAAGAGCATGGAATTCTATCCACCTCAAGAAGTACTTTTTTTATTAGGATCAAGTATCCTCTGAGGATCAAGTATCCTTAAAGGATCGAGGATCCTGAAATCGGTAATATCTATCTGATCACTTATTCATTTAAGATTTTTATTTATTTAAGGATAACATATTCTTAACATTTGTACTTTCCAAGTTTTAAGTAACAATACAGAGTATTAATAAGATATTCAATGATCAAGAGGTTGGCCACCTCTCCTCTACATTTAAGGTACTTTACTATTTCCCATGGCCTAGCCCACGATTAAGGTATGACCCCCGATGGTCATATCTTCTAAGGTTTAAAGGTTTTCACCTTTCTTATGAATTAGAGTTTCTACACTCTCGCCTGTAGTGCACGCTATCCAACGTATAGGCCAGGGCAGCGGGACCAGTACACGCTTAGTGGCTGAAAATTTCGTTGTCTTCGGCTATATGGAGGATCCTACGATTTATGGTAGACGTACCGTACCAACGGTTTATAACATTTTCATGTTATCTCACGTTTGGGCTAAATCCCGGTTTGGGCGAGTCCCCAGTTAACATCCGTATATTAGGCCTCTCCCCAGTTTGGGCTTGTCCCCAGTTTTTGGGCTTGTCCCCAGTTTGGGCTTGTCCCCAGTTTTTGGGCTTGTCCCAAGTTTGGGCTTGTCCCCAGTTACACGGGCTTTTCCCATGTTACACGGGCTTGTCCCCAGTTGCACAGGCTTGTCCCCAGTTTATTTAATGGGCTTGTCCCCAATTTGACAGGTCTAATCCCAATTGATTTTATAAGTTATTTGCAACAGATATTCTAAGTTCAACTACGAGGATCAAGACTTATGGATTCAAAATCCTTAAACTTACCTCTGCAAGGATCGAGGAAGGATCACTACTTATGTTAACCTAGGTCTGATTAAACCTTACAGTATAATTTCTATTTACCCATTTACATTTGTTTAACTAAGATCCTTATAAATTTTATTATTTGAATATTTAAAATCTTTGAATTGTTTCTAAGGATATTCTATCCTAAAAATTTTTCTTTTTATTATTTTTTCAAGGATATTCTATCCTAAAAATTTTACACTCATTTTTTACAAGGATATTCTATTCTAAAGTTTTCACTCAAGATTACTTCTTAAAACTTTCAATAAAGCTAAGACTATATCAAACAAACTTTCAACATAATCAATAACAGGAGAATAGTCAAAAGTTTTAGATTGTTATTAATTATAAGTCACCTGGACTTATCCAAAATCCTTAACCCGGATTTCACCATACTAAAGATGGACCATCCATCCGGGTTAAGCTGGTGTTGCTAATTGTTCATAGAGTGCAGGAAAATAAAGAGAACAGGGGCACCAAAGGCTTCACCCCCACAGACAGAGGATCCATCCACCTTTGACACCACTTAAAATTGACTTAAGGATCACTGATCCTTCAACCTACCCACTATTGTTTATTACAAACCATTATCCTTGAAAACATGATCAAAACAATATAAAAAAAATGGGCTCAGGCCTTGTCTTCAGCATCCCTCATCGCCCATTTACGCAGCCTCGTCGCCCTCTGCTGCACCTGCTCCTTCCTCAGCATCCATCACCTCTTTGGCTCCACTCGTTCCAGCTTCGTTCCCATCCAGCATCGCCACGTCCTCTTCACCACCTAAAGCCACCAGACTCGTTTTCCATTTCTCAACATCCCAAACAGCCTTGTCGAAGGCACGATCACCAACTTCTGTCGCCATCTTGATCCTGGCCTACATAACTTTTCTCGCGGCCCACATCTTAGCCTCTTCTGTAGCCTGTTTGACCTCGTCCTGGTGTCGGGCTTCTGCTGAGGATAGCTGAAACTCCAGTCGCTTCTTATCCTTGGAAAGTTGAGCCATGGCTTTATCCTTTTCAACTGCCACGCTTCCCATTCCCGAGAGGCACTCGCTCATTTGATTTACAATCTTCTCTTAGCGGTCCTTGCAAGCGTTCACAGCCTGTTGCCAACAGTTAAGTGAAAGTTAGAAGGATATTAGATCCTTAAATTCAAGATGTCCGGATACAAGATGCTTACAGTGAGGATCATGTCAAAGTGAGTCTCGGGCTTGGAGGATCTCTTTCTTTTGAAAGCAGCTGACTTGGCTCTGGTAGTCGTGGTCTTGGGTTCGGAGGTGATTGCTGCCTTCAAGGCCTCCTTTTTGATGCTTTGGGAAGTAATCATGCTGTAAATATCTTCCAAGCAGAACTTGTTAGCAGACTTCTGGGATTTCTGAGCGCCTACATAAGCCAAACAAAAGATAAGTATTTTATCTTATTTTATTTATTCCTACTTATTATGCAGATATTAATCTTACTTGACATGCTTGAGTCTGAAGAGATGTCGCAGAAAGCTTCAACAAATCTTGCTTGAAAGGTCCGAACCTCGGTATCCAGGGCAAGGAATTTTTTCGTTCTCTCTTCTGTTCCAGGTAGCTTGGCCAAAGAGGTAATAAAGTTCTCAACTGCAAATAAGAAGAAAAAAAGATTCAGAGTTAGGTCCAAAAATAGTAACTAGGGTGAAGGATAAGTTATCCTTAAGACAATTTAAAGGGGTGACAAAGATGTATAGATCCTCTGTTTGTGGGGATGAAGACTTTGTTGCCCTTGTTCTCTTTATTTTCCTGCATTTATGAATAGTTAGTAACACCTGCTTAACCCGGGTGGATGGTCCATCTTTTGTATGGTGAAATCCGGGTTAAGAACTTTGGATAAGTCCAGGTGACTTATATTAATATTAATCTAAATCTTTTAACTATTTGCTTGTTATTCATTATTTTGAAAGTTTGCTTCATATAATCTTAGCTTTATTGAAAGTTTCAAGAAATAATCCTGAGTAAAAGAGATTTTTAGGATAGAATATCCTTAAAAAAAGTATCTAAAAAAATTTAAGATAGAATATCCTTAGAAAAATAGTTAAAAGGAAAATTTTTAGGATAAAATATCCTTAGAAAAAATAGTTAAAAGGAAAATTTTTAGGATAGAGTATCCTTAGAAACAATTCAAAGATTTTAAACCTTCAAACAAAAATATTTACAAGGATCTTAGTTAAACAAATGTAAATAGACAAATAGAAATTATACCATAAGGTCTAAGTAGACCTAAGTTACCATAAGTACAAAACCTTCGGTGATCCTTGTAGATATAAGCTAAGTACTTTGAATCCATAAGTCTCGAATCTTGTTATTGAACTTAGAACATCTGTTGCAGAGAGCTTATGAGATTAATTGGGATTAAACCCATTAAGCTGGGGACAAGCCCCAATAATAAACTAGGGACAAGCCCGTGCAACTGGAGACAAGCACGTGAACTGGGGACAAGCCCGTGAACTGGGGACAAGCCCAAAAACTGGGGACAAGCCCAAACTGGGGACTGGCCCAATATACGTATGTTAACTGGGGACTCACCCAAACCGAAATTTAGCCCAAACGTGAGATAACATGAAAATGTTATAAACCGGTGGTATGGCACGTCTACCATAAATCGTAGGATCCTCCATATAGCCGAAGAAAACGAAAATGTCAGCCACTAAGCGTGTATTGGTCCCGATGCCCCGGACTATACGTTGGATAACGTGCGCTACAGGCGAGAGTGTAGAAACTCTAATTCGTAAGAAAGGTGAAAACCTTTAAACCTTAGAAGATATGACCATCGGGGGTCATACCTTAATCGTGGGCTAGGCCAAGGGAAATAGTAAAGTACCTTAAATGTAAAGAAGAGGTTGCCAACCTCTTGATCATTGAACATTTTATCGTATCCTGCATTGTTACTTAAAACTTGGAAAGTACGAATATTAAGAATATGTTATCCTTAAACTAAGAAAAATCTTAAAAAAATAAGTGATCAGATAAATATTACCAATTTTAGGATCCTTGATCCTTTAAGGATATTCGATCCTCAGAGGATACTTGATCCTAATCAGAAAAAGTATTTCTTGAGGTGGATAGCATTCCAAGCTCTTGGTAACCTATTGCCTTCCATAGTGAGTGTTTTGGACAAAAATCTGCTAAGGATCAAGTATCCAAATCTGTTATGTGAGGTAAGGTGCTAACTCGTTAATGATAAGTACGTAATGGTAATATTGGTGTACACAAAGGTTTGATCACGAGGGAAAAAGCCCTTAATTAGGATAGTCTTACTTCGGTCAAAACTTATCAAGGTAATCTTTGGTAAAATAACTTCGGTCAAAGATTAATAAGATAATCTTTGGTCGAATTACTTTAGTCAATGATCAACAAGGTAACCTTTGGTCGAGGAGTATATAATTATCGTGATCTCCGGCACAAAAAACCCCCGGACGGTGAAAACTATCATCGTCAAGTTTATTAATGGTAAAAATCGGGTTACAAATGCGGTGGAGTTTATGATCGAGATTACAAAGTATGCTCGTGTAGAGAGAATGCTAGTTTCTGCTCTAGTGTGTGTGTTAATACGTGTGTTTTCCTACTCGATCATAGCTATTTTAAATAAGATAACAATAACAACAACATTTCCTATCTATCCGGAAGTCTCCCACCTAGCCGCTCCACGTCCTTTGACCACGTGCCAATAGCCACCCAGTAGCGAGATAAGTGGAAGAATGAGTCTCATAGCTGTTGTTAATATTTGCACGTTCATCTTCACATGAATGCGTCCATTAATAGCTTCATTAAGGTAGGATCCTGGATCCATGTTCCAGCTATAGGATGTTCTGTGAGGATAGTTTATGCAAGTCCGTCTTAAAGTTGCTATACCTGTCTAATACATCACCATTCTAAACGCAATCATTAGTAAACAAATAATACCGAGGATCATCGATCCTTTTTATCCTGATACATATTTCAAGGATAATCTATCCATAAGACAGTTAAGGATAAAGGATACTCAGTATAAAATTTATGGCCTAACAATTGCCCCCAAAATGGCGGGTGATTATGCGAAACAGCTGTCATTTTGAAATTCAAAATCCTGCAAAACAGAAGGTGATTAGACGTGTGTCAGGCGGTTTAATATCTACAAAACATAATTACGCGCCGCCTATATATGTGATAGCTATAATATTCTTATAATCACAGATCCAAACGTCGTTCAGGTATCCTTCTCTCTTATCATTAATCTTCCTTCGATATGTCAACTGCTTCTACATCTTCTTCCTCTTCTTTTTTCCATCATGATGACCTTTACTCACAAATATCCTTCAATCACCTTCTTCCGAAATCTGTAAATTCACAGATTAGGATATTGATGAGATCTGATCATACTTTCAAGCCGATACAGTTTTCCGACCCTTTGATTCCGCAGCTCGTAGCGACAGCATTTCAAAAAACTGGGTTTGCTTTCCGGCCCAACCGTTTCTCATAGGTTATAAGTATCATTTCCCCAATTTTACTCAAAGGTTCTTCAATTTGGCGGGAATTTTTTATATCCAGGCCACGCCAATGTTGTGAAGAGTCCTTCATACTATAGAAAGGATAATCGTAGAGGAAGGAGTCGAGTTTGGCCTAGCAGAATTAGCATATCTGTATAATCTTGTTACCCACGGTTCCCAACGCTTTATCTTTAAATCGAAACCTCACCAAGAAAATCCCATTTTCAAAGTCACCCTTAATAGTTCCCTCTGGAAAAACAAATTTTTCTTCATAAGACGAGATTCTATTCCGGGTGGAACTAATCTTCCCAAAAAGTGGATACCAAAGGGTAGGATCCAGGATCCTTAGGTTACCAAGATAGGATATTCTATTCTTCTGCTAATAACTTTTATCACTTGTGCAGTTGAAAATTTCGATTTGCTGGCTGATCTTCCGGGAGTTGAAGATAGAGTGAAGAGGTTTCTGTCACTGGATCCTACAATTAGGACCTTTCAAGCAAAGTTTGTTGAAGCTTTTCAAAGATCAAACTCAGAATCAGTTATGTCAAGTAAGAATAATAACTCTTAGTATAAAAAGTATTAATAATTGAAAACTTATCTGTCAATTGCTGTTTATAGGTGCTCCGAAATCAGGAAAATCTACTTCCAAGTTTTCCCTCAAGGATATCGATTGCATGCTTACTAAGAAAAAGACCCCGAAATCAACCCCTACATCCGAGCCTCGCCTGATCACAACTCGAACAAAGTCCGGATCTAAGAGAAAGAGGAGTTCAGATACGGAGAATCCCTTTGATGCCGAAAAGCAGATTCTGGACATGCTTTCTACTGTAAGGATCCTTTCTTTGTCAATTTCTACTATTCCATTCATCTTCCCAAGATTATTCCGCTTTCATTTATAGGCCATCAATTCTGCCTGACACCACTATGAGAAGATTGTCGTAGAGCACGAAAAGACCCTCACTGCGCTGAGATCAACAGCTGCTGCTAAGGAGAAGGCCCTCTCGAAGATAACCAAAGAGAAAAGAGAGATAGAGGCACATGCTGCTGCCTTGACCGTCCAGATGCAGGACGAAATCAACCGGGTTGCCGAAGAAGCGAAAGTATGGGCAGCCAAGTCAGTTCTCGAGGCCAGAATCAAAATGTTTACCGAAGCCAATGATCCATCTTTTGATAAGTCTTCATGGGAAATCAAAGATTGGAAACAAGCTTTGATCGAGTTATATGGAGGCGAGGATGAGACTGAAGCTATGATGGTTGAAGCGGGCGAAGTAGGAACAAGCGGTGTGAAGGGTCTGGATGAAGCTGAAGGTGGGAACGAGGCACCGGTGGAGCGGAAACAAACGTACGAACGGGCGATGAAGGATACGAAAGACAAGGCCCAAGCCCGTTTTACTATGTTTTTATTGTGTTTTTATGAACAGGTACAATGGTCTGTAATAAACAATAGTTTCTAGGATAAAGGATCCATGATCCTTAAGACAATTTGCGGGGTGACAAAGGTGGAGGGATACTCTGTTTGTGGGGATGAAGCCTTTGTTTCCCCTGTTTTTTAATTTCCCTGCACTTTATGAACTATTAGTAACTTTCACTTAACCCGGATAGATGGTCCATTGTTTCGTATGGTGAAGTCCAGGTTAAGAATTTTGGATAAGTCCTTGGGGCTTATTCTAATTAATATATAAATCTTTCGCCTATTTACTTGTTGTTAATTTTCAAAAATTCATTAGATATAACTTTAGCATTGTTGATAGTTTGAAAAATAATTTTAAGTAAAAGATTTTTAGGATAAAATATCCTTAAGAAAATCGTTTAGGATACCATATCCTTAAAGAATAAATAGTAGGAAATAATATCCTTAATAGTTTAAAATTTATACAAAAGAATTCCCTCAAAGGGCAAATTTTAGGATAAAGTTTCCTTAAGATAGGCAAAATTTTTAGTATTAAAATAATTTTAAAGGAATAATTATTTTAAACTGAAAGATCCAAAACCATTGCAACAAATATCATACATAAGTTAATTAGCAGAGATCATACCAGAAGGTCAAGTTAGACCTAAGTTATCAGAAGTGTTGAATTCTCAATGATCCTTGAAGGAATAGCTTTAGGATCCGGGATCCTTATATTTTTTATCTTCGTAGAAAACTTAGTAATTCTGTTGAAAATAATTCATAATATTAACTGGAATCAAATCTATTAAACTGGGGACAAGCCCAAATAATATACTGGGGACAAGTCCGTGCAACTGGGGACAAGCCCGTGTAATCTGGGGACAAGTCCGTGTAATCTGGGGACAAGCCCGTGTAATCTAGGGACAAGCCCATGTAATCTGGGACAAGCCCGTGTAACTAGTGTTAAACTGGGGACAAGCCCAAATACTATGGATAAGCCCAAACTGGGGACTGGCCCAAAGATACGGATGTTAACTGGCGACAAGGCCCTTGAGAAGAGGTGAAAACCCCTTAAACCTTAGGAAATGGTACGTCTACCATTATTCGTAGGATCCTCCATATACCCGGAGACAACGAAATTGTCAGTCACTAAGCGTGTACTGGTCCCGCTGCCCCGACCTATACGTCGGATAGCGTGCGCAACTGGCGATCGTGAGAAAGGTGAAAACCTTTAAACCTTAGGGGATATGACAATCGGGGGTCATACCCAATCGTGGGCAAGGCCAAGGGAAATAGTAAAGTACCTTATATGCAAAGGAGAGGTGGCCAACCTCTTAGACATTGAATCTCTTATTGAAATCTGCATTGTTACTTAAAAACTTGGAAAAGATAAATGTTAAGAATATATTATCCTTAGAATAACAAGAACATAAAATGGATAAATAATCAGATAGATATTACCGATTTTAGGATCCTTGATCCTTTAAGGATAATATATCCTCTCAAGATACTGGATCCTAATTTAGAAAAAGTACTTCTTTAGGTGGATAGCATTCCAAGCTCTTGGTAGTCTATTGCCTTCCATTGTGAGAAAATGATATGCCCCCTTTCCTGCTTCCGACTTAATCTGATAAGGTCCTTCCCATTTGGGCGCTAGCTTCCCATCAGCTGGATTTGTTGTGTTTTGGAAGGCTTTCCTTAATAGTAGATCTCCTTCTTGAAATCTTCTGATTCTGATATTTTTGTTGTATGCCCCAGCTACCCTTTGTTGATATGTTGCTATCCTAATCTTGGCTAGGTCTCTGAGTTCTTTTATAGTATCCAAGTCTTCAAGAAGGGTTTCTTCATTGGCTACAGGATCACGGATGCTCGTTCTTGCCGTAGGAACCACCATTTCTGTGGGAATTACTGCTTCTGATCCAAACACCAATGAGAAGGGTGTTTGGCCTGTTGCATTTTTTGGCGTAGTCCTGTCCGCCCAAAGAACATAAGGAAGTTCTTCAGCCCATTTTCCCTTCTTGGATCCTAGCTTCTTCTTTAGATTGTTGATGATGATCTTGTTGCTAGACTCAGCTTGACCATTGGCTTGGGGATGAACCGGAGTGGAAGTAATCATTTTGATGCCCCAACTGTCACAAAAGTTAGTGGTTCTATTCCCGATAATCTGGGAACCATTGTCACAAACAATTTCAGCAGGAATACCAAATCTAGTTATAATATTTCGTTTAATAAAAGATATTACTTCCCTTTCTTGGACTTGTACAAATACTTCTGCCTCAATCCATTTGGAGAAGTAGTCAGTCATGGCAAGTATAAAGACTTTTCCATTGGGTGCTTTTGGTAGCTTGCCTACAATATCCATACCCCATTTCATGAAAGGCCATGAGGAGGATATAGGATATAAAGGCTCCGCTGGCTGATGAAGGATGTTTGCATGTCTTTGACAAGCATCACATTTCCTTGAATACTCCACTGCATCCTTCTTCATTGTTGGCTAGAAGTATCCAGTTCTAAGTATTCTAGAAAATAATGCCCTTCCACCAGTGTGATTGCCGCAATCTCCTTCATGAAAATCCTTGAGTACTTCTTTGATCTCAGGATTCTCAATGCACCTCATGTATGGACCTGCAAGAGATTTTATATATAGCATATCATCTAGTAAAATGTACTGTGATACCTTGAGTTTGAAGGATCTGGGATTCTCTGTTGTTGGAATTTCTCCTTTTTGGATGTACTTTTTGATCGGGAGGATCCAGGATCCTTGTTTGTCCGAGGATAATGGATCCCAAAGTACAATCTGCTTATCACTTGTTATTTCCCCAACTTCTTGTTCTCCTATTGCTGGCGAGAGTATGTGAATAATTAGGATCTTCGTATCTTCTGGAATTTTCAAAGATGAGGCTAAATTTGCCAAAGCATCTGCCCCGGCATTTTCTTCTCTTGGTACCTTTACAATGCTAAATAATTCAAAGGATTTTGCTAATTCCTTAACAACATCTAGGTATCTGATTAGTTTTTCTCCTTTAACAGCATATGAGCCATTAAAGTGGTTAGTAATCAATAATGAATCTATATATACTTGAAGATACCTAATCCTCATGCACTTAGCTAGTTGTAAACCTGCGATCAAAGCCTCATATTCAGCTTCATTGTTTGTTGCTTGAAACTCACAGGCTATAGACTGGGGTAATATGTCCCCCTGTGGCGATTTAAGTAGGATCCCTAATCCTGTTCCTCTTACGTTGGAAGCACCATCGGTGAAGAGTATCCAAGGATCCTTAGTTTTTTCCAGTTGTTGGACCTCCAAGTCAGCTTCTTTTTGTAGATCAATAGTGAAATCAGCCACAAAGTCCGCTAGTGCTTGAGACTTGATTGCTGTTCTTGGCTCATATTGGATATCATATGCACTTAACTTCATTGCCCATTTGGCCATTCTACCTGATAACTCTGGTTTTCTAAGAACATTCTTCATAGGATAATTAGTTCTCAAAATAATAGGATGAGTTTCAAAATAATGTCTTAATTTAGTGGATGCCATAATGAGTGCAAGAATTAACTTTTCTAAATGAGAATACCTGTCTTCCGCATCTAGAAGACTTTTACTTACATAGTAAACGGGATGTTGTTCACCTTCATGATCCTTCACCAAGACGGCACTTACTGCGTTTCCTGAGACGGCTAAATATAGGTATAAGGATTCTCCATCCACAGGCTTCATTAGGGTTGGAGCTGAGGATAAGTAATCCTTCAAGGCTGTAAGCCCAGCCTCATGCCTCTCGCTTCCATTCAAACTTTTTATTCTTCCTAAGAATATCGTAGAAGTCCTTGCATTTCTCGGAGGATCTTGAGATGAACCTATTGAGGGCAGCTATTCTTCCTGTGAGCCTTTGGACATCCTTTGTGTTTGCAGGAGATTTCAAATTGAGGATGGGTTCAATCTGCTCGGGACTTGCTTCAATTCCTCTCTTTGTCACCATATATCCCAAAAATTTTCCAGCCTTAACACCAAAGTGGCATTTTGACGGATTCAATTTCATGTTATATTGGTCGAGGATGTTGAATGCTTCCTCGAGGTCTCTAAGGTGATACTCAGCTTTCTTTGATTTTACCACCATATCATCTATGTAGACTTCTATAGTCTTACCCAACTAATCCTTGAACATCATGTTGACTAATCTTTGGTATGTTGCCCCTGCTTTTCTTAGTCCAAAAGGCATAGCGGTATAACTGTATATGCCGGTATGAGTCATGAATGCGGTATCCTCTTAATCAGATGGTTGCATCTGAATTTTTTGAAATCCAGAGGAAGCATCCATAAAGGTAAGCATTTCATGTCCTGCCGTTGCATCCACCATGGAGTCTATATGTGGTAACGGGAAAGGATCCTTGGGACATGCTTTGTTTAAATCTGTAAAATCAAAGCATACCCTCCACTTTCCATTCTTTTTTGAAACTACAACCACATTAGCTAACCATCGAGGATACTTAACCTCTCTGATCATACCGGCCTTAAGAAGTTTTTCAGCTTCTTCTTGTATGATCTTGTTCCTCTCAGGAGCGAATTTCCTTCGCTTCTGATGGACGGGTTTAACAGATAAATCAAGGCCGAGTTTATGAGTGATTACCTCTTTTGAAATACCTGTCATATCCGAGTGATTGAAGGAAAAAGTAGATCTTCTTTGCCCTAAGAAGGATATTATATCCTCCTCAATCTTACAGGGGATACTGGATCCTAAGAACACCTTTATTTCTGGATCTTTGGGGTCCAATGATACTTCTTTTAGGTCTTTCTCCCGAGCTTCCAGTACGTCCCTAGGATGTTGCTGTAATTGCTATTCTATGGTTGGCTTGGCTGTTGGCTTCATTGATGATGAATAATAGTTCTTGGCCTCCGCTTGGTCACCTACTATCTTTACAACTTCCCAAGGAGTAAGTAGCTTGACGCATTGGTGATAAGTTGAGGCAACAGCCTTCATTCCATGGAGCCACGGCCTACCTAAAATAACATTGCAACAGGAAAGGTTATCTATAACACAAAATTTTTGTTATGAATTTAACCCTTCGATATAGATTGGGAGGTTGATGTCCCCCAGTGTCTTCTTGGTTTCGCCACTGAAACCAACCAGCACCGAAGTTCTAGGAATGATTTCTGAATCCGGGATGTTCATTTTCTTAAGGACATCATGTTGGATAATGTTGACCGAGCTGCCTCCGTCTACTAGGATCCTGCATACATAATGGTTAGAAATAAATAAAGTAATAATCAAACCGTCGTGATGAGGATCAAACAGACAAGAAGATTCTCTTGTCTGTTGTTAGGGTGGTGGACACTATTGGTTTATCTCCGTTATCCATCTTTATCTCTTTAGCGAGTCTTTTTGCTGCAGAGAAAGAAGTTCCACATATGTCTGAACAACCTGAAATGAAATTGACCGTTCGTACATCCAGCTTGTCCTGGTGAGGATCATGGATCCTTGAATTGAAGAAGATTCTCTGATCAGTCACTCGAGTAGTGGAGATGAGCGGTCTTCTCTCGTCGTCCTGTTCGAATTCTACTACGGGATCTTCTCTTATGGCACAAGAATCTTGAAATAATTCGTAGTCTCTGGAGACAAAGTTGATCATATGAGCATCTGGCGGTGGCGGTGTTGCTTTCTGTGGAAGATCTTCAGGATCCTAGATCTTGGATTTCTTCCTTCCCAATAGTTCTTTAAAGTGACCCTTGCTCAGGAGGTAACCAATTTCCCTCCTTAAGCCGATGCATTCGTCTGTTGCGTGGCCAAAATCTCCATGGAAAGCACACCACTTAGACTTGTCATTGAAGCCGACAACCTTCTCACTTTTTTGGGTCCACCTTGCTTTTTCTCCCAGATCCTTCATGGCACAGATCAAGCCATGAGTATCCACAGAGAAACAATAATCGGAGATGCAAGGATAGTCTTCATCGTCATCTCCTTCTTCAACTGCCCGCACGTTCTAATTATTGGGCTTGGCGTACGGCTTTGAATTGTTGTTCTATTCCAGGATCCTTTATTCTTCTCGGGAGTTTCTTGGTTCTTTTGTCCTTCAAGGCGATCCTGGATCCTTTTGTCTTCTTCCAATCGGATGTATCTTAACGCCCTGTTTCTGACTTCGTCTAATGTCCTGCATGGAGTCATCACTAAATCATCATAAAAAGGGGAACTCTTTTGAATTCCCATCTTGAATGCTTCAACAGCAGTAGTCATGTCAAGATTTGGGATTTCTAGAGCTTTCTTGCCGAATCTGGTGACGAAATCCCTAAGGGATTCATCACTAGGTTGGACAACCGATATAAATCACTGGTTAATTTCTCAAATTTCCGACTACAGGAAAATTGAGTGTTAAACAATTTAACTAAGTGAGAGAAAGAAATAATTGAAAAGGGAGGAAGACTTAGCAGCCATTTTAGAGCGGCTCCCGTTAGTGTGGATCCAAAGCCCATGCATAGGCAAGCTTCTTTGAGTCTTTCCGGAAAAGGATTGATCTCCATCCTTTCCCTATACTGTGCTACATGTTCTTCAGGATCAGTGATCCCATCGTAAGTCTTCATATTCGGAGTCTGGAACCGCTTCGGGATTTCAGCATCACAGATAGGCGGAGCGAATCTGGATACTCAGTGGCTTCCCTCAGGTATCTCGGGAATTGGTCTTATGACCCAGGGAACACTGGATATCACATCCTTGAGCTTCTGCAGCTCCTTGGCCATGGCTTGGTTGATACCTGCATCCTGGATGGAACAACGGTTAGCATCTAAGGATAAAGGATTGTACAAGTTACCTCTTTGCTGAGTGAAGGTTGGCATCTCGGATGAGTAGATGGGATAGGAGGAGTCTGCGATAAGAGTTGGTCCTCCAGAGGCTATAGTCTGCATGGGGATTATGTCTCCTTCATGGACTTCGGAGGATCGTTGATGTTGGACGCCCGAGGATCCTAGATTCGGAAAGAAGGATCCTTGATTAGGGATGAAGGATCCTTGAGGTTGGGTACCATAGGATCCTTGAGGAAGGATGACCGATCCTTGCCGATAATATGAGGATCCTTGATTCTGATGACCCATGGATCCCTGTTGGAGGATAGATGATCCTGGATGAAATAGCGAGGATCCTTGAGTCTGTTGACCCATGGACCCTTGTTGAAGGATAGATGATCCTGGCTGAAATAGCGAGGATCCTTGAGTCTATTGACCCATGGACCCCTGTTGAAGGATAGATGATCCTTGCTGAAATAACGAGGATCCTTGAGTCTGTTGACCCATGGACCCCTGTTGAAGGATAGATGATTCTTGAGAGAACTGAGCCATGGATTCTGGACTGGTGAAATCCAGCATCCTTGGCATCAGGGGGGTGAGATCCTCTGCTGGCCTCTTGTTCTTCTTGAGATCCTCTATCTCATGGAGGATCCTCTGATTAGTCTTTTTCTGCTGCTCCATGTATGCTTTAACCTGCGAAAACATAGATGAAACATCACTGTTAGTATTAACCACCGGGGCAGCAGCAATGGTCTTTGAGCTCTGGAAGACTGGTAGTTGCGTCTTGCTCCCAGTAGCAGCGGCCGTTGCGTTCCCGTGATTAGCGGAGGTATCGGTGGCAAAGTCCTTGATGAGAGAGGAACCGTAGCCGGCATGGTTGATGAAGCAGCGGTTGATTGAGAGGCCATTGATAGTGATATGGGTATGAAAAAGTTGAGACTGATAAGAATAATATGGATTATAGCACCAATTGCCTCACGGTGGGCGCCAAATTGTTTTGGACAAAAATCTGCTAAGGATCAAGTATCCAAATCTGTTATGTGAGGTAAGGTGCTAACTCGTTAATGATAAGTACGTAATGGTAATATTGGTGAACACAAAGGTTTGATCACGAGGGAAAAAGCCCTTAATTAGTATATAGTCTTACTTCGGTCAAAACTTATCAAGGCAATCTTTGGTAAAATAACTTCGGTCAAAGATTAATAAGATCATCTTTGGTCGAATTACTTTAGTCAATGATCAACAAGGTAACCTTTGGTCGAGGAGTATATGATTATCATGATCTCCGGCACAAAAAACCCCCGGACGGTGAAAACTATCATCGTAAAGTTTATTAATGGTAAAAATCGGGTTACAAATGCGGTGGAGTTTATGATCGAGATTAAAAAGTATGCTCGTGTAGAGAGAATGCTAGTTTCTGCTCTAGTGTGTGTGTTAATACATGTGTTTTTCTACTCGACCATAGCTCGTTTAAATAAGATAACAATAATAACAACATTTCCTATCAATCCGGAAGTCTCCCACCTAGCCGCTCCATGTCCTTTGACCACGTGCCAATAGCCACCCAGTAGCGAGATAAGTGGAAGAATGAGTCTCATTGCCGTTGTTAATATTTGCACGTTCATCTTCACATGAATTCGTCCATTAATAGCTTCATTAAGGTAGGATCCTGGATCCATGTTCCAGTTATAGGATGTTCTGTGAGGATAGTTGATGCAAGTCCGTCTTAAAGTTGTTATACCTGTCTAATACATCACCATTCTAAACGCAATCATTAGTAAACAAATAATACCGAGGATCATCGATCCTTTTTATCCTGATACATATTTCAAGGATAATCTATCCATAAGACAGTTAAGGATAAAGGATCCTAAGTATAAAATTTATGGCCTAACAGTGAGCAAATGATATGCCCCCTTTCCTGCTTCCGACTCGATCAGATAAGGACATTCACACTTGGGTGCTAGCTTTCCATCAGCTGGATTGGTTGTATTTTGGAAAGCTTTCCTCAAGACCAAATCTCCTTCTTAAAATCTTCTAATCCTTATACTTTTGTTGTATGCCACAGCTATCCTTTGTTGATAAACTGCCATTCTGATCTTGGCTAGGTCTCTGAGTTCTTCAACAGTATCCAAGTCTTCGAGAAGGATTTCTTTACTGACCTCAGGATCACGGATGCTTGTTCTTGCTGTAGGAACCACCATATCTGTAGAGATTACTGCTTCTGATCCAAACACCAATGAGAAGGGTGTTTGGCCTGTTGCATTATTAGGTGTTTTCCTGTCAGTCCAAAGAACATAAGGTAGCTCTTCAGCCCACTTGCCTTTCTTGGATCCTAGTTTCTTCTTCAAATTGTTGATAATTATCTTGTTACTTGATACTGCTTAGCCATTAGCTTGAGGATGCACTGGAGTAGAGGTAATCATCTTGATGCCCCAATTGTCAAAAAAGTTAGTGGTTCTTTTCCCGATAAATTGGGAATCATAAATAATTTCTGAAGAAATGCCATATATAGTAATAATATTTCTTTTAATGAAGGATATCACCTCTTTTTCGCAGACTTGAATAGAAGCTTCTGCTTTTATCCACTTTGAAAAGTAGCCAGTCATTGCAAGCATGAATACTTTTCCTCCTAGTGCCTTAGGTAGCTAACCCACAATATCCATGCCCCACTTCATGAAAGGCCATGATGAGGATATAGGATACATAGGTTCTGCCGGTTGATGAAGGATGTTTGCATGTCTTTGACAAGCATCACACTTCTTTGAGTACTCCATGGCGTCTCTTTTCATTGTTGGCCAGAAGTATCTTGTTCTTAGAATCCTAGAAAATAGAGCTCTACCTCCAGTGTGATTACCACAATCTCCTTCGTGAAAATCTTTGAGTATCTCTTGAATTTCAGGATCCTCGATACACCTCAAGTATGGACCTGCAAGAGATTTTCTATACAAAATATCATGTAATAAAATGTATTGTGATACCTTTAGTTTGAAGGATTTAGGATTCTCAGTGGCTGGAATTTCTCCACTTTGAATGAATTTTTTGATTGGGAGGATCCAGGATCTTTGGTTGTTTGAGGATGATGGATCCCAAAGTACGATTTGTTTGCCAGCTGTTATCTCCCCAACTTCTTGTTCTCCTATTGCTGACGAGAGTATATGGATGATTGGGATCCTCATATCTTCTGGAATTTTCAAGGATGAGGCTAAATTTGCCAAAACATCTGCTCCAGCATTCTCTTCCCTTGGTACCTGATCAATACTAAACAATTCGAAGGATTTTTCTAATTCCTTCACAACATCTAGATATTTGATTAGTTTTTCACCTTTAACAGCATATGAGCCGTTAAAGTGGTTATCTATCAACAATGAATCTATATATACTTGAAGATACCTGATCCTCATGTGTTTAGCTAATTGCAAACCTGCGATCAAGGCTTCATATTCTGCCTCATTATTTGTTGCTTGGAACTCATAAGCTATAGACTGGGGTAATATGTCCCCCTATGGCGATTTCAGTAGGATACCTAATCTTGTCCCTCTTACATTGGAAGCTCCATCTGTGAAGAGGATCCAAGGATCCTTGGTTTCTTCTAATTGCTGGACTTCTAAACCGGCTTCTTTTTGCATGTCACTGCTGAAATCAGCCACAAAGTCTGCTAGTGCTTGTGATTTAATGGTTGTTCTGGGCTCATACTGAATATCATATGCACTCAGCTTCACAGCCCACTTGGCCATCCTTCCTGGTAACTCTGGCTTTCTAAGAACATTCTTAACAGGATAATTAGTTCTCAAAATAATAGTATGTGTCTCAAAGTAATGTCTCAATTTAGTGGAAGCCATAATAAGTGCAAGAATTAAATTTTCTAAATGAGAATACCTGGCTTCCGCATCTAAAAGACTTTTACTTACATAATAAACGGGATGTTGTTCACCTTCATGATCCTTAACGAGGATGGCACTTACTGCATTGCCTGAAACCGCTAAGTATAGATATAAGGATTCTCCATCCACAGGCTTCATCAGAGCTGGTGCTAAGGATAAGTAATCCTTTAAGGCTTTTAGGGCGACTTTATGCTTCTCTGTCCATTCGAACTTCTTGTTTCTCCTAAGGATGTCATAGAACTCTTTGCACTTCTCCGGGGATCTGGAAATGAATCTGTTGAGAGCAGCCATTCTTCCCGTCAGCCTCTGGACATACTTAGCATTCACAGGGGATTTTAGATTGATGATGGCTTTTATCTGCTCAGGGCTTGCTTCTGTCCCTCTTTTAGTCACCATGTATCCTAGAAACTTTCCAGCCTTGACACCAAAATGGCATTTTGATGGATTCAGTTTTATGTTGTACTGATCTAGGTTGTTGAAAGCTTCTTCAAGATCTCTGAGGTGATCCTCGGCTTTCTTTGATTTTACCACAATGTCATCTATGTATACTTCCATGGTTTTGCCTAACTGATCCTTGAACATCATGTTGACCAATCTTTGATATGTTGCCCCTACATTTCTTAGTCCGAACGGCATAGCAATATAACAGTATATGCCAGTAGGAGTCATGAATGATGTATCCTCTTGATCAGATGGTTCCATCTGAATTTTTTGAAATCCAGAGGAAGCATCCATAAATGTGAGCATCTCATGTCCTGCCGTTGCATCCACCATTGAATCTATATGTGGTAACAGGAAAGGATCCTTAGGGCATGCCTTGTTTAAATCAGTAAAATCGACACACGCACTCCACTTTCCATTCTTTTTAGAAACAACAACCACATTAGCTAACCATCGAGGATACTTAACCTCTCTGATCATACCGGCCTTAAGAAGTTTTTCAACTTCTTCTTGTATGATCACGTTCCTCTCAGGAGCGAATTTCCTTCGCTTCTGATGGACGTTTTTAACAGATAAATCAAGGCCTAACTTGTGAATAATTACCTCCTTAGAAATACCTATCATGTCTGAATGTTTGAAGGAAAACGTGGACTTTCTTCGCTTTAGGAAGGATATTATATCCTCCTCGATCTCACTAGGGATATTGGATCCTAGGAACACCTTCATATCTGGATCCTCGGGATTTAAGGATACTTCCTTTATGTCTTTCTCCCGAGCTTCCAGCACGTCCCTAGGATTTTGCTGTGGTTGCTATGCTATCGTCTGTTTAGATGTTGGCTTCATTGAGGAAGAATAGTAGTTCTTGGCTTCGATTTGGTCACCATCTATCCTTACTACTCCCCCAAGGAGTTGGTAGTTTGATGCATTGATGGTAAGTAGAGGCCACTGCCTTCATCCCATGTAGCCATGGCCTGCCTAAAATAACATTGCAACAAGAAAGATTATCTATAACACAAAATTTTGGGTAAGAATTTAACCATTCGATGTATATTGGGAGTTTAATGTCCCCCAATGTCTTCTTAGTGTCGCCGCTGAAGCAAACTAACACCGACATTCTCGGGATGATCTCTGAGTCAGGAATGTACATCTTCTGAAGGACATCGTGTTGGATGATGTTGATCGAGCTTCCAGCATCGACTAGGATCCTGTGTACATAATGGTTAGCGATAAACAAAGTAACAATCAAACCGTCATGATGTGGATCCTGGATGCTTGATTTATCTTCTTCATCAAAGATGATCCTTTTGTCAGTCGTCAAAGTGGTAGATATAATCGGTCGTTCCCCATTATCCAACTTGGTTTCCTTGGCCAGCCTCTTAGCTGCAGAGAAGGAAGTTCCACGTATGTCTGAGCCACCGGAAATGAAGTTGATTACTTGAGCATCTGGTAGGGGCGGAGTTGCTTTTTGAGGAACCTCTTCAGGATCCTGGATCCTGGACTTCTTTCTTCCCAACAGTTCCTTAAAGTGGCCCTTGCTTAGGAGGTATCCGATTTCCCTCCTCAAACCGATGCAATCGTCCGTCAAGTGGCCAAAATCCTCCTGGAAAGCACACCATTTGGATTTGTCCCCGGTACACTGGATATCATATCCTTAAGTTTCTGCAGTTCCTTAGCCATAGCTTGGTTGATACCTGCATCCTGCATGGAACCACGGTTAGCATTTAAGGATATAGAATCACACGTGTTACTTCTTTGTTGTGTAAAGGTCGGCATTCCAAAAGATTGGCTAAGGTAAGAAGTGTCTCCTACAGGAGTTGGTCCACCCGAAGCTATGGTCTGCATGGGGATTATATCTCCTTCATGGACCTCAGAAGACCGCTGATGTTGAACCCCTGAGAATCCTTGCTCCTGGAAGAAGGATCCTTGACTGTGGATGAAGGATTCTAATGGTTGGGAGTTGAAGGATCCTTGCAGATGTTATCCGGAGGATCCTGGTTGAAGGATCAATGGTCCTTGCTGAAAGTTTGAGGATCCTTGAGCTGGTTGACCCATGGACCCCGGTTGAAGGATGGATGATCCTTGTTGGAAAGTTGAGGATCCTTGAGCTAGCTGGCCCATGGACCCCGGTTAAAGGATGGATGATCCTTGCTGATGTTGAGCCAAGGGTATTGGAGTGTTAAAATCCAACATCCTGGGCATCAGAGGAGTTTGATCCTCTGTCGGCCTCTTAGTCCTCTTGAGGTCTTCTATCTCCTGAAGAATCCTCTGGTTAGTCTTGTTTTGTTGCTCCATGTATGCTTTGACCTATGAAAACATATTAGAAACATCACTGTTAGTATTAACTACCAAAGTGGCAGCAGTAGATTTCGAGCTCTGGAAGATTGGTATTTGCGTCTTGTTTCTAGCAGCAGTAGCCCTTGTTGTCCCCGTGATCGAAGTAGGCATCGGTGGCAAAGTTCTTGAGGAGAGAGGAACCAAAGATGGCATGGTTGATGAAGCAGAGTTTGATTGAGAGGCCATTGGAAGTGATATAGTAGTGAAAAGTTAAATATTGATAGGGTATTTTCTGGATTATAGCACCAATTGCCCCACGGTGGGAGCCAAATTGTTTTGGATAAAAATCGGCTAAGGATAATATATCCAAATCTGTTATGTGAGGTTTAGTGCTAAATTGATATCAATGAATATATGAACAAAATAGGGATGAACACCGTGATCTGTTGTGAGGAAAAACCCCTTGATCTCGATTAGATCAAAGGAAAAAAAAACCCCGGGTGATGACAGCTTGTCAATCACCACTTTGTTAATATCAAAAATGGTTACAAAGTGTTGGAGATATCGATTAGTATTTCAATAACGGTAAGTGTGAGAGCTCAGAATTATTGATTGCTCAAGAGTGTGTGTGTGTGTGTAGTACATGTGTTTTCTAACTGGTCTTAATCTCGATATAAACAAAAAAAGATAGCTAACTAAATTCCTACTTTCACGCCACCACTCCACTATCCGTTCATCTCATTGACCACGTGCGAAAGTCTTCTAGTAGCCCAAGATTAGGATGACTCAGTCTTCTAGCTGTTATATCTAACAAACACAACACCATTCAAATACAATTATTAGTAAACATATAATACCAAGAATCCTTGATCCTTTACAATCAGGAACATATAGTAAGGATAAGTGATCCACAAATTGATCAAGAATAGAGGATCCTCATCATAAATTTTGTGTCCTAACAGTCTTCATAAAAAGATTCAATAAATTTGGCCTGGAAGGTGCGTGTTTTGGACAAAAATCTGCTAAGGATCAAGTATCCAAATCTGTTAAGTGAGGTAAGGTGCTAATTCGATAATGGCAAGTGTATGATTATAATATTGGTGAACACAATGATTTGATCACGAGGGAAAAAGCCCTTAACCAAGATAGTCTTACTTCGGTCAAAACTTATCAAGGCAATCTTTGGTAAAATAACTTACGTCAAGGATTAATAAGATAATCTCTGGTCGAATTACTTTAGTCAATGATCGACAAGATAACCTTTGGTCGAGGAGTATATGATTATCGTGATCTCCGGCACAAAAAACCCTCAGATGGTGAAAACTATCACCGTCAAGTTTATTGATTAAGAAAAAAGGTATTACAAGTGTTTGTGGAGTTTATGATCGAGATTACAACGAAAGCTATTGAATAGAGAGAGTGTTTAGTTCTGCTCTAGTGTGTGTAAGTACATGTGTGTATCTAGCTCGATCATATCCCGTATATATATAAGAAAAAGTAATTAACAAACTTAACAACTTCATCCTATAAATCCGTTAGTCTTCCATTCTTCACCAACGTGCTGTTTGACCACGTGCAGATAGCCATTCACTAGCGAATAAAGCGGTAGACCGGGTCTAGATACCGTTGTTATTATTTAAATGTCAATCTTCTAGAGAATTCGTCCATAATCAGCTATGTTGAATTAGGATCCTGGATCCATGCTCTAGCTAAAGGTTGTCTTGTGAGGATAATTGATGCAAGTTCGTCTTACAGTTGATATACCTGTCTAACACATCACCATACTAAACGCAATCATTAGTCAACAAACAATACCGAGGATCGTCGATCCTTTATACCCTGATGTATATTTCAAGGATAAACTATCTGTAAGACAGTCAAGGATAAAGGATCCTCGGTATAAAAATCGTGGCCTAACAATTGCCCCCAAAATGGCGGGTGACAGTGGAGCACAGCTGTTATTTTGAAATTTGAAATCCCGTGAAAACTGAATGATGGGACGGTTTTGCCAGAAAATTTACCATTTAGCCCCCAAGGTTAATTATAACCGTCTATGTATGCCGCCCTATATCTTAGATTATATACACCTTCATACGACGCATCAGGTATTCTTCTAACCTCTGCATCTTATTTTCTTTAATCATGTCCGCCGCTTCTTCTTCTTCTCCGGCCCCTTCTAAACCTTCTGAACAGTCATCCGGTGGTTCCGAACTAGTCGAAATGGAACCCCAAGGTCTGCTTTCCAACCCATCTTCTGAAATTTGTAAGCTCACGGATCCCGAAGTTGGCAGTTTTCATACATTATTTCCTCCAGAAACCCTGTTCCGACCCTACGAATCCAGCATTAGATGCGATATTTACTCCAAGGTTTGGATCTGCTTTCCGGCAACTCCCTTTCTCATCGGCTATAAATACCCTTTTCCGCCTTTTACCCAAAGCTTTTTTGATTCTACCGGCATATCTTACATACAAGCTATGCCAATGATTTGGAGAGTTCTTAGCACTATCGAAAGAATCGTTGAGGAGGAAAAATTCGATTTTGGCCTTCCGGAGTTGTCATATCTGTATACCCTCACTACCTTCGGTTCTTCCCGTTTTATTTTCAAATCCGAGCCCCGACAGCCCCATCTGATCTCCAAAGCCACGTTAAATGATTCCGTGTGGAAGAATCAATTTTTCTTCGTTAAACGCTACTCGATACCAGGGGGGACTGATCTCCCTTCAACGTGGGTCACGAAGGGTAGGATCCCAGATCCTTAAGGAGTATCAGGATCCTTTATTCTTCAATCTTTATCCTTACACTGTTTTTGTATTCTGTAGTTGAGAACTTCGCTGAGGAAATTACCTGGAGCAGAAGAAAAAGCAAAACGGTTCCTGGAACTGGATACCGCAGTTAGAACCTTTCAAGCTCGTTTTGTTGAAGGCTTTTGTGATATTCCCTCAAGTTCAAGCATGTCAAGTAAGTTAATAATTTTAAAGTAATTAGAATAAAATATAATACTTATCCGTCGATTTTTCTTCCGCAGGCACCAAGAAATCTGGAAAGTCTGCACTCAAGTTCTCTCTTGACGACATCGACTGCATGGTTACTTCTCCTGCTGCCAAGAAGGAGGCTTCAAAGGCTGGTACCAGCTCCGAGCCCAAGATCGCCACTACCAGGGCCAAATCTGCAGCTTCCAAGAGGAAGAGATCCTCTGATTCCGAGACTCACTGCGACATTGTATGTTCCGTAAGTATACCGTATTTTCTACTTTGGTGATTTAGGATCCAGTATTGTCCCAATCTTGACATGGAATTTATTGGTAGGTTGTGGTTGCTATGAGGGATTATTATGAGAAGACTATCCTTCAGATGAGTGAGAAGATGGCAGGGTTAGGGAAGGCTGCGTCTGCTAAGGATAAGGCTATGATCCAACTTAAGAAACAATTGGAGGATCAGATATCCTCAGCTGAAGCCCAACGTCAAGAGGCAGTAGAGCAGGCAACTGATGAAGCCAAAGTGTGGGCTGCTAGGTCAATCTTCCAAGCGCGGATCAAGATGGCGACGGAGGCCGGTGATCCCGCATTCGACAAGTCGGCTTGGGATGTTGAGAAATGGAAGGCTGCTCTTGACGACCTTGGTGGTGAGGACGACGAGGAGATGCTTGAGAACACCAAGGTTGGGACCAGTGGCGTTAATGAGGCGGTTGAAGCTAGCAAGGGGGAGATGATGCTGCGGTTGATGATGCAGCTTAAGTGGGCGATGAAGGATATTAAAGACAAGGCCCGAGCCCACTTTTTATTTGGTGTTGATGTTTTTATGAACAATTTCTATGGTCTGTAATAAACAATAGTATTTAGGATAAAGGATCTATGATCCTTAAGATAATTGGCGGGGGTGACAAAGGTGGAGGGATCCTCTGTTTGTGGGGATGAAGCCTTTGTTGCCCCTGTTTTTAATTTCCTGTACTTTATAAACTGTTAGTAACTCCTACTTAACCCGGATTGATGGTCCATCTTTTCGTATGGTGAAGTCTGGGTTAAGTAATTTTGGATAAGTCCTTAGGGCTTATTCTAGTTAATATATAAATCTTTTGACTATCTATTTTTTTATTTATTTTCAAATACTTGTTAAATATAAGTTTAGCATTATTGATAATTTGGAAAATAATTTTAAGTAAAAGACGTATAGGATAAAAGATCCTTAAGAAAATCTTTTAGGATAAAATATCCTTAAAAAATAAATAGTAGGAAATCATATCTTTAATAATTGATAAAAAATTCATAAGAGAATTCTTTCAAAGGGTAAATTCTAGGATAAAGTATCCTTAAAACAGATTAACCAATTATAAAACAATTTTAAAGGAATAGCCTTCTAAACTGATATGTTTAAAATCATTGAAATAAATATAAAACAAAGGTTAATTAATGGAGATCATACCAGAAGGTCTAGATAGACCTAAGTTACCAGAATTGTTGAATTCTCAATGATCCTTGAAGGGATAGTTTTAGGATTCAGGATCCTTATGTGTTTGATCTTCGTAGACAACTTAGTGATTCTGTTACAAATATTTCATAATGTTAACTGGAATCAAACCCATTAAGCTGGGGACAAGCCCAAATAATAAACTGGGGACAAGCCAAACAAATATTATGGGGACAAGCCCAAAAATAAACTGGGGACAAGCCCAACAAATATTCTGGGGACAAGCCCAATAATAATCTGGTGTTAAACGGGCGACATGGCCCTTGAGAAGAGGTGAAAAGCCCTAAAACCTTAGAATTAATATCGGAGACAAGGCCCTTGGGAAGAGGTGAAAACCCCTAAAACCTTAGGAAATGGTACGTCTACCATATATCGTAGGATCCTCCATATAGCCGAAAGCAACGAAATTGTCAGCCACTAAGTGTGTACTGGTCCCGCTGCCCCAGACCATACGTTGGATAACGTGCGCTCCAGGCGAGAGTATAGAAACTCTATTTATAAGAAAGGTGAAAACCTTTAAACCTTAGAGGACATGACCATCGGGAGTCATATCCAAACGTGGGCTAAGCCGAGAGAGATAGGATAGTACCTTGAATGTAAGAGAGAGGTGGCCAACCTCTTAGAAATTGAACTTCTTATTGAAATCTGCATTGTTACTTAAAAAACTTGGAAAAAATAAATGTTAAAAATACATTATCCTTAGAATAATAAGAATATAAAATGAATAAGTAATTAGATAGATATTACCGATTTTAGGATCCTTGATTCTCTAAGGATAATACATCCTCTCAGGATATGGGATCCTGATTAGAAAAAGTACTTCTTGAGGTGGACTGCATTCCATGTTCTCGGTAGTCTATTGCCTTCCATTGTGAGAAAATGATATGTGCCCTTTCCTGCTTATGACTCAATCTGATAAGGTCCTTCCCATTTGGGCGCTAGTTTCCCATCAGCCGGATTTGTTGTGTTTTGGAAGGCTTTCCTCAATACTAGATCTCCTTCTTGAAATCTTCTGACTCTGATATTTTTGTTGTATGCCCCAGCTACCCTTTGTTGATAAACTGCCATTCCAATCTTTGCTAGGTCTCTGAGTTCTTCTATAGTATCCAAGTCTTCAAGAAGGATTCCTTTGTTGGCTTCAGGATCACGGATGCTGGTTCTTGTAGTAGAGACCACCATTTCTGTGGGAATCACTGCTTCTGATCCAAACACCAAAGAGAAGGGTGTTTGGCCTGTTGCATTTTTGGGCGTAGTTCTGTCGGCCCAAAGAACATAAGGAAGTTCTTCAGCCCATTTTCCCTTTTTGGATCCTAGTTTCTTCTTTAGATTGTTGATGATGATCTTGTTGCTAGACTCTGCTTGGCCATTGGCTTGAGGATGAACCGGAGTGGAAGTAATCATTTTGATGCCCCAACTGTCACAAAAGTTAGTGGTTCTCTTCCCGATAAACTGGGAACCATTGTCACAAACAATTACAGCGGGAATACCAAATCTAGTTATAATATTTCATTTAATAAAAGATATTACTTCCTTTTCTCGGACTTGTACAAACGCTTCTGCCTCAATCCATTTGGAGAAGTAGTCGGTCATAGCAAGCATAAAGACCTTTCCACCTGGTGCTTTTGGCAGTTTGCCTACAATATCCATACCCCATTTCATGAAAGGCCATGAGGAGGATATAGGATATAGAGGCTCTGCTGGTTGATGAAGGATATTCGCATGTCTTTGACAAACATCACATTTCTTTGAATATTCCACCGCATCCTTCTTCATTGTTAGCCAGAAGTATCCAGTTCTAAGTATTCTGGAAAATAGTGCTCTCCCAGCAGTGTGATTGCCGCAATCTCCTTCATGGAAATCCTTGAGCACTTCTTGGATTTCAGGATCCTCGATGCATCTTAAATATGGACCTGCAAGAGATTTTTTTTATACCATATCATTTAACAAAATATATTGGGATACCTTTAGTTTGAAGGACTTGGGATTCTCTGTGGCTGGAATTTCTCCAGTCTGAATGTAGTTCTTGATTGGATGGATCCATGATCCTTTATTGTTTGAGGATAGAGGATCTCAGAGTACGACTTCTTTATCATTTGTTATCTCTCCCAATTCCTGTTCTTCTATTGCTGGCGAGAGAATGTGGATTATTGGGATTTTCAAATCTTCAAGAATCTTCAGAGATGAGGCTAAGTTTGCTAAGGCATCTGCCCCAGCGTTTTCTTCCCTCGGTACCTGTGTTATACTAAATATTTCGAAGGATTTTGACAATTCCTTCACAATATCTAAATATTTCATTAGTTTTTCACCTTTAACAGCATACGAGCCGTTAAAGTGGTTAGTTATCAATAAAGAATCTACATAAACTTGAAGATACCTGATCCTCATGGTTTCGGCTAATTGCAAACCTGCGATTAAAGCCTCGTATTCTGCTTCATTGTTTGTTGCTTGGACTCACAAGCTATGGATTGGGGTAATATGTCCCCCTGTGGCGATTTCAGTAGGATCCCTAATCCTGTTCCCCTTACGTTAGATGCTCCATCTGTGAAGAGTATCCAAGGATCCTTGGTCTTTTCTAGTTGTTGGACTTCCAAGTCAGCCTCTTTTTGTAGATCACTAGTGAAATCAGCCACAAAGTCCGCTAGAAAGTGAGACTTGATTGCTGTTCTCGGATCATATTGGATATCATATGCACTCAATTTTACAGCCCACTTAGCCATTCTACCTGACAACTCTAGTTTTCTAAGAACATTCTTTACAGGATAGTTAGTTCTCAAAATAATAGGATGAGTTTCAAAATAATGTCTTAATTTAGTGGAAGCCATAATAAGTGAAAGAATTAGTGTTGGTACATGATGTCAGTAGTTCAGTGTCTAGTGTCTGTAATCGAGTCGTTTGGATTTGTGTTTGTATGTAAGTGAAGTTAGCTCACAAGTTCGCTGATACAGGCGAACTTGTGAACTAAGCGAAGTTAGTGACAACTTCGCCTGAACATGCCAGGCGAAGTTGTCGTGATATATATGTCCTAGGTTACGGCTTAGAGAAAAGAGGATTCAATCAGTGTATTCAGTTTACGTGTAACGAGTCCAGTATTAGTGATAGATATCACGTGTTTTCCGGTTGCAATATAACGTGTTTGTGTTTATTGTAACGTGTGTTTAATCGTATCGTCTTCTACGCTCGTAACGTTTTACGTAGGGATTCCGCACCTACGTAGAACGAGATATCTCGTGTAGATCCGGCTGGGAACCTACAATTAGTTTTTCTAAATGAGAATACATGGACTCCGCATCTAGAAGACTTTTACTTACATAGTATACGGGATGTTGTTCACCTTCATGATCCTTTACCAAGACTGCACTCACTGCATTTCCTGAGACAGCAAGATATAAATACAAGGATTCTCCATCCACAGGCTTCATTAGGGCTGGAGCTGAGGATAAGTAATCCTTCAGTGCTGTAAGTGCAGCTTCATGTTTTGTAGTCCACTCAAATTTCTTGTTCTTTCTAAGAATATCATAGAAGTCTTTGCACTTCTCGGAGGATCTTGAGATGAATCTATTCAAGGCTGCTATTCTTCCGGTGAGTCTCTGGACGTCTTTGCATTTGCAGGAGATTTGAGATTGACAATGGCTTCGATTTGCTCCGGACTTGCTTCAATTCCTCTCTTTGTGACCATATACCCCATAAACTTTCCAGCCTTAACACCGAAGTGGCATTTGGATGGATTTAGTTTCATGTTTTAGTGGTCAAGGATATTGAATGCTTCCTCGAGGTCTCTAAGGTGATCCTCAGCTTTCTTTGACTTCACTACCATGTCGTCTATGTAGACTTCCATAGTCTTACCCAACTGATCCTTAAACATCATGTTGACTAATATTTGGTATGTTGCCCCTGCATTTCTTAGTCCAAATGGCATAGCAGTATAACAATATATGCCGGTTGGAGTCATGAATGTTGTATCTTCTTGATCAGATGGTTCCATCTGAATTTGTTGGAATCCAGAGGAAGCATCCATAAAGGTAAGCATTTCATGTCCAGCCGTTGCATCCACCATGGCATCTATATGTGGTAATGGGAAAGGATCCTTGGGGCATGCCTTGTTTAAATCGGTAAAATCGACACACACCCTCCACTTTCCATTCTTTTTTGAAACAACGAACACATTAGCTAGCCATCGAGGATATTGAACCTCTCTGATCATACCGGCCTTAAGAAGTTTTTCAACTTCTTCTTGTATGATCTTGTTCCTCTCAGGAGCGAATTTCCTTCGCTTCTGATGGACGGGTTTTACAGATAAAGCAAGGCCGAGTTTATGAGTGATTACCTCTTTTGAAATACCTATCATATCCGAGTGCTTGAAAGTAAAAGTGGATCTTCTTCGCGATAAGAAGGATACTATATCCTCCTCGATCTTACTGGGGATATTGGATCCTAGGAACACCTTTATTTCTGAATCTTCGGGGTCTAGTGATACTTCTTTAAGATCTTTCTCCCGAGCCTCCAGCACGTTCCTGGGATGTTGCTGTAATTACTACGCTATGGTTGGCTTGGCAGTTGGCTTCATTGATGATGAATAGTAGTTTCTGGCCTCCGCTTGATCACCCACTATCTTCACGACTCCCCAAGGGGTAGGTAGCTTGATACATTGGTGATATGTTGAGGCTACTGCTTTCATTCCATGAAGCCAGGGCCTACCTAAAATAACATTGCAACATGAGAGGTTATCTATAACGCAAAATTTTTTATATGAATTTAACCCTTCGATATAGATTGGCAAGTTGATATCCCACAATGTCTTTTTAGTTTCGCCACTGAAGCCGACCAGCACCGATGTTCTAGGGACGATTTCTGAATCCGGGATGTTCATCTTCTTCAGGACATCATGTTGGATAATGTTGACCGAGCTGCCACCGTCCACTAGGATCATGCGCACATAATGGTTAGAAATAAATAAAGTAATAATCAAACCGTTGTGATGAGGATCCTGGATGTTCAGCTTATCTTCCTCATCGAAAAAGATTATTTTGTCTGTTGTTAATGTTGTTGACACTATCGGATGATCCCCTTTATCCATCTTGATCTCCTTGGCAAGTCTTTTTGCTGCGGAGAAAGAAGTTCCACATATGTCTGATCCTCCGGAGATGAAACTGACTGCTTGCGTATCCTGCTTTTCCTGCTGAAGATCCTGGATCCTTGATTTGAAAAAGATTCTTGGATCCTTGATTTGAAAAATATTCTCTGATCAGTCACTCGAGTAGTGGGGATGAGCGGTCTTCTTTCATCATCCAATTCGAACTTCTCTACGGAATTCTCTTTGATGGTACACGAATCTCTAAATAGATCATAGTCTCTGGAGACGAAGTTGATCACATGAGCATCTGGTGGTGGTGGTGTCGCTTTCTGTGGAAGATCTTCAGGATCCTGGATCTTGGATTTCTTTCTTCCCAAGAGTTCTTTAAAGTGACCTTTGCTCAGAAGGTACCCAATTTCTTTCCTTAAGGTGATGCACTCGTCTGTTGCGTGGCCAAAATCTTCGTGGAAAGCGCACCACTTAGACTTGTCCTTGAAGCCGACAACCTTTTCATTTTTTCGGGGCCACCTTGCTTTTTCTCCCAAATCCTTCATGGCACAAATCAAGCCATGAGTATCTACAGAGAAACAATAGTTGGAGATGCAAGGATAGTCTTCGCTGTCTTCTCCTTCTTCAACTGCCCGTACGTTCTGATTGTTGAACTTGGCATACGGCTTCGCATTGTTGTTCCTAATCCAGGATCCTTTATTCTTCTCAGGAGTTTCTTGCTTCGTCTGTCGACCGAGACGATCCTGGATCTTTTTATCTTCTTCTAAGCGGATGTATCTCAATGCTCTGCTTCTGACTTCATCTAATGTCCTGCATGGAGTCATCACTAAATCATCATAAAAAGGGGAGCTCTTTTGAATTCCCATCTTGAATGCTTCAACAGCAGTAGTCATATCAAGGTTTGGGATTTCTAGAGCTTCCTTTCCGAACCTCGTAACGAAATCCCTAAGGGATTCATCACTGGTTTGGATAACATGATACAAATCACTGGTCAACCTCTCAAATTTTCTACTACAGGAAAATTGAGTGTTAAAAAAATTAACTAAATAAGAGAAAGATGTAACCGAGAAAGGGGGAAGACTTAGCGGCCACTTTAGTGCAGCTCCCGTTAATGTGGCTCCAAATCCTTTACAAAGGCAAGCCTCTTTGAGTTTCTCAGGTACAGGATTAATTTCCATTCTCTCCCATTATTGGGCAACATGTTCCTCAGGATCGGTGCTCCCATCATACGTCTTCATGTTGGGAGTTTGAAACCGCTTTGGGATTTCAGCATCACATATGGGCGGAGCCAATCTGGATAATTTGTGACTCCCCTCCGGTATTTCATGGATTGGACGTATCACTCCTGGGACAGTGGATATCATATCCTTTAGCTTCTGTAATTCTCTGGCCATGGCCTGGTTGATACCTGAATCTTGCATGGGAACATGGTTAGTATCTAAAGATATAGGATCGTACCAGTTACCTCTCTGCTGGGTGGAGTTTGGTATTCCAGACGAGTATCTGGGATAAGAGGAGTCAGCAATCGGAGTAGGTCCTCCAGAAGCTATGGTCTGCATGGGGATTATATCTCCTTCATGGACTTTGGAGGATCGTTGTTGTTGTACTCCTGAGGATCCTTGATTCTGAAAGAAGGATCCTTGCTGAGTATACGTCCCAGCAGATCTCGGCGGAAAGAAGGTTGACCCTTGTCGATAATATGAGGATCCTTGGCTTTGCTGACCCATGGATCCTTGATGGAAGTTAGATGACAATGGCTGATCTTACGAGAACCCTTGAGCTTGTTGACTCACGGGTCTCTGTTGAAGGATAGAGGATCCTGGCTGAAAGAGTGAGGATCCTTGAGCCTGGTGACCAATGAACCCTTGTTGAAGGATAGAGGATCCTGGCTGAAACATTGAGGATCCTTGAGCCTGTTGACCTATGGACCCTGGTTGGAGGATGGATGATCCAGGCGAAAACTGTGCCATGGATTCTGGACTGCTGAAATCCGGCATCCTGGGCATCAAGGGGGTGAGATCCTCAGCTGGCCTCTTGTTCTTCTTGATATCTTCTATCTCACGGAGGATCCTCTGGTTGGTCTTGTTCTGCTGCTCCATGTATGCTTTAACCTGCGAAAACATAGATGAAACATCACTGTTAGTACTAACCACCGGGGCAGCAGCAGCAGCAGTTTTTTAGCTCTGGAAGACTAGTAGTTGCGTCTTGCTTCCAGCAGCAGCAGCCCTTGGTGCTCCCGTGATTGGCGGAGGCATCGGTGGCAAAGTCCTCGAAGAAAGAGGGACCGTAGCTGGCATGGTTGATGAAGCAAAGGATGATTGAGAGGCCATTAATAGTGATATGGGTACGAAAAAGTTGAGAATGATAAGAATAATATGGATTATAGCACCAATCGCCCCACGGTGGGCGCCAAATTGTTTTGGACAAAAATCTGCTAAGGATCAAGTATCCAAATCTGTTAAGTGAGGTAAGGTGCTAACTCGATAATGGCAAGTGTATGATTATAATATTGGTGAACACAATGATTTGATCACGAGGGAAAAGGCCCTTAACCAAGATAGTCTTACTTCGGTCAAAACTTATCAAGGCAATCTTTGGTAAAATAACTTCGGTCAAGGATTAATAAGATAATCTCTGGTCGAATTACTTTAGTCAATGATCGACAAGATAACCATTGGTAGAGGAGTATATGATTATCGTGATCTCCGGCACAAAAAACCCCCGGACGGTGAAAACTATCACCGTCAAGTTTATTGATTAAGAAAAAAAGGTATTACAAGTGTTTGTGGAGTTTATGATCGAGATTACAACGAAAGCTATTGAATAGAGAGAGTGTTTAGTTCTGCTCTAGTGTGTGTATCCAGCTCGATCATATCCCGTATATATATAAGAAAAAGTAATTAACAAACTTAACAACTTCATCCTATAAATCCGCTAGTCTTCCATTCTTCACCAACGTGCTGTTTAACCTCGTGCAGATAGCCATTCACTAACGAATAATGCGGTAGACCGGGTCTAGATACCGTTGTTATTATTTAAATGTCAATCTTCTAGAAAATTCGTCCATAATCAGCTATGTTGAATTAGGATCCTGGATCCATGCTCTAGCTAAAGGTTGTCTTGTGAGGATAATTGATGCAAGTTCGTCTTACAGTTGATATACCTGTCTAACACATCACCATACTAAATGCAATCATTAGTAAACAAACAATACCGAGGATCGTCTGTAACGATTCCGGCAAATTCAGGTATACCCTAGCCGGAATATACTATTTACGTGTTATTCAATACTGAATATATGAATTATAATGTGTTTATACGAGTATATAAGATTCACAGTACGAATTATACTCGAATGAACAACTAGTCGTATCGGAATTACGATTAAACAATGAACGGTTATTGAAACCCGAACGAATCGGGAATTACCTTATAGACAAAATGTATAATGTTTAGTGATGTTTACGAAGTATTAAAGCTTCGGGATAAGTGAATTATAGCACAGAAAAAGAATGGTAAGTTTAATGGTACGTTAGTACGTTAAACGAGACCTTTAACATCAAACCAAGCAAGAGACGATCGATCAAACCGAAAAAGATGCACAATGACCGACAATATGATGTTTTAAGTCAATAAATGTCATGGTTTAAGTTTTTAAAGTTTTTAAGTCGGTTTTATGTAAATTTTATTTTAACCCGAAAAACGACCATTTTAGGCTCGTTTTAAGCCGAATTACGAGTTTAAACGAGAAACGAACTGAACCAGATTATCCACAACATTATCCGGATTGCGTAATCCGAATGTGTGGCCTAGAATGGATGTGTGGGCCCCACCCCACACATAACCTTGGACCGATCGGTCCCTTTTACACATACACACACTTTACATTTTCTTTTTCTAAACATCCAACTCCAAATTCTCTCAACACTCATCCATCTTCATCCAAGTTCTTGATCTCCAACCAAGATTTACAAGGTATAACACATGTTTTGATGCTTGAATCTTGTTTCTAACTTCATGATCTTGAGAAAAGGAGGTTTCAAATGTAAAAATGGGTGAAAACCCGGGTTGAAACCGATTCTCGCATGATCTAGTGATGTATACAAGTTATACAAAGGATCTTGATCCATGTGATGAGTTTAAAGAGTTTAGAATGAAATTTTACGGTTGAAATCTTGTAAAATGAGTTTCTATGTGAAAGACGGGTGAAAACCCGAGATGAAACCGACTCTTGCATGATCAAGAGATGTATACAAGTTATACAAGGGATCTTGGTCCAAGAAATGAGTAAAAAGAGTCGAGAACGGATTTTTACGGTTAAAACCTTTGTTTTTATATCAAAACCGACACTATGAAAGAAATGGTTTGATTGTTGGTGTAACTTGCTTGGTATGGTGTTATTGTGCTTGTAAGTGTTGTATCTAGTGGCTAGCAAAGGCTAGAAACCAAGATCTTTGCGATCTAACGCTAGAAAACACAAGATAGTTCGGTTTTCGTGTGGATCTATGATTTTGGACAGATTGTAGTGTGCTTAGAGTCGGGTCATGAAATTTCACAGAGATGATCTACAAATGAAAATATGAGATCTGTGAATTTTTGGTAATTTTTGGATAAAAGATGAATATTTGGTGAATTTAATGCTCGGTTTTGGCCAAAAATGGTGAAAAATAGCTAAACTTGATGAAAACTTCTGGAAAATTTAGGATAAGCTTTTTATAACATATAAAAGTTACACACAAAATTTGAGCTCAGTTGGAGAAGTCTAAGGGGGATTTTCGGTAAAACGAGTTCTAGGGCTTTCTAGCTCGGTTTTTGTGAAAACGGCTTGAAAAATGAGTTTTAGGTTCTGGAAAAATTCCAGGGAGTTATGAGAATGGCAGGGATCGTCCCAGAAAAATTTTGGATTTTTCTAAAGTCTTTTGGTATTTTTGACATATTTAGTGTTTTAATAATGTTTAAAAATAGATAATTAAATGTAAATATAAAAAAATAAATCTGGAAAATTTATATAAAATTTCTTACTGTCAAAATAAGTTTTGTGCAAAATTTCAAGACCCGAGACTAAACGAGTAATTATTTGTGCTAAAGAGAACATAAAAACAAATTTTTAAAGCTTAAAACGTGTAAACCGGCAAAACTCGCATAAGCGAGCTGACTGGTATATAAAAACCTAAAAATGGACCATTTTCATAATACTAAGTAAATTAAATAAAAGTAAATCATCCGAAAATAATTCGGATGATTTGGGTAATTTTACCCGATTTTACTGTTTCCGGCGCCTAAATGACGGAAACGGGCCCCGCGGCCAAACGGGGTGTCCAAACCGAGCTCTAATTTCATCACTTTAACTAAAATAACAGTCAAACACCATTTTTGGGTCGGGTGTGAACAAACTCATTTTTGAAACTAAAAACGGATAACCGTGCTAGGCACGCAAATCGAGGAGAATATAAAAATGACAATTTTGACCGTCAGACTCTAAGTAATGGCACAATCTGAGTCCTTAGGAGTGTCACGGGGTTAACATTGTCCCCGGATCGAGTACAGTACTGGGTTAACAATGTCCCCAGATGTACCGATTAACACGGATTTAATTTATGGGAATTATATAGTAACGACTAGATATCATATTACAGATCCAGGCTTATAGCAGTTCATTGTATCACGTCCCGACTCACAGAAAGGTGAGTTTTCACGAGCCCCTTTTACTGAACTGTTTTAAGTATTTTCCCGGGGCGGAAAGCATGTCTTTAATAAAGTATTTAAGTACATACCGATCGTATGGAAACACTTGTATATTTATATATATATGGTTTGATGCACAGAGGTTATTATTGTTCTGGGGTAACATAGTTCCCGGAGGTTATTATTGTTCTGGGGTAACTTAGTTCCCAGAGGTTATTATTGTTCTGGGGTAACTTAGTTCCCAGAGGTTATTATTGTACTGGGGTAACATAGTTCCCGGAGGTTATTATTGTTCTGGGGTAACTTAGTTCCCAGAGGTTATTATTGTTCTGGGGTAACATAGTTCCCGGAGGTTATTATTGTTCTGGGGTAACTTAGTTCCCAGAGGTTATTATTGTTCTGGGGTAACATAGTTCCCGGAGATTATCATTGTTCTGGGGTAACTTAGTTCCCAGAGGTTATAAATGTTCTGGGGAAACATAGTTCCCAGCATAATTACATTGCTAATAAATGATTATTAAAATGATCTGTCCGTGTTTATTTAAATTAGTGAAACTCACCAACTATTCGTAGTTGACCCATTTTCTTTACATGTTTTCTAGGTATGCCCAAGTTGGAATGATTGATATGTGCTTAATGATCTGTGCTACTTGTTGGGAGCTTGCTGATCTATATTTTGTAATGAATATATTAATGTCTTATCGGTAAAACTTGTGTGTAACACCTAGACAGTAACGAAACTAGCAACAATGTAATATGATATAAATTAATGTAGTGGTATTTTCTTTATAAGCAATGCTGTTGATATCAGATGTGTCTGTTGCATCCCGTGTACGTTTCCGCTGAGGTTACGGGGTGTTACAGAACTTGGTATCAGAGCCATTGGTTATAAAGAATTAGGATGTCTTTAAAAGATACCTAAAATATAACCAGTAGCTCAAGTATTATAGGATCTGAATATCAACTAAACATATATTGTGACGAGATCGGGATGAACTTGGATGGACAAGTGGGTTATTATGGTCCGGAACATAATAACAGACTTGTCTACACGAGGGAATTCAGGGGAAGTCACGGGAGACTTTAATAGGTAAAATTGGCAACATATGTGCAAATATGTGATAATATTGTTATGTGGTAAAGTTGTATAAGTAAGTGCATATTAATTTGATTATGATTTACACTATGGAAAGAACTATATGTTTGTTAACTTGTGTGCAGGTAATATGTCAAGAACCCCCAGTGTGTCGATCGAGGAGGACCCGGAGGAGGTCAGCTCCGGGGACTCCGGGAGCCCACTTGTAGCGTCTAGCACCGAGCCTTCCGAGGCTAGCTTTAGGAGTTCCGGCCAGTCCTCCTCAGCTAGGATGGCCAGATCCCCGACCCCACCCGCACCACAGGTTGCTCCTGCACCCCCTGGATTCGGACCCCGCCTCACGGCGCGGATCAGTATTCCACCGGTCCGACCTATCTCGCCCCCACCCAGACCTGCTACTCGCAGGGGCGAGTCCTCCAGCTCTCGTCCCGAGCCTGCGACTCTACCGGTGTGGGGTCTCCCGAGACAGGAACGGGATGCTGCGGCCTGGCTCCGAACGCTCACCGAACAGGTGAACGAGCACTCCGCCGCCTTGACGGTGGGAGTCCAAAGGAGAATGTACTTGGGTGATTGCATACTGGATCATCAGTATGCAATCGCCCAGCTGAAGAGGGAGTGCTCATACTCCCAATGGATGCTTGACCGGATGGAGAGTCGGGTTCGGGTTATGATGGCGGTGTTAGTGGTGTTGGTGGCGATGTTGGTGTGGTTGGTTTACCACCATGTTTAGTTGTTTTGGGTTGGGGATAGACAGGGACCATTTTTTTGATACTCTGTGTAAGTAGTTAGTGGTGATGCTAACATGGAGTGAATCTTGTTTAGTTATAATACAACCACTGGCCCCTAGGGTGGGTCTCTTTTGGGGCATATCATTATAGATACTTTTGGGTATCATTCAAGCACTGACCCCTTTACGGGTTATGTCGAGATGATACCGACATAGGGCCCTTGTATTAAAACTTAGTTGTGTAATGTTGACTGGAAAGTATGTAAACTGATGTTTGTGTAATATGTATCAATGTTTACTAATGAATGAAATATGTATTGTGTTTTATAATTTGAGATGGTATTGATTATATGTATTCTCTTGATGTTGTGTAGAATGGCACCGAAACGATCAACGAAAATATCGGAAGTAGATGTGAGCCGTTTGATTGCTCAACAGTTGGAGGCGGCAATACCGGATATAGTATCGCGCATCGCCGCCAGTATTAACAACTCGACCAATCCAACCCCTCCGAGCAATCAAACCCCCATAAATAATGACGGGGAACAAAATGCTAATCCTCCAAGGAATGATAACACGATTCCGAGTAATGACGCACCGCCTAGGGTGGTCGTTACAGACAGTAATGGCCCTATACCTACGGTAGAGACGAACCGTACTGAACCGATTCGTGCATCCAGGGGATGTTCGATCAAGGACTTTATGTTGTGCAAGCCATTAGAGTTTAGCGGGTCTGAAGGACCGAATGGGTTAGTTAAATGGATAGAGAAAATAGAATCAGTGGTGAATATCAGCAACTGTCCCGAGGATTGTGTCGTTAAGTACGCCACCTGTACATTCACAGACCATGCCTTGACATGGTGGAACACCATAGTACAGACTCGAGGTCAGGCGGCGACAAACCACATGACCTGGACAGAGCTTAAGGCTCTTGTGTTGGAACATTTCTGCCCAAAGAATGAATTGCAGAAACTGGAAAATGAGTTGTGGAATCTGGAGATGAAGGGGGCGGACCACTTGGGTTATACCAACCTGTTTAATGAACTGTCACGATTAGTACCGTGGTTGGTCACCCCAGAGACGAAGAGGGTGGAACGTTATATTTGGGGACTTACTCCAGTAGTGAGGAGTATAGTTAACGCGGGGGGACACCAGACGTATGAAAGTGCAGTGACACAGGCTGGCATTGTCACGTATGATTTCTTACGGAGCGGATCACTAAAGGTGACAGGAGAATCCGCTGGGGGAAAACGGGGTACACATGACCATAGGATCCAGGAAAAGCAGCAAAGCAAACGAGCTAGGCCCGCTACCCAGAGCTATGCCATGACAAGTTCGGGCGGTAGGCAAGAACCGCAGAAGGGAACGTTTCCTAAGTGCGGGAAATGTGGTTACCACCATGGTGGCGTGTGCAAAGAGGTGGTGTGCCACCGGTGTGGCAGGATTGGACACTACGCACCAAATTGTAAGACAAATCTGAACAACCTGAACCGACAACCGCAACCTATCCGTGCGCAGCCATTTAGGACCCAACGGCCCGACAGCAAAACCCGCAAGGAAACCAAATGGTGACCACTAGCCGTGCACGGATCACTTCAAAAGGAACTGCCCGAAACTGAACCAGGGAGGAAACGGAAGACAACTCACGGGTCAGGCATCGTCGTCCAATCCGGCGCGAGGCCGAGCATTCGTGATGGGGGCAAACGAGGCACGCCAGGACCCCAGCTTAGTGACAGGTACTTTCCTCGTCTCTGATCATTACGCTTCTGTATTATTTGATACAGGCGCCGATAGAAGTTTTGTCTCCGTTAGATTCCTTTCGATAGCAAACCTTCCTATTGGTGAAACCATAGAACCTTACACCGTAGAAGTCGCTAACGGTAAAACCATGATAGTTAATCAGATAGTTCGGAATTGCCCTTTTATTCTGAACGAACAATCCTTTCTGATTGACTTGTTAACGGTAGAATTGGGTAGTTTTGACGTGATAGTGGGAATGGATTGGCTAGCACGTAACAGGGTAGAAATAAACTGTGAAAAGAAAATCGTCAAGATCCGAGTGTCGGATGACGAGGAGGTATTAGTGCAAGGAGAAAAATCCGGCACCATGATACCATTTATATCCCATCTCAAGGTGTTAAAATATATACGTCAGGGATGTGTGGCGTATCTAGCGAGCCTGACGGCCACTGATTCTGAGGAAAAACGGGTGGACGATATTCCCGTGGTACGCGAATTTCCACAAGTTTTCCCAGAGGAACTTCCTGAATTACCGCCAACCCGACAGGTCGAATTCAGAATCGACCTGTTACCTCAAGCTGGCCCTGTTGCTAAGGCGCCCTACCGACTTGCACCATCCGAGATGCAAGAACTATCCAACCAGTTGCAGGAATTGTTGGATAAAGGATTTATACGTCCCAGTTATTCCCCGTGGGGTGCACCTGTTCTATTCGTGAAAAAGAAGGACGGGAGCCTTACAATGTGCATTGATTACAGGGAATTGAACAAGTTGACAATCAAAAATAGGTATCCTCTCCCCCGAATCGATGATCTGTTCGACCAACTACAAGGTGCGAGCTACTTTTCAAAAATAGATCTTAGATCGGGATACCATCAGGTTAAAATTCAGGAGGAGGATATCCCAAAAACCGCATTCCGGACTCGCTACGGCCATTACGAGTTCTTAGTTATGCCTTTTGGGCTAACAAATGCGCCAGCAGTATTCATGGATCTCATGAATCGAGTCTGTAAACCCTATCTCGACAAATTCGTCATTGTATTTATTGACGATATTTTGATATACTCGAAGAGTAAAGAAGAGCACGAGCAACACTTAAAGTTAGTTTTAAAGCTCCTGGATCAGGAGAAGTTATATGCAAAATTCTCCAAGTGTAACTTCTGGTTACAAGAAGTGCAATTCCTCGGTCACGTTATAAACCACCAAGGAATACACGTTGATCCGAGTAAGGTTGAAGCAATTAAGAATTGGCAAGCGCCTAAATCTCCAAAGGAAATCCGCCAATTCTTAGGCTTAGCTGGATACTATCGTCGATTTATAGAGAACTTTTCCAGCATCGCCCAACCTTTAACCCTCCTGACTCAAAAGGATCGGAAGTATGAATGGGGTGAAGAGCAGGAAACGGCGTTTCAAACGCTAAAACAAATATTGTGCCAAGCTCCAATCTTAAGTCTCCCCGACGGAGACGATGGTTTTGTCGTGTATTGTGACGCATCCCGGAGAGGGTTAGGATGCGTATTGATGCAAAATAGTAAGGTTATAGCCTATGCTTCTCGACAATTAAAAGTTCACGAGAAAAATTACACTACTCATGACCTAGAACTGGGAGCAGTCATCTTCGCACTTAAAATCTGGAGGCACTATCTCTACGGTACAAAGTGCACCATCTTCACTGATCATAAAAGTTTGCAACACATATTCGATCAGAAAGAACTGAATATGAGACAACGAAGGTGGGTCGAGTTACTGAGTGACTATGACTGTGACATCCGATATCACCCCGGCAAGGCTAACGTTATAGCCGATGCCTTGAGTAGGAAAGATCGAGTTAAGCCACTACGCGTGCGAGCGTTGGGAATGATAGTCCAGTCGAACCTTTCGGATTTGATTCGAATCGCTCAACGCGAGGCGTTGAAAGGGGACCAATTGGAAAAAGAGGGACTTTTCTGTAACGAGAAGAATTTCGAACAGCGTGTGGACGAAATTCTCTATTTCAAAAATCGGATTTGGATTCCGACCCTCCACGACCTTCGCAAATTGATCATGGACGAAGCACATAAATCAAAATATTCCATACATCCGGGATCAGATAAAATGTACAAGGATGTGAAAGAATTTTACTGGTGGCCAGGTATGAAAAAGGATATAGCCACATACGTCGGCAAGTGTACGACGTGTGCGAGAGTTAAGGCGGAGCACCAGAAACCCTCGGGAATGTTACAACAACCGGAAATTCCCGAATGGAAATGGGAGCAAATCACGATGGATTTCGTGACACACCTCCCTAAGACATCCCGGGGACATGATGCAATTTGGGTAATCGTGGATCGATTAACCAAATCGGCACATTTTATTCCGATTTGAAATAATTATAACACTGAGAGACTTGCGCAAATTTATATAAATGAAATAGTGTCTCGTCATGGCATCCCCATCTCGATCATCTCCGATAGGGATAGCCATTTCACCTCCAAACTTTGGCAAGCTGTCCAAGAAGCATTGGGAACACGTATTGACCTAAGCACAGCTTACCACCCTCAGACCGACGGTCAGTCTGAGAGGACCATTCAAACTTTGGAGGATTTGCTTCGTGCCTGCGTACTGGACTTTAAGGGAAACTAGGATCAACATCTCCCACTGGTTGAATTTTCCTATAATAACAGTTACCATAGCAGTATAAAGGCAGCACCTTATGAAGCATTGTATGGACGGAAGTGCCGATCACCACTTTGCTGGTCTGAAGTGGGTGACTCGCAGGTCATTAGATCGGATCTGGTCCAGGAGACGACCAGCAAGATTCTTGAAATTAAGAACAACCTGAAAGCCGCGCGGGATCGGCAGAAGAGTTATGCCGATACACATCGAAAACCGTTGTCATTTGAGAAGGGGGAAAAGGTATATTTGAAAGTATCACCCTGGAAAGGAGTGGTCAGATTTGGAAAGGCGGGGAAGTTGGCCCCTAGATACATTGGACCATTCAGCATCACTGCAAAAATCGGTCCGGTAGCTTACCGATTAGAACTGCCTGAGGAACTAAGTGCAGTTCATAACGTGTTTCATGTGTCAAATTTGAAAAGATGTCTGGCGGATGAGACATCGGTGTTACCCTTAGAGGGTGTTCAAATAAATGATAAGCTCAACTTCGTAGAGGAGCTCATTGAAATAGTAGATGGGAAAATCAAGCAACTTAGGCACAATAAGATCTCGTTGGTCAAAGTTAGATGGAACTCGCAACGAGGCCCAGAATATACATGGGAACGAAAGGACGAATTTCGGAAGAAATACCCCCACCTATTTCCTCAAAAGGAAGTAGTTGACGCGTAAAATTTCGAGGACGAAATTTTTATAACGGGGGGAGGATGTAACGATTCCGGCAAATTCAGGTATACCCTAGCCGGAATATACTATTTACGTGTTATTCAATACTGAATATATGAATTATAATGTGTTTATACGAGTATATAAGATTCACAGTACGAATTATACTCGAATGAACAACTAGTCGTATCGGAATTACGATTAAACAATGAACGGTTATTGAAACCCGAACGAATCGGGAATTACCTTATAGACAAAATGTATAATGTTTAGTGATGTTTACGAAGTATTAAAGCTTCGGGATAAGTGAATTATAGCACAGAAAAAGAATGGTAAGTTTAATGGTACGTTAGTACGTTAAACGAGACCTTTAACATCAAACCAAGCAAGAGACGATCGATCAAACCGAAAAAGATGTACAATGACCGACAATATGATGTTTTAAGTCAATAAATGTCATGGTTTAAGTTTTTAAAGTTTTTAAGTCGGTTTTATGTAAATTTTATTTTAACCCGAAAAACGACCATTTTAGGCTCGTTTTAAGCCGAATTACGAGTTTAAACGAGAAACGAACTGAACCACATTATCCACAACATTATCCGGATTGCGTAATCCGAATGTGTGGCCTAGAATGGATGTGTGGGCCCCACCCCACACATAACCTTGGACCGATCGATCCCTTTTACACATACACACACTTTACATTTTCTTTTTCTAAACATCCAACTCCAAATTCTCTCAACACTCATCCATCTTCATCCAAGTTCTTGATCTCCAACCAAGATTTACAAGGTATAACACATGTTTTGATGCTTGAATCTTGTTTCTAACTTCATGATCTTGAGAAAAGGAGGTTTCAAATGTAAAAATGGGTGAAAACCCGGGTTGAAACCGATTCTCGCATGATCTAGTGATGTATACAAGTTATACAAAGGATCTTGATCCAAATGATGAGTTAAAAGAGTTTAGAATGAAATTTTACGGTTGAAATCTTGTAAAATGAGTTTCTATGTGAAAGACGGGTGAAAACCCGAGATGAAACCGACTCTTGCATGATCAAGAGATGTATACAAGTTATACAAGGGATCTTGGTCCAAGAAATGAGTAAAAAGAGTCGAGAACGGATTTTTACGGTTAAAACCTTTGTTTTTATATCAAAACCGACACTATGAAAGAAATGGTTTGATTGTTGGTGTAACTTGCTTGGTATGGTGTTATTGTGCTTGTAAGTGTTGTATCTAGTGGCTAGCAAAGGCTAGAAACCAAGATCTTTGCGATCTAACGCTAGAAAACACAAGATAGTTCGGTTTTCGTGTGGATCTATGATTTTAGACAGATTGTAGTGTGCTTAGAGTCGGGTCATGAAATTTCACAGAGATGATCTACAAATGAAAATATGAGATCTGTGAATTTTTGGTAATTTTTGGATAAAAGATGAATATTTGGTGAATTTAATGCTCGGTTTTGGCCAAAAATGGTGAAAAATAGCTAAACTTGATGAAAACTTCTGGAAAATTTAGGATAAGCTTTTTATAACATATAAAAGTTACACACAAAATTTGAGCTCAGTTGGAGAAGTCTAAGGGGGCTTTTCGGTAAAACGGGTTGTAGGGCTTTCTAGCTCGGTTTTTGTGAAAACGGCTTGAAAAATGAGTTTTGGGTTCTGGAAATATTCCAGGGAGTTATGAGGATGGCAGGGATCATCCCAGAAAAATTTGGGATTTTTCTAAAGTCTTTTGGTATTTTTGACATATTTAGTGTTTTAATAATGTTTAAAAATAGATAAATAAATGTAAATATAAAAAAATAAATCTGGAAAATTTATATAAAATTTCTTACTGTCAAAATAAGTTTTTTGCAAAATTTCAAGACCCGAGACTAAACGAGTAATTATTTGTGCTAAAGAGAACATAAAAACAAATTTTTAAAGCTTAAAACGTGTAAACCGGCAAAACTCGCATAAGCGAGCTGACTGGTATATAAAAACCTAAAAATGGACCATTTTCATAATACTAAGTAAATTAAATAAAAGTAAATCATCCGAAAATAATTCGGATGATTTGGGTAATTTTACACGATTTTACTGTTTCCGGCGCCTAAATGACGGAAACGGGCCCCGCGGCCAAACGGGGTGTCCAAACCGAGCTCTAATTTCATCACTTTAACTAAAATAACAGTCAAACACCATTTTTGGGTCGGGTGTGAACAAACTCATTTTTGAAACTAAAAACGGATAACCGTGCTAGGCACGCAAATCGAGGAGAATATAAAAATGACAATTTTGACCGTCAGACTCTAAGTAATGGCACAATCTGAGTCCTTAGGAGTGTCACGAGGTTAACATTGTCCCCGGATCGAGTACAGTACTGGGTTAACAATGTCCCCAGATGTACCGATTAACACGGATTTAATTTATGGGAATTATATAGTAACGACTAGATATCATATTACAGATCCAGGCTTATAGCAGTTCATTGTATCACGTCCCGACTCACAGAAAGGTGAGTTTTCACGAGCCCCTTTTACTGAACTGTTTTAAGTATTTTCCCGGGGCGGAAAGCATGTCTTTAATAAAGTATTTAAGTACATACTGATCGTATGGAAACACTTGTATATTTATATATATATGGTTTGATGCACAGAGGTTATTATTGTTCTGGGGTAACATAGTTCCCGGAGGTTATTATTGTTCTGGGGTAACTTAGTTCCCAGAGGTTATTATTGTTCTGGGGTAACTTAGTTCCCAGAGGTTATTATTGTACTGGGGTAACATAGTTCCCGGAGGTTATTATTGTTCTGGGGTAACTTAGTTCCCAGAGGTTATTATTGTTCTGGGGTAACATAGTTCCCGGAGGTTATTATTGTTCTGGGGTAACTTAGTTCCCAGAGGTTATTATTGTTCTGGGGTAACATAGTTCCCGGAGATTATCATTGTTCTGGGGTAACTTAGTTCCCAGAGGTTATAAATGTTCTGGGGAAACATAGTTCCCAGCATAATTACATTGCTAATAAATGATAATTAAAATGATCTGTCCGTGTTTATTTAAATTAGTGAAACTCACCAACTATTCGTAGTTGACCCGTTTTCTTTACATGTTTTCTAGGTATGCCCAAGTTGGAATGATTGATATGTGCTTAATGATCTGTGCTACTTGTTGGGAGCTTGCTGATCTATATTTTGTAATGAATATATTAATGTCTTATCGGTAAAACTTGTGTGTAACACCTAGACAGTAACGAAACTACCAACAATGTAATATGATATAAATTAATGTAGTGGTATTTTCTTTATAAGCAATGCTGTTGATATCAGATGTGTCTGTTGCATCCCGTGTACGTTTCCGCTGCGGTTACGGGGTGTTACATCGTAGATCCTTTATATCCTGATGTATATTTCATGGATAAACTATCTGTAAGACAGTCAAGGATAAAGGATCCTCGGTATAAAAATCGTGGCCTAACTGTGCGAACTTCAGGATCTAGGGAAAGAAATTTCTTTTCTTTTTCTTTTTCTTTTGTTCCAGGTAGGTTAGCCATGAAGCAAAGTTATCCACTGCGAGAAGAAAAAACAAGGAAAAACAATTAAAAGAATGATCAGTTATCCTAAACCGTTTGTTTCTCAAGGATCTAGGATCCTACCCTTTTTAACCCATTTCAATGGTAAATCAACGCCACTAGGAATGGAGCTTCAATTTACAAAAAAGAATTTATTCCTCCAAAAGGAACCGTTTTGGGTAACTTTGCAAATCGGAGTTGGTTGTCAAGGTTTGGATTTCAAAACGAATCGGTTTGACCCGTGAGTGGTTAAGATGTAAAGGTGTGATAACTCCTGGACACTGAACTCGATATTCTCTTCCTCTATTATCGTCTCGATGGTACACAAGACCTTTCAGATCGTCGGCATAGCCTGGATATAACACATTGCGGATGTATCGAAAAAGCTTTGGGTAAAAGAAGGGAAAGGGTACGAATAACCAATGAAGAAAGGACAAGCCGGAAAGCAAACCCAGTTTGTCGAGTATGCGTCGCATCGAACGGAAGAATCAAAGGGTAGAAAGATGGTCTCCGATGGAAACAGTGGAATCAAATCGTCGATCTTGGGATCGGTGAACTTACATATTTCTGAGGAAGGGTTAGAAAGGAGATTTTGGGACTGCATTTCTGGTAGCTCCGTTTCATCGGAGGAAGAAGATGAAGCGGTGGACATATTTTTGAAAGAAAATATTACTGAAGAGAGAGAAAGGATAGAAGGAGAATACATGATTGCCGGATATATGAGGATATAAAGGGTTAACCTATTCTCATATATAGGTGGAGTGGCGGTTCCCGAGATGAATAGTAACCGCGTAATTATAACTCCTAACCTGTCCTATCAAGTTTAATTATTTTTTGCAGGGATTTGAAATTCAAAATGCCAGTTGTCATCCACTTGCAACCGCCATTTTGGGGGCAATTGTTGGGTCACGAATAATCAGTGTTGAGGATGTGTTATTCCTGAAGACATGTCTGGATCAATTATCCTTCTCAAGAGTTCCGGAGTTATGTTAGGATCAAGGATCCTCAGTAATTGATATTACTAACGATTGTTTCCTATGTGTAGGATTAATATTTGATAGATATAACGGCTGGAAGACCTAGTCCACCTATTTACTCGCTACCGGACCATTATGCACGTGGTCAAAGAGATGGAAACGGCTAGTGGGAGAGTGGAGGATTAATTGGAAGTTTAGTTATTTGTTATTTTTCATTTATAACGAGATTATTGATCAGCTAGGTCACACACTTGTTACCTCGCACAATTCAACATTATTCAGAGTTCTCTCTAGCAACACACACACTTAGATATTCTTGTATTACTGATCATTATCTCCAACCATTGTAACCCGATTTTTGATTAATGAAGTGGTGATAGACGATTTGTCATCACCCGGGGTTTTTGTGCCAGCGATCCGACCAAGATCAAGGGCTTTTCCTCGCAACAAATCATTGTGTTCTTATATATTTCGTTTACATATTCACCATTATCATTCAAGCACTAAACCTCACCTTACAAATTTGGTTACATTATCCTTAGTTGATTTTTGACCAAAACAAGAGTATGCACACAGCCCCGAAAAACATAACAAAGAAAAGGGGCTAGAAACTCACCTGGATCATGTACTTCTCCGAGTTAACAGTAATACCCTTCCTTAGTTGTGCACGACTAACTGTGTAACAATTATGAGCATCAATTTACTACCTCTAACTATATCATCTAATCGAATCACCATTCTAATCAAATCGCAATTCTAATCGAATGACAGTTCTAATCGCATGACAGTTCTAATCTATTGACCATTCTTATCGAATGACGGTTCTAATCGAATAACATATTCTAATCGAATGGCAAATTCTAATCGAATAGAATTCGATTCGATTACTTTGTCTAAGCCATAAAAGTCTTGGTTCTAGGTTTTTCTTTTTAGCTACCTAAATGGTTCGGTCATTTATTGTTTATTAATTAATTTTTATACATTTATATTATAATTTTTTGTTCGTGTATATAATATAATACTTTTTATTTAGTTAACTTTATAATAATTTTATACATTATTAATATATATTATTTAAGTATATATTTAATATATAAGTAGCAGACTAAACGAAGGTACACGAAGTTGTGAAGCAATTTTGTGTATTTCAATGATGTTATTATTGCACAACACACTCATCAAACTTATACTCATAATCAACCTGCATATATGATATCTATGGACTATGGTATACAATTGCATATTTCAAACTATATTTTGATGTATATTGTAATCAAATATTAGTCTATTACATAGTTATCAAATGCGCTATAAAGTGATGAACATGCGGTCTAATGCGCATAGCGCCCAAGCCTCAAGCGGAAAAAAAAGCACCCGCTAAAAAAAGCACACATAATAAAACAAATTTTTAAATTTAAATATATTATCCATCCTACTGAAATTGAAATGGTTTGCACAATTTGACAGATCAAACTAGTCATCATGCTCATTGTCTTTCATTGATTTCAATTGATGTAACTATGTAAGTTCAACTATATTTATAGTTACTAAACAAAAACAGTTCAAATATGATTAAAAGATAAACACCTTGTTGATAAATATGTGTGGAGGTACAGAACAACATTGGGATAGGTTCTAAAAACTCTGGAGGTGGCGGATAATAATGGCAGGCATCTCTTAACATAGGTACTTGTAGTTACAAGATTGATTATGTGAACACACAAGTGGATGAATAAATGGATTTGGTTTTGATAAGTTTGTCATTTAACTAATTTATATTTAAACATATTTTAAAAATACATAATTTGCATGCCATAACAAATTCAGGGGCATAATAAATAATTTGTATGTCATAACAAATTCAGGGGCATATTTGGTATTTTGTGAATTTTTTTAATTACGGGTCAAGTTGGTGTCAACAATTCAATTGAGTCAAATGCTACTATTTTGTTTAGCTTCAATATTGGTCTTTATCAAAAGTTTGTATAGTGTAGAATTGGATACAATATTTCCGAGTTGAATTTTGTAAAAAAAAAAAAAGGTGTTGTTTTGGATTATTTTGGGCTGTTAAAAAGTTTTTTTTTTTCGGCCCACCCTATTATGAAAAAAGATAGTATTTATTTTTCAGTGAGTAAAGAAACACACCTATTCAGATCGATTTGTTGGATTTTTAATCTTTTTTATCCGTATCCGTTAAACTGAATTAATACGAATTCTGAGTGCTCTAACTCAACTGAATTCAGCCAAGTTTAATTTGGTTCAGTTTCGGTTGAACACAAAAAAAACCTGAATTCATGTTTAAAAAACCATAATTGTCTGTTTTTGCTTCATGTTCTGACAGCAGCAACTTCAAAATTTTCAATTTTCAATTTTCAATTTTAAAACACATCATATTATTTGAAAGTATGTACTTACCCTTCTCTATTTTTCAATTTTTTGTGTGTTTAATGTATTAAAAATGGTTTGAAATATAATGTTATTCAGATAATAAGATAATTATCTGGAAATGGAACAATTAGAGGATATTGTTATTGTATGAGGATAAATTGTAATCTATGGTTGTTGTAGTTGGAAGTTGTAATCTATGGTTTTAGTGTGCCTTTTGCTGCATTTTTCTACATTTTGCTACAAATTTAGTATGCCTTTTGCAGCGTTTTTTCTACAATATGGCGTACATTTTTCTGATAAAAACTGGACTTTCCAACCTCTAATCGAAGATATAATCGGTGGAAATCTTCATTTATATACCATGAACACTCAGTTAAAATTTGAGATCGATCCGACTGTTAGATCTCTAGAAATCTTTGTGTATTTGTGGGTGGTTTTCCCAAAAAACGGGAATTGGAGAAGTGTGTGTTTTTTATGGTGTAGAGATGTGTGAAAATGAAAAGGATTAGGGGTTTAAGGGGTATTTATACTCCCTTAAGCCCATGGACCTTAGGCCCATATTTCCTTTTTGGTCCATAATTAATCACATCTAATTAGCCTACTTATCCTTCCATCTTTATTATTTTATTATTTCTCTACTAACTCAAGTAAACTTTTCCACCATAATTAAATAATATATTAAATATTATTCTTAGAAATTTCGGAATGTTACAAGTCTACCCACCTTATAAGAGGTTTCGTCCTCGAAACCTGCTTAGTCCTTGTAAAAGGAATACTTCCTGTATTCACATCCTTTCTTGAACCAGCTAGCTTCCTAACTTGCCGGTTATCCTTTGTCTCACAATCATTGAGTGATTTTCATTAGTTTTAGCTGTCTTAGGTAGCTTGTCCATGAAGTCCTCGATGATACGTTTCTTTATCCAGACTTTGCAAGTGCATATCACTTCCTCAAGCATGCTCTTCTTTCTTGTCATTTAAACAGAAACATTGCAATTACTATCATTACACTTGGATCTGAGTGACCATTCCGTCCAATTACGATCTTTAGCAAATATACTGCTTTGCAATATGTTCAAAACATATTAATTCAAAAAAAAAAAGAAACCTTTCCAGTTTCTCCTTAAGGATTACTTCTTAAAATCCCTTTGTCTACTCTTTGAGATAGAACACTCCTTGCAATTCTTGAGCACATCAATTGCATAACTTGTCGAAAAACTCCTTAAGTCACCATTTAAACCTTCTTTCATTCTCAGCTCTGCATCAATACGTAGGGTCCATGAGTTATAGCTGTCTAAGGTAGCTTGATCATGAAGTCTGTGCTGATACATCTTTCTTCTCTTGACTAATGAAATCTCGTCTTGTCCTCTGAATATTGTTGTCTATTGCTGCATAGCAAGTTGTCTGACATATCATAACCATTTATTTTAACCGACTTCCATTTTTAGCATGTGTTGGCCTTCATATGGATATTTATAATACTATTCTCTCTTTACCGACCTAGAGGACTTCCCGTTGGTGATCACATGAATATCAGTTACACACTAATCATTCATGTTAAGACTTAATTCCAATAACATAAGTATAAGCCATCTCTAACCCTTCCCTGCATGTCTTTCCAGCTTTTATCCGTGGTTTCTTGTACCCTCTTTCAGCGTTACTGTCGGTTTCACCTTCATAATACTTGCGGTTGTTCTTGTCTATGTAGGCAAAGTATCTTATTCTTCCAAAACTATTACATACCATGAACTCCTTAACTAACATTTCCGATGAGATAGCTTCTCGTATTGGTATTAAGTGAGCACCTTTCTTCAAACGGTCCTCAATCACCCAGATAGTATCATGGTTTCTAGCTGTACACGGTATCTAAGTTATGAAATCCACGGTGATGCGTTCCCATCTCCATTCCGGTGTTTCTAATGGTTGTTCCTTTACATGCAGCTTCTGATGTTCTGCCTTAACTTGCAAGCAAGTAAAACACTTACTGACATATTCCACTACATCATTCTTCATACTCGGCCACCAGTAGTCTCTCTTAATATCTTGATACATCTTGGTGGATCTCGGATGAATCGAGTATCTCGACTTATGAGCTTTTTCTAAAATTCGGTCTCTAAGACCTCCATGGCAAGGAATCCACATGCGGTCAAATATAATCTTTACACCATGAGTGTTGTCGATCAACTCACCTTGTTGTCTAAAGATTCTCTCTTTCTTCATTAGCCTTTCATCTATGAGCACCTCCATTTGCACCTTGATAATTTCTTCGAAGAAATCTAAGTTAAGGATCAACTTCTAAGACTTCACTGTTGCAATGACTTCCTTATTCTTACGGTTGAGCGCGTTGGCAACCACATTAGCCTTACCCGAATAGTATTGATATCACAGTCGTAGTCCTTTATCAATTCTAACCATCTCCTATGCCTCATAGTCAACTCCTTCTGCTCGAAGAAGTACTTTAAACTCTTATGATCTCATTCGTCATAACCATAAATGATGATGGAGCGTTCATCAATCCAAACGACATCATGAGAAACTCGTAGTATCCATATTGATTCTAAAATGATGTCTTAGGGATGTCTGCCTCCTTCACTTTCAACTGATGATCACCATATCTGAGATATATTCGGGAGAACCAACTAGCACCTTGCAACTAATCAAAGAAATCGTCGACCTGTGGCAATGAATATATATTCTTCTCCATAAGCTTAACCAATTTGCGGTAATCTATACATATTCTCATACTTTTGTCTTTCTTCTTCACGAACAACACAGGTACACCCAACAAGGAAACACTCTACATTAAAGCACCTTTGTCGAGGAGTTCTTGCCGTTTGGACATTAACTCTTTCATCTCGGACAGCGCCAGACGGTAAGGTGCTCTCGCGACGGGTCGTTCTCTTGGTATTACTCCTATCTAGAATTCTACCTCTCGTTCCAGTGGTAACCTCGGAAGGTCCTCTAGGAACACTTATGGATAGTTACACACTATAGGAACATCTTTCACTTCTTTTGCCTCGGTCGTAGCTTTGACAACATACGCCAGGTAGGCACTACACCCTCGTCTTAACAAACTTTCAGCTTTTATCATCGGAATGACTTTAAGCCCTGAACTTTCCTTAATACTATAAATCGTCACTGTACCGCCATCCAAAGACATAAACCTTATCAACTTGCTCTTACATGCTATACGAGCTTTAAACTCAAATGTCAAATCCATTCCCAAACGACATCGAACTCTCATAAGGTCAACATAAATAGTAGCAAGGAACTCACGTCCCTCTAGTCCTACCTTACGATTCATAACCATTCTCATACTCTAACGAAAGTATCGCTAGCGGCCCCTTCCATAAAGTCTCAGGTACACAACTACATTCTTCTTAGCATCTTCTTTCATATTCGCTACACTATGTATTCTCATCCTTTCATTCCCTTTCAATTAGGATGCCTTGACATTCACCCGTCCTTCTCGATCACCTCTGCTTTTATCATCATTCGCTTCGTTACTCACGATCCCATCAAGTTCCCTTATGGAGTTAACTATTGCAGGCATACTACATGTCTTGACTCACTCTAGTTGGCTTATCTCTGCATCTCTCATGTTGCTTCCACTTGGACTTCCCAGTTCGGGCTGCCTTTGATGCTTCAGCGAACTTTGTTGGCATTGTAGTGCGAAACAATTAAGCAACTCCTTTGGTGTGCATGAATACAATCTCCAAGCGTGATCCTTCTTCATTACTTCCTAAAGTCTGGTTGGCGCGTGTCTTACCACAGCGTCCAGTACGACCTCCTCGCGTTTGTCCCTTTGTATCAGTCATCTATCTTATCCCTAAGGAAACACAAACGTCATCACTCAAGGAACTATTTAGTACAAGGATAGTAAGGTTAACATGTAATAATAGTAGCCAGTTGTGATTAGCTGATCACGTTACTTTCCGTGCCCTATAAACTTCCCCTTATGAGTCTATTTGTGCTAAGTTCTACTTTTAAACAGTTAATCAATCAAACAATCAGTTAATCATATCCCTAACATACACATATCATTTCTTTAGCAATTAAGCTAACATCATTACACATTGTTTAACCATACACTTTACCTTTACTTTGTTTGCTTGAGTGACACATAGCATTCTTGAATTGGCATATTCTTTCTTTTCTTAGTTAAGTCTCGTTCTCTGTTCGAGTCTAAGCATGTAGGATGCTTAATTCTCTCGAACTTATGCTCTGATACCAACTTGTAAGGCCCCGATGCCGACGCCCTACACTGGACATTGGATTTACTCATAAACACAGTTCTACATATCAAAGTTAATTAAAACTTTACGCGGAGTATCAAACTTTCATTAAACATTCATAACATTTCATAAACTTGTCTTAATAAAACATTCTTGTCTTTCAAATTAAACATCAATTCATAAAAACAACTTGAGTCTTTAGATGCCAGCCTCTAATTCACCTGTCATGTGCCTTGCTCAAGCCAGCTGCCTCATTCTACTCACCTGCGTGAATACTAAAAGTCAGCTACGCTGAGTGAGTTCTAGTTAATCATTCAACATGAAATACATTCACTTACCTTCATATATGCATCCGAATATACACATTAAGTAATTTACTTATTACTTTCATTTCATACATTCTTACATACGTTCATACTTTATTACTTCTATGCTATATACTTACTGTTCCTTCTATCTCAAATATTCTTAGGGTCTGATCCCTTTCATTTTCTATCTCAGATATTATTAGGGTCTGATCCCTCTCCTTTTCTATCTCAGATATTATTATGGTCTGATCCCTCTTTCCTTGTCTATCTCAAATATTATTAGGGTTTGATCCCTTACTTCTCTATCTCAGATATTATTAGGGTCTGATCCCTTTCCTTCTTCCACACTCGTGCATACTTTCTTTACATACCCATATCTTACTGTACCTTTATATATATATATATATATATATATATATATATATATATATATATATATATATATATATACACATATATATATACTTCCTTTAACATTCATACATACTCACATGTCATACATGTATCTTTCCTACATATTCATATTTCATATACATACCTTCCTTGTCAATACGTGTCATATCCGAAGATCGTTCACGTACCGACAAGCTTTCGTTCACATTCAAGATATATATTATTTATCGCATAAATCATACATGGCATACACTTACCATTTAAGGTAAGTGTATAAACTATCACATCGAGTATGCACACAGCCCTGAAAACATAACAAGGACATGGTGCTAGAAACTCACCTGGATCATGTTACGTTCGTCGTTAACGGTTATTCCTCTCTTTAACTGGGCTCGGCTAACTGTACAATAATTATGTGTACCAATACATGTCCTAATCGCATTATTTAGATTTCAGCAAAATGGCTTAGTCTGGTCTATTCTAATTGAGTGTTCCCATCCCATTATGCACATTATATTCAAACACACATTTTATTCAAATGCACATTGTATTCAAACACACATTTTATTCAAATGCACATTGTATTCAAATGCACATTGTATTCAAATGCACATTGTATTCAAACCCGCATTGTATTCAAATGCACATTGTATTCAAACAAACATTGTATTCAAATGCACATTGTATTCGAATACACATTGTATTCGAACAAACATTGTATTCGAACACACATTGTATTCAAACACACATTGTATTTAAATGGTTTCTCACTCGCTTACACCCACTGTTGGGTTTTTAGGATTTCATTTTCATTATTTCTACATATTTTAACCTCTTTTCTCATATTCTAATGTCATTTCATTCCTTAAACATTTCATTTCTATCTTTGATTAAGATCTAGTATGTTTATTCATAAACCTTGAACCTTTATTGGTTTCAAACCCGTTTAGGCTAGATCTAGGGTTTCTAAGTGAACCGTATATACTCACGAGTTCATTTAGTCCACTTTAATCATCAAGTTTACATTTTTATCAAATGGTAAGGTCCGATTTACTATCCTACTAAATTTCATGCAAAACCGACTTCGTTTACCCGTTCTTTTCACAAACAGAACACTACTAGTTTTACCCGAAACGAACCAAATAACCCGTTTACCAACAAGTTTATTACTTTATCAATAATCATGACCCGATCTATCATCCTATCAAGTTTCATGCAAATCCGTGCACGAAAAGTAAGCTTTTTTTAACAAAAACATACCTTTGAGGTTTTTGTCTGAAATCACTCGAGAACCCAAAACCATATCAAACAAACTCCGATTTGAGTGATTCAAGCGACCACGGAACTGCCTCGCCCCGATCTACAAACCCATCATCTTGCCTTCGCCGGAAACCGCCGCTACAGTTGCCAGAACAGCTAAACAGTCGCCGGAATATTCACTTTTGAGCTGCTACGGTTTTGCTTATAAACACCGGACTTTCCGACCTCTGATCGAATATCTAATCGGTCGAAATCTTTATTTATATACCATGAACACTCAGTTAAAATATGAGACTGATCCGACTGTTAGATCTCCGGGAATCTTTGTGTCTTTGTTGGTGGTTTTCTCAAAAACGGGAATTGGAGAAGTGTGTGTTTTTTTATGGTGTAGATATGTGTGAAAATGGAAAGAATTAGGGTCTTAAGGGGTATCTATACTCTCTTAAGCCCATGGACCTTAGGCTCATCTTTCCTTTTTTTGGTCTATAATTAATCACATCTAATTAGCCTACTTATCCTTTCATCTTTATTATTTTATTATTTCTCTACTAACTCAAGTAAACTTTTCCACCATAATTAAATAAAATATTAAATATTATTCTTAGAAATTTCGGGATGTTACAAAGGTAAACAAAAATTAATTATTAGTAAATGTATTTTCGTTTTTTATACAATCCTACAAATCCGTATTTTAAACTTTTAATTAAGGTCACCAAAACATGTTTAAAGTTATTGAATAAGAAGTATAATCTATAAGTTTATGAGGTTAAGAGTGAATATGTAGCTATAAGTGAAGCAAATAACATTTTGTCTTTATAAATTATGATGATTGTCTGCAAATTAAAGAATGGGCAAAGACACATGCTATTAATGATCCCAAAGCCAAACACTTTAATTCTTATTCACTAAATGGTGATTTTAAATGTTTGTTTTTTAGTTTTAGTTTAACACTTTTTAATGTTTGTATCTTAATTTTTTCTTAATATGCGTAACACAATTTAACCTGATTAAATACAGAATTTGACCAATTAGCAACAAACTTTTAAAGCTTTCTATACTCTTCAACCTCAACAAACTTTTTCATTTTCTTATATTTTTCCATTTTTTTAATTACGCCTAAATGCCAAAATTAATGTTTAAAATAAAACACCATTTTATTATTTCAAAAATAATAACTTTTTATATTTTTGGAACTTGACTAATTAACCAATTTGATTTTAAAATTTGTATAATTATGTCGAAATTATCTATTACAATACAACTGTACTAAATCTTTTTTTTGGAAATTTACTAATTTTTTTATTCAAAAAAGTGAACCATAGCTTTGGATTTAATAGATCTAACTACAAAGTCATTGAATGTGTCTTATACAAAAGTTAAAATAAAAATTTTTTTATAATAATTTGTATATTTATTAATTACAGTTTTATATAATTATATGTTTTTGTTCATATACAAAGCATGTGTGTATGTTTTAACTTCATTCAAATTTTATTAACAAATACAATATTTATGATCTGTCAAATTCTAACAATATAATATAATTATAGTAGTACCTCAATATCAACAAACATTATTTGACTAATTCTCAATGACATCTAAAAGATTTCCAATCAAAAGAAAGTTTTCATTTTTTTTATTTGACCAATTTCTAATTATGTTTAAATGTCAAGATGCATGCCTAAAATATACCACACATATTTTTTATAACCATTTTATAATCATAGCTCATTGTCTCTTGAAACTAACAAAATTCGAATACGAGCCAGTCATGAACAATATTTAACGAAAAACTAGCACAAAAGAAATTGTATGGAATATGTATAATTTACCAAAACAAATATGACCTTTTAAAGTTAAAAGTTAGACGTTTTAATTAAAAAATTGATTTTTTTTCTTGATGGTAAGTTACTAACTATATATTTTTTTTCCAGTTTGACATTTGTTAGAAGTAATTCGAATTTATAGCAGCCAAGTCTAAGAGATTCGCAATACAAAGTTTATCATTCATTTCAAAGTTTATACCGTTTGGATAAATGAGACGAATATTGTAGGTTATTAGTTACTTGTAATCGTCTTTGTATTTACATATAATCTTAGATATTCACTATAATTGATTATTTATGCTAAATAATCATCATCTTTAATTTTAATGATATATTCCAATCATTTATACATTTATTTATTTCTGTTTTTAAGAATCGAATTTGACAACTCTTTTGTAGCTTTTAATAGTCTCTAATCTCAACAAAGTTTCCATCTTTTATATTTGAACAATTTTTAATTAGGAATAAATGTCAAGATTATTGTATACAATTGAAAAAAGAATTATATAATGAAATTAATTTTAAATAAAGATGTTAAAGAGTTTGAAACATAATTTACTGTAGATTGCATTCACTTTAATAAAATTTTAATTAGGGAATGACTTCTATATACTAAAATTAAAATTAACTGGTTTAATTTTAATTATCTCTATATTATTTATTTATACTTAATTAGTGAAATTAGTAGAATAAAACTTTATTGGTTCGATTTAACTTAATGCATTTAACTAAAAGGTCTTTGAATCGAAATAAAACAAAAGTTTAATTACAAAATAATTTATAATAAAATATACCTTTATTATTTATTAATGTTGAAATGAAACTCATAATACCTTAAGACTTTAGTTGATATTTACTCAGGTTGCTATGATTTATTTTGATTTTTATATTGTGAAGAAAAATAACTTTTTTTGTGAAATGTCGAAGAAGTTGATGGTGGGCTAATATGATGATAACATGTTCATTTCTTCGTTTGGTTTTTTTAAATTAGGTGTATAGTAAGTTTGTGTAAGTATTAACTTTTTATATACACAATCTATATGTTTAATATTTTGGTTACAAACTTATGTTAAATATTTGTGTTGGTTTAATATGTTAGTTATGAAATTTTATGGTTGTCTATATTTATATGGTTGTTTCTATGTTTTCAACTCATGTGTAACGTGGGCTACTATTATAGAAATATATTGGTGGGTTAGATACTTTTACATAAATGAAAATCTGATCATCTATGTCGATTCAAGTTAGCCGGTAGTCTTCATATCCAGTTGAATAAGTTGTGTTATTGTTATTTCATGTGTAATATTTTTAGTTTTCATGTCTTTAATATCTATGTTAACACCAAATATAAATAACCTATAATTGTCACTAAAGTTAACAGTACTTGGTTTCCCGGTATTCTAATTTTTCTGTTTTGTGTATTAAAATCATTCATTAAGTTAGCAAAATTGAAACATCGTGCTATATAAAATTTTGTTTTTATATTTATGTTGTTCATCTTTTTCATATACTAACCATATTATATTCTATTATAGATGTCTTTAAAATTAAAGAAAACGTAATTTTTAGTCAATCAACGTCTTCCAATAAGAGCGGTAATTCAAACGGTTTGTCATTTTAATATTTTTTAGTTACCCTTTAAATGTTTTTTAAGAATGCATTTTTTTTTGTAAACGTGAAGCTTCAACGCCAAGAGAACTATTACTAGCATTTTGAACGGTAAAATTTTATTTTAAACACGTTAATACACTATATTGTATTAAAATAATATTTTTTTATTAACTAAAATATAGTAAATAAAATTTTTATGTTATTAACTAAAAGTTAGGCACTTGTAACAGAAAATTATAAACGATTTTTAATATATTTATTTTTAACTACATTATACATTTTTGATAAACAAATTTTTAATAAGATTGAATGTATGTTTACACATTTCTTTTTTCTGTTTTCTTTGTTAGAAATGATACGAAACAAATTTTTAATAAGATTGAATGTATGTTTACACATTTCTTTTTTCTATTTTATTTTCTTAAAACCAATTAAAATATATGTTTTAGTTAAGATGTGTATACGAATCAATTTATGTTAATTAGAGGCGCAAAGATATTTCTCCATTATTTTTTACTTATATTTGGCTAACTCAATTTATATTGTTTCCAAACTTTGCAACAAAATTCACAAATTTAGTTGTGGTCCATATAAAAAATCAGTTTTTTTGGTTTTTAAGTAAGATCATACCAATTATTTTTTTTATATTTTTAGTTTGAACTAAAATTTTCATAAACACATTATGCTAAATAAAATCAAAAAGACCAAAATTATTTTGACTCATAGATTGGTTATAAAACTCGGTGTGCCAATAATGTAACTAAGGAAGATGGATCGGTGTGCCAATAATGTTACTAAAGAAGATGGATCCGAAGGACGGTTTGTGTGATGGAACTAGAATGCGAGTAATTAATTTGGATAGGCGTTTTGTTGTAGTAAAAGTTATTTCGTGTACTAATACTGGTTATCGTACTTATATAATTCGTTGTGGTCTAACACGTTCAGATAACAAGCTTTTGTTTAAATTGAAGAGAATGTAGTTTTTTTCCAGTTGTAGTCTGTTTTGCAATGACCATTAAGAAAAGTCATGGTCAATCACTAAAAAGAGTTGACATATATCTCAAAGACTTGGTGTTTACACATAGACAACTCTATGTAGATTTATCAAGAGCAAAGAGTGGTGTTAAAATTCTTATATTAAACAATGAAGGCAAAGTTACAAATAAAGAATAAATGCGGTTTATAAGAAAGTCTTTTTAGTAGCCTATGAATTTTACATTTTTAACTTTTGAATATGTTTTCAAAGATTGTAATTTGAATGTTGTTTGGGTTTATATTTGTATTTCACAATCATTGGTTTTCGTACCAATATTAGTTACAACTTAAAGTATGTTGTCGTCCCGAATAACATATAACAACTTATGTTGTCCTTTCAAATGACATTTGTTTGTTTGAAAATTTCAATATTTCCACCAGTACACGGGTTAATAACCTAGTTAGTTCCCAAAATAAATACAATTAATGATTAAAAGTTCATACTAGTTCAGATATAATATAAACATTAATTTATTACGTACTAGGTTTTATCCTCCGTATTATGAGGGTTGTCACATTCTTCGTTTCTAATATTTATATATTTTTTTGGATTCTAATTTTATTTGTAAGAAAGTTATTAATATGCTTAGGGTTTGATGATAAAAGGATTTCACAAATAAATGAGATGTTATAACTCATTTAAAAGCTATATGTGTTTGGTAAAACCCATGACCCGCTTATTTTTTTTACTATAAAATTTTTTCTTAATTATAAATAATACATATTTTAAAAAAAGTAGGCTATTAACTTTTAGTATATTCCCAATTTATAGGATTTTCATACAAATATTTATTTGATGAGATTAATTTTTAATATAATGAGATGTTATAACTCTTTTAAGGGTTATCTGAGTTTGGTGAGATCCGTACCTGGAAATTCGGGTCAAATGCATGAGAAACTTCCATTTACGAATAAAACAATCTGGTGACTTTAGAGAATGTAGGAAGCAACTAGAGATCTTTTAAAGGCTCCGTTTATATATATATATATATATATATATATATATATATATATAGGGGATGGATCTTGCGAGAATTGATATTACAGCGAGAATTGCGAGAAGTGAAGATATAACTCCATGAATACCTAATTTCATTCACTTTCATATGATGTTACATACATATATGTAGGTTGGTTGTATTTATATCTTAATTGCATATTCAAACCTACCTACAAACATATAAATGTACCGAGCCACATTCAAACCTATGTACCTACATACATACAAACATAAATACACATATACAAACATACGTACATATATACAAACATACGTACCTACACACATACATATGCACCTACACAACGCACCTACACATAAGAAATGGAGTGAAATTAGGGATTGATGGAGTTACACCTTCACTTCTCGCACTTCTCGCTGTAAAAAAACTTCTGAAATGATCCAATACCTATATATATATATATATAGGGGATGGATCTTGCGAGAAGTGATATTACAGCGAGAACTGCGAGAAGTGAATGTGTAACTCCATTAATCCCTAATTTTTCACTCCCTTGCTTATGGTGTTACCTACATGTATGTAGGTTGGTTGTATTTATGCCTTAATACACAATCAAACCTACCTATACACATACAAATGTACCGAGCCACATTGAAACCTACGTACCTACACACATACAAACATACGTACCTACACACGTACATACGCCCCTACACACGTACATACGCACCTACACAACACACCTACACATAAGAAATTGAGTGAAATTAGGGATTAATGGAGTTACACCTTCACTTCTCGCACTTCTCGCTATAAAAAAAACTTCTGAAATGATCCAATACCTATATGTATATATATATATATATATATATATATATATATGGAAGAGATATTTTGAGAACTTTGATGAGTTGTAAGAACTTTAAGAACTCAATTTGTACCACACATTTAATTAAATGGTATAAAATATGTGGCTGATATTAAATCTGATTAAAATATGAATCAAGAAAGATAATAAAGATATTTAATGATTACACAAATTTAAATGTTAGTTACGCATGTGTAATAAGTTGATTCAGTGTGTAAAAAACACTGTAATTTTTTTACGTTACTTACAATTACGTATTACATAAGTGTAAAAAAATCAAAAAAAAAATTGTTATGTTGAGTTCTTTCGAGTTCTTAAAACTCAAAGTGGTTCCCAAAAAAATACATACATCACACTGTAAAGGGACTTGAACACAATCAAGCAAGGGTCATGAAAAATGGGCAGTGTGACATCGTATTTACATAACCAAGTGGTTGCTGAAAAAGTTCTAAGATTAATCACCTTAAGCATATGCTTACATTGTGATCACAGATATACATAATTACATAAAGAAAGATATAAGCAAATGAAGAACCAGGATCTACCTAAAAAGTGATATTTAAAAAAAATAAAAAAAAAATGAGTAAGGACTACCTCTTTTGAAAGAAAATGATGTTGAAGATGTAAAAACTACAGGAAAAGGAAGATGTGAGAATTAAGAAAACGAGACGACTTTTATATAGATTAAAGAAAGGCCCTACTTTTGATTTCTCAGCGATGTGGAACGAGTAGTGTTACCGTCATTCAAACTAAATACGAAGAATATACATATATTCATAAGACTTCAATTTGGTACCTTGTAATTTCATAATAAATCTCCATATTCAACAAATATGATACCAAAATATCGAATTTAACTAAGAGATAAACTTATAGCACACATAACTTTTAACAAAGTCAATTTAGAAGTTTTCTGTGAAACTCCATACCTATCACTGCTAAAACTAAAATAATCTTCTTGTAATATTATTAAATGTTTTAGCATTGGAACATATATAACATGAAATTAAGTAACTCATCCGTCAAATTTCTCAGCCTCAATGGAGATTACATTATGCTAATATATTTGAAAGACTTGTCTTTTTCAGTTAAACATAAGCAAGATTTTTATGCTAAAAATGGACATTTGGACGAATCTACTTCAAAAACAATATAGAATTCAGTACTTCGTATAGAAGAATTTTTAAACTATTTTTGGTAAATTCAGTATAAGGCACCATATTTCAAGAAAAGAGTTTTGTATTACACAGTGTTTTAAAAACCGGTTTAAACCGGCCGGTTGAACCTGTTAAACCGGATTTCGCACAGTAGGCCGGTATTTTTGACCGGTTTGCTAGAACATCATACCGGCGGTTTTTGTCTAAAATACCGGTTTTACCGGCAAACCGGTTTTAAGCCCGAGAAATTTTAGATATTTTCAGCCCATATTTTTTCAAAATTACTTTTTACCCAACAATTATCATTCAATCGTGTAAAATTTAGGAATATTTTTTAAAATTGAGTGTTTTTGCATTATTTTTTTAATATGGATTAATTTTTAGATTATTTTTTGTTATATGAATCATTTAGTTTTGAGTTATTTTTGGATTGAAGTTACATTTATAAGATATTATAAGGTAAACTATTCAACCGGTTGAACCTCCTGATATAACCCGGTTCAACCGGTTGTACTATTTTTTATCTCAATCTGATGCAAATAAAATACCGCTTTTTAAAACATTGATATTACACAGAATGAGCGAGCAAATTATATATGTCATCTATAATATTCTCAAACATACAAATTCATAATATCTCACCATATTTAGACGACACTTCTAATAATTAAAGCCAGCAACTTCAATTGTAGCTATATAAAAGGATAGAAGATTGACTTACCAAAAGAAGAAATTACAAGGACATTATTGAAAACTAAAGCCAATTGTGAAAAGTTGGAGTTCCCCATCAAATCCCACAAATTAAAGCCAACAATTATCTATACTATATTATAAAGCATTTGAGAGATACAATTTCTAATTCATGACTTACTAGTACTAATGCATGTTTTAAAATGGTTGAGAGGGCATTATTATTATTATCTTTTGCCTGATACCCTAGGATTAAATTTAATGATAACCGGCTATCTATAACATACATAAATGACTCCCAATAGACTAGGACTTGGCATTGTTTTAGTAATTTCATGATTACCCCTAAGTTAACCATCACTAGTCTCATTTGACATAATCTGAATCCTCTTATTTATTACTTAACTAATTCTTTCTTCACATCTTTATAAAGTACTTTTTCTTTATTGAACTTTACATCCCTACTTACAACCAAACTCCACAACCTATAACACTGTACACTTTCTAGATAGTTACTCTAGAAATACACATTTAATTGTTCTAGGTAACTTACCCTGGTTTACATGGGCATGAGCTAATGATCCAAAACTTCTTAGACCATTGTAATCCATCGTATTCCCTAAACAAACCTCCATCCGTGCCTTCAAGGTATACGGTATCCTGAACACTGTTATCAACTAACCAACATTCTTACTTGTTTTTGACTTGTCTGTATAGGTCATTGGTCTTCACTTGTTACTCGCTAGCTTAATGGATAAGTTCGCATGTCGAATAGCTACGACGCGTTGAACAACCGGAAATTAATTTTATTATATAATAAGGCACATATGATCGTTGTTAAGTTCACTTAATTCACACACTTGCAAAGATAGACGGTTTTTGGAATTTGAGAAAAGAACGTTTAATGATGTGATATATATCATGGTAACAAATGACAACATATGGATTAATACATTATTATATATAATAATTAAGAAGTTTGGCGACACAATCACGTGATTGGTCGCCAAACTTCTTATTTGCTTTTAATTTGTTTTACATTTTTAAACTTGTGTCCGTTCGCTGCTGTAAAATACAAGGTTTTTTAATCGTTGATATCATCAAATGATCCCAGCCAAATTCGCGTCAGCTCGCAGTCGCAACCCAAGTTTTTTTTCCCATGAGTTATTTTAGTCCATCGATTCCTGACGAATCCGCGTCAGATCAAGGCCACAACCGCATATATTTTTTTTTGTTTACGCCATGGTCTTTTTTATGTAAATATGTTAATTTGTTGTATTTTGAGTGTGGACGAATTAACTTATTGCTTAATTTCAGAGTCGTAACCTGATACCAACCGAACCTGTGTTGGTTCAACATCACAACATTTGGTTTTCTATGTACGATTTAGTCTTGAGAACGTTGATTCCGACGGAATTCACGTTAGTTCGCAAACACAATGCGTGTGTTTTTTTGTCTGTCGATTCATAATCAACGAATTCGTATCAGTTCGCAACTACAACGCAAGTGTTTTTTTTCTTCACATTTTTTTATTTTTAAATTTTAAATATGTTAAATTGTTGTATTTAAGAGTGGACGAATTTATGGTTTGCTATACCAACCGAAGTGTCATCAGTTCATAACCACAACACATGTTTTGTTATGTAAATTTGTTGTATTTTAGTGATGACAAAGTTTTTTTTATTATTTATTGGGGTGTGGGGTTAATTACTGGTTTCATTACCTGGAAACGATCGAATTCACCTCGACTCACAGGCGCACTGCAATATTTGATAAGTTGTATGAGTACGACGATCAATAACATCAACCCGGCTCAACGCGCCGAGAATCTTCCTAATTTACAACAATTAGCAAATTCGCCTAATCAAACTTAGACCTGAAATTAATTGAGATCGATAAGCAATCGAACCAAAATAAGACCGAGGGAAGTGCTCCAATCCACCGTCCGCTTTCACACACTCAGTACCATTTTCTTTAAAGACTTTGTTAGCCAAGGACTTCCATCATCATTTTCTTTATACATGTATATTGAGGGTGGCTCTGATAATAGCAATTTTCATCCTCATCAAACATAAATGTGTGATTAAGCTAAAAAAAAGATAGGACTTTCGGGTAGTTTTTTTGTTGTTTCAATGGAATGTTTAGAAATCCTTAGTATAATGAAAGATTGTTGAATTCCATGAATCAAATGAATTTGGAGGAAACTAAAACTGTTCAAATTAAATTCTTACGTTAACCAACCAGACATAAATTTTTACGGAGAATTTTCCAATTGTAAATCCAATCGCATCGAATTCCATGTACCAAACTGGCCCTAAGTTGTGTTATTGGTTAAATCATTTATTTTTGAAAGTGTCCTTTCGCCTTTTAATTGAATGAATGTATAAGTAAATAAAGAGAACAAGTTATATTAACCCTTTCTCCTCTCCAAAAATAAAAAAATGAGGGTGTTAAAAGAGGTAGGTTGGCAGCTCCAACAGACAAATTAACACATTTTGCATCAACTCACAAACCTGACACTAGCACGAGTTATGTATTGAAACGTTTGACAATACTCGAAAATTTGCATCAATTATGTCTGGGTTACAAACTTTAAGTTTGTTACATTTCAAGGATTCATGTGGCCAAAACAAAACTCACTGTGTATACATAAATAAGATACCTCAAGATCTAGTACTTGTGCTAGTTGAAACCAACATTAACTCTAGATAGATAATAAATTACATTATTGCCCCTTCACATAAACAATGCTCGGACACACTACAAAATCTTTTTCGTACAATCGACACTTTATCTAAAACTGTTTGCAGCAGCGAGCCGCTTCACCCACTGGCTCTGACTGGTCAACCACGAAATCGGGTTCCCGACCATAGCACACCATCTCAAGTTCAAAAGGGCCAAAGCAAGATTCTCCTTGGAATCTTTGAACAGGTCTAAAACAAGTGACTCGGCTTCTGAATCTTCTGAATAAATAAGGTCCTCGAAAACCGCTTTGTTTTTGTTAATGTCTTCTTCAGATAGCATGTGTATACTCATAACTTGCAGGGCTTCCATGGCTGTGTTGTGGAAGCCTTGGTTCACGTATGCTGTGAAGACATGACCGCATGTTACGGGGTCTGGTGGAACCTGCTCTTTGTGCATGCGGTCCATCACAAATTCGATTATGTCTATTCTATCCTGTATAATCAGTTCATACATAAGCAGATATAGGTTTTGCTTTATAAAGCTTCAACATGCGTAGTTTTTCCAGCCCGAGCTTGGCTTGTTTAGTATTTATTAGTTATTTAATTTTATCATAACCTTGTGCATAGCGGTTACCATTATGTAAATATATTTTTTTAATATACTCGTTAAAAAATATATAAATAATTGAACTCATTTATTAATGAGCTCCAATATAGGCTCGAGCTCGTTTAAGCTCAACTAGATTCGAGCTTTTTAGCGAGAGCTGATCTCGAGTGGCTTGAGTTTTCCCTAACATTTTCACATGGTTACAGAAAACTAGGGTGTAAACGAGCCAAGCTGGTCCTTAGCTACTCGAGATCGGCTCTCTAAAAGCTCAAATCGAGCCGAGCTAAAACGAGCACGAGCCTAAAGTAAGCTTGTTTAATAAACGAGTGTGAACCCAAACCAAAACTAGGCTAGTATTTATAAATTTTTAAATTGATATATTAAATATATATTTTCATAATGATCATTATTATATATAGAACTATGATAAAAATAATTAAACACTATACATTATGTTATATATAAAACTTATAGATAAAATGTATGAATAATAAACTATAATAAATACATACAAATTAATTAATAAATAATAAACAAGCCAAAGCTCAAGCTTGAAAAATTACTCACGAGCCGCTCAAGCTTTAGAATAAGATCTCGAAATGAGCTGAGCTTCAGCTCTAGTGAGTTAAACAAGCTGAGCTCGAGCCAAGACGAGATTGGGCTTGGCTCTGCTCGGCTCGGCTCGGCTCATTAACACCCCTACCAAAAACAATGTTTTGTTTCATAATTACTATGGAAGAAGCAACTAGAAACCTTCTGTGACGCTACATCGATAATCGTGTTGAACAACACGGCATCGAGTTGGATTCCTTCCGAACAAGCTTGGTTTAGAAGATTCAATGCTTCATCAAAATCTTCTGAAGCCAACACGAGCTGATAATCATTGATTATTATAATGGATTAATATAACATTTTGTATAATTCATGAAACAATTAAATGTGACAAAAAGGAATTAAATATTGGAATACCTTTAAAAGAGATGTATAAGTTTGCGTTTGTGGTGGATACCCATAACGAATCATCATGGCGATCAAACCCTGAGCAGATTTGAATGACCTGCTAATACTGCAACAGTCGATCATGATATTACATGTCACATCATTCGGACGATACCCATGTGACAACAAAGTTTTAAACACGTTTATCGCCGTTTGATCCTGGATCACAACACAACATGATGTCATTATCACAATATACACACATATATATAGACACGCACATACACATGTATATATACACACACATGCACGCGCACGCGCACGCGCACACGCATATGTATATAGACACATAAACGTCGGGCAATGTATACAGTGGCTAAGCGTGTGTTTTTTTAACGGTGCGTCAATGCGTTTCGTTGCTCCTAGAATTTCTTTGGACACGTGGCTTCCGACACTTGTTAGTTGTTATTTTCTTTTTAGCATAACCCTACTCTATGTATATGTATATATATGACCATACATGTATGTATTACCCACCTCCTTAGCCTCAATAAGTGAATGCAAGACAATGTTGTAAATTGGAGTTCCCGGGGTAAATTGGTTTTCTGCCACACGCAAGTAGTGCAAGAGCCCACTTATCATCCCCTCTGATCCAAGTGCCTTTAGCTATAAATTATAAAGAAGAATAAAAAAAAATTAGGGTTCCAAAACATAATAAAATCATAATTTCATACAAGTTCACCTTACACATTCATATAAAAATTATCAACTTTGGGTTCACAATATTTCATTAACAAGGGACTTACCAAGTTCCTGATTGACACATAACTGTGTTGAATGCCATTTCTCATCATATCATCCTCTATTGCATTTATCCTTCTAGTAGCTTCCGCTTGTGACAAAATATTTCCATTTTCGTAGGGAGCGTTCACATTGCCAAATAATGAAAATAGCAATTCGTATGTCTTAATAGTCGGAGCTATTTTCAACTGCTTCATTTTACCAAATATATGAACTCCACGTTCGGGTTGATCCTACAATATTAAACAAACATAGATTTTCATGAGATTTATAGCATTATTTCATCTAAAATGCTAACAATGATTTCAAAAATAAAACTAATAGTAAAAAAACGCAAGGTTTTTGTTTTTTTGAAAAAGATTCATCATGCGAAACTCACATGAAAATTTCATCATTTATGGTGCCCTGATTTCGAATCCCCCTCAAATATCAAGTTTTTTAGTTTATTTCCATTTGAATGTAATAACGTGAAATTGGTGGCTTTAGAGCTAAGCCACTCGTTAGCTACCTGAGATTGGTTCACTAGAAGCTCAAACTGAACCGAGTTTCAACGAGCTTGAGACTAGAAATAAAGCTTGTCTAACAAACAAATCCAATCCCGAGCTTCATTACCGCGCTCGAGAGCCAACATGAGCCTGTTATTTATATATTTTATATACTATTATTAAAGATATTAAATATATATTTATGTAGAAACAATTATTTTTAATAAATCACTATTGTATACAAAATCATAATAAAAATAACTAAACGGTATATATTATGTTATACAGATACATTTAAGTAATATAAAATAAAAATATGTAAAATGTATATAAATAAATAAAAAATAATAAACAATCCGAGCTCGAGCTTAAAAAACTACTCACAAGCCGAGCTCAAGCTCAAGAGCTCTCAGATGTACATAAAAATTAATAAACCAGCAAAGACCGAAACAAGCTCAAGAATAAAAAAATTACTCACAAGCCGAGCTCTCGTAAGTTAAACTAGCCGAACTCGAGCTCTCGTACATTTTATCAGTCGTTTGTTAAAACTTCCACAAATATATGGAGGGTTGTTATTTGGGAAAATGAATTTGAAACGTCATTCATTGTTAATGATCGAAAATGATAAACAACAATATTAAGAAAAAACTTGTTTGCTAACCAGTGTGTCACATGCTTCAAGCAGCTTATTATAAGGATGTGCACTTTTAGATTGAGCCATCTGATCCAAAAATGCCTCAGCCAAATCCAATTCCAAGCTTTCACTGCAACCAACTGATATTGCTGCAAAAGTTGAATCATGTGGCTTCAAATTCCTTTGTTTCATCAAATTTAGCTGCCAAAAAAAAAGATTATGACAAACCAAATGAAGTGGTTAATTTAATACAAAACTGTACATTGCAAAATAAAGAAATGTAGTTAACAAATACCACTTCTATGCCATCATGGAAACCTCTCTCTCTAACAAGCACTCTAATGAGACCATCAAATGCAGCACGTGACGGTTTGACGCCAAGATTTTGCATCTAAAACAAATAAAATTAAATCAAATATCAGAAACTATGGATAGATGACAAGTCAGAAGCTTTCACATATCAGATATTAAATAATGAAAACTAGATAATCAGTTGTAATTAAACAGGAAGTAGAAAATAGTGTTTGGATGTGTTTTTGTTTTTAGAAGATTTAATAATAATCAGATAATCACATGTTTGACAATTATGATGATTTAAGTAACTAGCAAATAAAATGTCCAAAAATGACATTTTTGTGAAATGGAGAATTTCATATATATCATTTTACCCCTTATTTTTCCAAAACTTAAAATTCCATATTTATTCTTTTTTTATCTTAGAATTTTATACTCGCCTAATAAAGAAATTTTAAAAATATATATCTGGAAAAGGTAAGATTGTCAATAAATGAAATTCATTTTAGAAAGGATATATATAATATTTTGATTTTGGTTTAGGTGTATAATATACTTAAAGAAATTTTTAAGAGTATATATTGAATTCTCCTTTTGTGAATAGTATAGAGTATAGACAGATCGTTGAGTGGGAGTAAAAGCCGTTCAAGTTATTTCTCTTAGATAAAAAATCTTATTCTGTCGCAGCAGGTATGAGAATGATTATCCAAAACTGATTATTTGACCCCTAAACATGTAGAAGTAACGTTCTAAATTGTACATACAAATAATTTTATAACTAAACATGTGAAATGAAATATTACCTGATAGAATAACTGTTCTGCTAGCTCATCGTTCTTAAATGGCACACAAGCACGAATAACATCAGTAAAAGACAACCTCAAGATCTTTGTAACAAGAATACTTTTCGGATTTCCCATTACCGTTCCAACAGTGTTGACTTTGTTCACATCAAAGCCAACAACCTTTGGGTTGAACATAGTATTATTATTATCCTGATTACTTAATATAGGTATCGGTACATCTAATTTTGGAATAACCATTTTTCCTTCATCACTTATTTTGATGGTAGAATCCCCCCGGAAAACTAAAGCCACCAGATGTTGTAAAGCTTCACATGCGGTTGTTAAATCTTTTAATCTTGTAAAGGACCAAATGAATTTTCTTAGAGAAATAAGGTTGAAATTATAATACTTGGAATACTCATTCCAGATGTTATAAATCGCTGACATGTTTTTCTGCAAAACTGCAAGCTGAAAGAATGAATTTAGAATACATGACCCGTTTAGCTCGATTTTATTATTTTTTGCATATCAACAAAAAATTAAAAATGTACCAAAACATTATAACTATTAAATCTTACATCATTTTCAAGTTTTACATTTTGGCATATAACACCCAACAAATTTGATTTATGATATAAAATACATTTTAAAAAAAAATGGGTTGAACGGGTCAACCCAACAGGTTAAAACAAACATGACCCGTTTAGCTAAACGAGTACCCGAACCCGCTAATAGTAAACCGAAACCCGCAAATTTCATGTAAGGTAAGTGTCATGTCAGAAATTATACCCCTATGTTGGGTAAAGGGGCAAAAAGAGTTCACACTGAAATGGGCCATGCTAACACCTTTTATTATTATGATAATTAATTGTCAATTTAATCAGAAAACAATATAATTACCATAAAAAATATAATCCCTGAAAATTGAAGTTGTATGGATTAAAATAGGCTTTCAACCCGTTTAAACCGTTTACCCTTTTAGCTTAACTTTATATTGGACCCGTTAAGTGAAAAAAACACAACCAAATTGACCCATTCATAATAAATGATCGAAATTGCCACAACATACATAAATATTATTCATATTATATTTGACTATCGTTTGAGCATATCGATACATACCTTGAGAAGTTCAATGTATGTAATTTCATCCTTCCCCAACATGTCATTCTCCATTAGGCCTAAACATTTACTGACATGAATAACACTGTTCATTTCAGCAGAACCTCCTAGAAGAATGTTATATTTTTGCAAAGTAGGATAAAGATTTGAAGTTTCACCACAATTACTCATCAAGTTGAATGCCTACAAAAACATATAATCTAAATTAAAATAGGCATAAGTCAAGTATTTATTTTTCAGGACAATTATATAAAGTGATATAAGAATGGGATGTACAAACTGTTTATACCTCCTCTAAGTACCCGGCTTTGGAGAGAGCTTGAATCATGAGAGTGTGACATGTATTGTTCAGTTCTATTCCTTTTTCCTCCATAGTTTTCCAAATCTCCATGACAAACTATACAAAAGAATTAATTCATGTTACACCTAAATAACATAGTACTCATTTATAAATGTTAGCAACTAATCTAGTCAAAATGAGAAATTGAGAACCACACATGGAGCGAATTTTTTGCTTAATAAACTTGTGATAACAAACATGAGCAAAAACCTTGGTTTTAAAAAGCGTGAGGCACACCGAGGCGATGAGTACCCAAAGCTAAGACGCGAGCTTGGTTTTAAAAAGCACGTTGCGATCTGATGCGTTTTAATCCCAAAAGCCGAAGCATAATGCGCAATGCATGAAACATGCATCATGTATGTGTGGCGTTCGTTAAAAAAAATACGAAAAAGTTATTTATATATATTGTTTAAATTTGCTAACCTCTAAACACTAAAATATGGGATTTTCTCATCATCTCTGGTCAATAAATGGTCTTAACTTGTTCAATCGCATTGCTCAATCGATCAGATTTGTTCAATTAGATTTGAAAAACTCAGACGCATTGCAAATTTGCAAATAACTGTCCAGTTGTGTTCATATACTGATCAACTGCATAAGACGACACATCACACATAAGATCACATCAAACGATCTCATATGATGCGCACATCATGGCATCGCATCGCGCAATGCGATCTCGTTACCACATTATGTGAGGCGCGCACTATTTTCTCCCGATGTGTGCATTTAAAACCAAGGTCACGTACACAAGGCGCAAGCTATTTATATAAACCTGTTTGTATTTCCGATAAGTTTCTACCATTATTTCCGTAAATTTTAGATGAAAATAACCTCCATATACGATTTAATGTATAAAAACGATGTAAAACCTAGAAAGCTATACCTACAACCTCCCAATGCACAAAATTTACTCATGTACAATACCAATTTCCCGATGAATATTAACTCCATACTAATCAAAAAATAATATCATTCAAAGGTTTACCAGTGGATCAGGTGTCGATGCGCAGTATTTAAGAATATCAGCAAAATGGTTAGCTATCAACGTATGCTTGTTTTGGCCAATATTGGATAACAGACTGGAAGCCCTTTCTCTATCACCCAGGTGAAGTGCATTCACAATTTGCTTCTGCACTGATCCTATAACTTGATTCACTGGATCGCCTGAACCAAAATTGCATGTCAAACTCACAATAGTTTTTAGCCAAAGGAATCAGTATTGTTTCTTGTTCTTGGTCACGGTAATTGTTTCATGTCAAAGTTGATGTGAAATATGAAAAACAAAGGGTAAAAATGCTACAAAATATGATCAATTATCATACCATAGAATGTTGTAGAACTCCTCCATTCCTCTGATATCTCTTTCCTTGAATTAAATCGAGAACTCTTGTTTCTTACCTATACAAAATCAGTATTCACAAGTATAAAAAAATTGAACATTTTTGTGCCTCCTTTAGTCCTTTTGATATCTGATATCACAACTATGAGCTTCATAAGCAATATCCATATCAATTATGTTTCAAAATTAATACCATAAACCATTAGTAAAAGAAAAGATGTCAAGTTCAATACAGTACATATAATCCTAAACAAAGCTTAAAATTTAAACAAACTTGCCAGTTGAAAGTAGGGGTGTAAATGAGCCGAGCCCAGCTCGTTTTAACTCAAGAGGACTCGATCTCAACCTTGGCTCATTTAAAGCTCAAGCTTGGCTCGTGAGTAAGTTTTTTAAACCCTAGCTCGGGTCAACCTCAACTTGTTTATTATTGATTATTTATTTTGTTATACACTATTATAAAAATTTACATATACATTTATAATTATATTTTATTATATATGATACAATATACATTACTTAATTACTTTGATCATAAATATATACATAATAAATAAAACGCTCGTTTAGGCGGCTCGAGATTGTTTATTAAATGAACCTCAATAAACGGGCTCAGGCTTGTTTAAGCTCAACTCGAATCTCGAGTAGCTCATGAGGCTCGGTTTGTTTACACCCGTAGTTGAAAGCATAATAAATTGACCTCAATAAAAGCTCGAGCTCGTTTTGAACGCAAGTAGCTCACAGGCTGAGCTGCTCCCGAGTTGAAAGCAACCAATTAGACTTCAAAAAGTCAAAGTATAGCTTCGGTAGTTAAAACACTTTGAATTTTAAAAATAATAATAATAATAATAATAATAATAATAATAATAATTTGAGAACAAATATCGTACCAATCCGGTAGAGTAGGACGATGGCACGAAATGCTTACTACAATTCAAAACAAATAACATAAGATAAGCATTCAATTTTAAATAATCAGTAACGTGTATAGACTACTTACACTGAAACCCTAGCACACATGACAGATCACTACGAAAGGAAATGATTACCAGACCGACGGTGGCCGGAGATGGAAGATTCCGGATAATAGGTCTGCAGAATTGTAAGTGTAAAGTTTTTTTTTTAAATTAATATATTTGATCAGTGTTAATTATTAATTAAGCGACTGATATTTATTTGACCAAAAATATTTGAGTTATATATTAAATTTTTATAAATTACTTACAATAAAAATCTAGAAATTCGGATCGGTTCAGTTTGGTTTTTATTACATATGCAAAACCAAACTATGAACTATAAGTTTGGTTTTTTCAAATACATAAAATAAAAAACTATCAGTTTTTGTTGCTATTCGGTTTTTCAGTTTTTTGGTTTGGGATCAGTTTCTTGCATACCCTTATAATATAGGTTTGGTCATGTTGACTAGTATTTTTTTTTTTTTTTGTGATTAATCTCAATATGTGTGTTGCGACGTGCAAGCGGTAAAGAATCTACTAATGCTTATACAAGATGAATAATAACATACTTGAAAATTTTGATTTAACCTATTGTTGTATTGGAAAAGAATCTCTTTAACGTTTGTCCAAATCCGACTTATAATACAATAATAACTTATTGACATGGAGAAAAACTCTTGCCTAACAAGATGCAATAACTTGAGTGGCTGAGTTACTTCTACTTTTCTACTTTTATGATGTTAAGTTTTAACTCCTGATTTTATAATACATAAAAATTGATTTTGAGAACTAAATAAAACATGGTGGTTTGGAACTCAATGATTCATGCGTGTAAAAGTTGATTTTTTTGGCCTTGCGCCTAGGCCCTCGGAGAGGCCTATGCGCCTTGAGTGTACCTAACGCATTTGTAAACTACGATCTCCACAATAGCCACTTCCAAACCCAGCACCAGGAGATGTGTTAGATCTCTCTTTAGCATCGGCGAACCAGAAGTTGGTGTGGTCGAGCGATACGGCTCCAAATTGTTCACAAATGCTTTGGACTCATTATCTTATCAATATATAACTTAATAAACTCATTATCTTGTCATCCTAAGATACTATAATGAGGTAGCTTGGAACTCGATGATTTATGCGTGTAAAAGTTGATTCTTTCGTCTTGTGCCTAGACTCTCGGAGAGGCCTATGTGCCTTGAGTGTACCTAACTGAAGAAACACAGATCTAATCCTAAAGGGGATAGATCAATGAGTTCACAGGATACGGGTCAAATAATTACCAAACTAACGATACAAGTCCAGTCTCCCAAGTCCGATGACAGAAACCTGCAAAACATCCACCGTGAGCTCGTTACAGGAAGGACAGGAGGGGGTCTTCCCGTAACCACCCTCCGGCGTGAGAATAAGTACTGATATGATTGAGAGAAAAGTACAAAGTATTGAGAGTAATAGTTGTGAGTGAATGAATACCTTGTAAGGATGGTATAAGGAATTTATAGCCGAAGGGGTAAGGGAATATTATTGGTCCAGCTAACCTTCTTCTAGAAGATCTTGTAACTTGGACACGTGTCCGCCTATGATAGGACGAGCTAAATGGCCATGTGCACGGTTATAACAGTCTGGCCAGCTGTCCTCCTCTTATTGGCTGTTGCATCACGTGCTTTCCGAGAAAGGATCTTGGTAAATCTTCTAGAATGAAGTTGGTTAATTACATATGTCCTTCTGACGTCACCCTCTAGTCTCCATTGCGGGTGGGAATAGTACCATGCGGATGACTTCTAAGGACGTCTGGGTGACTCCGCAAATAGTATATGGACTTTATTCTTATTCTTCCTCTGACTTAAGTTATGCGGGTGATATTGTGTTCCGCGGATGACTTTTGAGGGAGCCCTCTTCCATCCGCGGATAATCTTTATGGGTATTTGCGTCTTTTTGCTACCATGCCTCTATACTAACACATTTGTTAACTACGGTATCCACAATAGCCGCTTCCAAACCCATCGGCAGGAGATGGGTTCATTTTCTTCAACGACAACGCACTGGAAGTTGGTGTGGTCGAGCTATACGGCTCTAATTTGTTCACAAATACTTTGGATAACTCATTATCTTATCATCCCTAAGACCCCAACTTAATAAACTTGTTTATCTTATTATCTGATTCTATTTGTGATTCTTCAAGTTGCAATAACCATTTACAAAAAACACATCCAAACACCTAAAATGGTTTTTGTTAGGCGGATATCAGTTAACAAACGAGTAGGACAAAATATTAGTCGAGTAAAACAAACCCGAAATCTGATTGATGGTTAAAGGGCTGATCGGACAACTAAGGTTCTACTGATCGAAACATATCAGCAATAAGATAATGGCTGGTCGTGATGGAGCAATCCGGTGGCTGTCGGCGATGACAGTCGTTTTTTGTTTCTTTATAGAACATACCAAGTTGTAAAAAAGTAAAATGTAATTTTATAAATATATATGTAAATGATAGGCTAACTACATATATGCACTTTACATATATCCTATAACATATTACATAACCACTACAGTTTTTCAAGAATCAACCCAACTTCTACCGGAAACCTTCTTCATTCTCTCATCAATTATCAACTTTCTAACTTGCTTCGATCGGGCCCATTCCCCAGAAACCGCAAAAACGCTCGATAACTGCACATGTGCGTCTGCATTCTTCGGGTCAATCTTTATTATTTTCTCTGCAACTTTTCTCCCAAAAATTGCATTCCCATGAGCTACACACCCTCTTAAAACTGATGACCACATGCTTACATCAGCATCAAACGGCATGTATGTAACTAACTTTAACGCCTCATCAAGCCGACCAAACCTTGATAAAAGATCCACCATACATGAATAATGCTCGATTCCCGATTCAATAAAATACTCGTCTTTCATTACATGAAACCACTTTAACCCCTCTTCAAATAAACCACAGTGATCACATGCTGATAAAACAGCAGTAAACGTAATATTATTAGGCGAAACGTTTAACTTTCTCATGTTATTAAACAACTCCAATGCTTCAATTCCATACCCATTTGTAGCATAACCCATTAACATGGAGTTCCATAAAGCTTGGTCAAACTGGTCAAAGTTGACCATTTGACCAAATATCTTTCTACCATTATCAATCATCCCACATTTGCAATACAAATCGATAACCGAAGTTGAAACAATTATATCATATTCTAGACCGATAACAATAGCTTTAGCAAACAATGATTCACCAAATTCAAGTATGAAATCGCACCACATGCGCTAATCACACTCGCAAGGGTAAATTCATCAATTCTCAACCACTTTGTGTTTAACTCACCGAAACAAGCAATTGCTTCGGTTGAATAACCGTTTTGACTCAACCCTGATATCATTGAGTTCCATGAAATCTATGTTTTAGATGAAATACTGTTAAAAACCTCTTTAGCATCTTTAACTCTTCCACAATTACAATAAATTGTAATCATCGAGTTCAACAAAACCGTGTCGTGTGTATCTAACTTATTAAACAACTCACACGCGCTATCCAATCTACCACAATTAGCATAAGTATCAACAAGCACGGATGCGACTATAAGATCACGTATCACTCCAAATTTACATGCGTGTGCATGCATTTGTGTAGCATAATCAACAAAACCTAAACAATCACACGGGTTTGTCGAAACATCTTCATGGGTCCCGTTTCTTCTCATTTCATTAAACATAATAAGTGCTTCTCTTCCCATATTATTAACAATATGACCCGAAATCAAAGAGTTCCATAGACCAACACTAGGGTTGCTTTTCATATTAAACACTTGTTTCGCATCATTCAAGTATGCAGAGATCAACGACGATAGAGAAAAATCATCAACGTACGGAAGCGTTTGCAACACTCGGTTCGCATAATCCAAATCGCCACATTTCCCATTCATGTTCACCATCGAGCTTCCCAAACTCTTCAAATGTGAGTTCCATGTGAAGGGGTTTCTTTTGGGCATTTTGTCGAACGTACAGTTGGTGGGCATTGGGTAAGTGGCCAGAGTTAAATGAGACGGTTGGTTAGTGTTATTGAGGAGTAAAGTTAGTATGCCTCGTTTGAGTAAGTAATAAGGGGTGGAGTTGTTTGGCTTGGTTTGTAGTAAACGACTGCATGAGGGTCCATATTGCTGGATTGAAAAAGTGGATGATGGTATAAAGTAAGCTTCAAAGATTTTCTTAAACGAGAACTCGGTCGATATCGATTATAACTATTAAAGAAAAAAAAGGAACATAAGTCATAATATGTAATTGTAATTACTAATTACAATTAAAAAAATAATGAAATGTGAACTAATTTAATCATAAACTAGAGATGTACAAACCAGGTATTTTCTGAAACTGGGTAGAGATGGTCAACAAAAGTCAAAACCAGGTCCGGGTAGGAAACGGTTCCGGGTATAGTCGAGTATTTGACCGGGCATTTCCGGTTCCAGGAAGAAATCATATACCTAGTTTAGGGATGGCAACGGGCCGGTTCGGGTATTGGTAATCCCATGCCCGTACGCGTTTATAAAACTGTGTCCCATACCCGGGCCATTACCCGTCGGGTATTTGTCGGGTATCGGGTATACCCGTTGGGACTTTTAAGTACATTTTTTTATAATTATAATTATTTTATACATTTTATTCATACAACATTACTACAAATTTATAAATAATGCACTCTATATATAGAAGTATGACAATAAATAAATAAATAATATCATTATAATTTTTATATACTTTTTATATATATGCTTCACAATCTATGAAATACAAAGAATTTTTCGGGTATATGATTCGGGTAAACGGGTATGTGTTTTCGGGTAATCGGGCCGGGTATCATCTAATCCCATACCCGGCCCGTACCCGCGGATATTTTTAAATCCTAATCCCATACCCGGCCCATACCCATCGGGTATACCCGTTTCATTTATTTCGTTTTTCGGGTATACCCGTTCCATTTATTTCGAGTTTCGGGTATACCCGTCGAGCTTTTTTGCCATCCCTAACCTAGTTCTACCTACGTGTAGAAATCAGTTCCAGTCAGGTAAAGAACCACACCCTATCATAAACAATAATATTTTATCTCTCATCCACGTACCAAGCACACCCTAAAAAATGGACACTACTTACAGTCTTACATAATGTGAAGAATCCATTTTGAATTTTTAACATTCAAACTCTTCAACTTAAAAACATAATCCAATCCAAATCCACCCACAAAAAGCCAGACAGAAAGTAAAAATAATATCAATATAACCAACCATTCAGTTACAATCAATTTAACATTAGAACACTTCACTCAAAAGAATCATATATCATAATAATCAAATACAATAATAATACCTTAAGGTGATATACAACCAAAACTTTTTCATCATCCACCATCCAACCAACCAACCAAATTTTTAAAGCAGGCAAGTTAGGTGGTGAATAATGAAGAAAAGATCACAGTGGCATTAGCCAAGTAATCAATCTGAACCAAAGCTTCATTCCAGCACCATGTCCAACACGATTAATGACGGACGACAGGTCAAGCGGACAACGGGAACCAATGTTCGGGCCACTTGGGATATGATCGCTTGAATAAACTCATGCATACTGTGTCGTTCTGCTGGAGAACACCGTTTAATATGCACTTCATCGCACCTACAAATTACAACATAATATAAAATTATAAATTTAGTTAACTTTTAAAAAAAAAAAAACAAAGCTTATTATATTAGCACCATACCGTGTGTACCAAGGGGCTCTTTAATACGACCACGACGACCCAGTTTTGTCCAAACTTCCACGGGCTGTATCATAACAAACAAGTCAACAAGAGTAACAAATGGAGGTGTAAACAAACCGAGCCGAGCTTACACAACTTCGGCTCTTTTAAATAAACAAGCTCAAGCCCAAGCAAGACATCGAGCTTGACTAGGCTCCCAAGCCTATATGAGCTTAAATGAGCCAACTAATTATATATTTTTTATTTGATATGCTAAATACTTAAATATATATATATATATAAATATCTAGAATTGTAATAACTAAGTAACTAATAAATATAATCGAGCTGAGCTCTAGGTTTATATATAAAGGTCAAACCAATCTGAGCTCAATCTTAAGCAATCCCTGGCTCGGCTCGGCTCGTTTACGCCCCTAATAACAAACCTTATGAAGCTTAAACGAGCTCGAGCTCAGGCTTCATATACTATCTTTATTTAGCTTGATTAGGCATGCAAGCCCCTATTCTTTTTATGTAAAATCATAACTTGATTACATATAAATATATGAAATAATTAATAATCAAGTATCATTAAATGTATAATTACGATAAAAATAACTAAATAATGTATATTGTGTTGATACAAAAAAATCATATAATAAACAAATATGTAAAAATAACTATATATCTAAATAACAAAACAATGAGATTTCTTTTCAGCTAGTTGACATCCCTAGTTTTAACCACAAAGAAAAGAAACACATACCTTGAACCACTTCACATCCTCTGGATTATGAAACATATATCTTACTGCAGCTTTCGATTTCGAAACACGTTGAGGATAACTAAAAACAAACAATAAACAACAAGAAAGTTAAATCTCTATCTGTGACGCTAAAGTAACAAAATAAGTATATAAAAGTTAATGAAAACGTAATCCATTTCTTACCCAGTTAAAATGATCTTTTTCAAAATAATCTTATCAGCGTCAATACTTTTTAACGAGCCAACAGCAGCCAGTGCGGGTGCAACAGAATCACCTCGATTCTTTAAAACAATTAAAGGAAGAGGAGGAAATGAAATTGGTGCGTATACTGAAGCTATTGAAAACCGTCCTGCGTGTAGAAATCTTTCCATCTTGTGTTTGTCTGAATTGAAATTGTCAGACGCAAAAGTAGGTCTGCAAGTTTTTTCAAAAAGTCAAAGTGGTCAAACTATGAACAAAAGTATATGCAAAAAATTATAATGTAGATAAATCAAACCTTGTGATAAACTGTCGGAAGCCAACGTGAAATATCAATTCTTCTTTGGCTTTTATTGGCTCAGTGTATGTCTCGTGTTTCTTTAACCTGCCAAAACATAACACAAAATCTTATAAATCATGTAGCCTGTAAACAAACCAAACATTGGGTAAAACGTTCATGAACAGTTCGACAAGAAGTTCATAAATTGTTCATTCGTTTAAATTCGTTTATGTTCATTTTACTATGATCGTTTATGTTCGTTTACGTTTTATTAATATACTCATTCAAATTTTCTTGGCCCGTTACTATATAGTCTAGTTTTATAACCCTTTAGGCCCAACATCTTTTCACATTACTTTTTAACTAGTTTTAGCTCATTTATATTGGTTCATCTATGTCCAGTTATGTTCGTTCGTTTATACTATAGGCAAGCAAACACAAACATGTTCATTTTAGAACAAACAAACACAAACAAGAAACCTGTTCGTTTAACTGTTTTGTGACTGACCGTTTGTTCACTTAAAGTTAAACAAACAAACATGCTCTGTTTGTGTTCATTTACAAGCCTAAAAACATGTTCTTTCAAAAGCAAAATCATCACAAAAATACGTAAGTTCTTTTTAGCCATATCATATACGCTAACTATGTATTAAGCACAAAAACAATGATTTTAAACCAAACTTTTTCACCTACTCTAGCCTATTACCTAACCTGCCCATTTTGACACATAATTACAAGCGTAAACAAGCCAATTTATGCCCAAGCTTGAGCTTGGCTTGCTTCGAGCTCTATGTAAACTACATGAAATCAACATTATATGAATAATAGGCTCAACATAAGCTCGGTCTGTTTCGAGCTATATGTAAAATATTTTAACTATTAAATAAAAATTATAAAAATAATAAGCTTGTTTCGGCTTTTGAGCCGACTAGAGCTCAACTCAGCTCAATCTCGGCTCGTTTAATCTTACAAAGAGCTCGAGCTCGGCTTGTTACGAGCTCTATGTTATTTACATAACACAGAAAAGATACAGAAACAGAAAATGCATATATAATAAGATACCTAAAGTGAAGAACAGATATCTTTGATTCATGTTGCAAAAGACCACATGCAATAACTGGCATCGTCTTCGCCAAAACGCATAACTTGGAAGCAATATGAACCGGGACTTCATTAATGTAGAGTGCCACATAAGCATTTGCAAGTACACATTCATCTGAACTTCCGTGTTCCATGTCCCGAGCTTTAGATAGCACGTGCTTTTGTGTTCTAGTAAAGTTATCAAATGCAAAGATTCTTGCATATTCTTGAGGTAAAGATTCCTAAAAGAACATGAATATAAGATTATAAAGAATCCAAAAACTATGAGAATCATAGTTTCTTATTATATAGAGCTTACTTTCGGGTCCCACGAAGATGTCCTAAACGACTTTAAGCCTCGGTATTTGGCAAAACGTTTCCTAGCAGGAATGTCTACTGGAACATCCACTTCATCAGGGAACTCTGAAACAAAAAATTAATAAAATCAAACAAAAATATAATTGGCAAATTTATTTGTTTATCTACAAATGGCTAAAATTAAGAATATTTTTTATGTCCGAGTAATCAGTCAAAGGTGATAAACAAAAAGATTGAAGAAAGTGGACAAAGGAGCCCATCATGGCCACTTGCCTGTAAACAAACTGAACAAAATAGGCCAGTTTTAGTATTCTTTTTAGTGTCCAAATTAGATCATGATGTTCACTCTGCTATGTTAGTTCACCTATGTTCATTCATTTACGTTTGTGAACCATTAGTTTACACTATCAACAAATAAACATAAACAAACACACTTTTTTGTAACGGACGAACACGAAACTTCAATCTTTTAACTGTTCATGCCCGATTGTTTGTTTGGTTAAAGTTAACCGAATGAACACGAACATGCCCCGTTCGTATTCATTCAGTTCGTTTACAAGTCAAGTCCATACCCTCATCTTCAGCATGCGCCTCCTTTATTTTTCGAATATCTTCTTCTATCTGCTCCTTGGTCAAATTATCATTATCCTGCATGCCAAAAAAATAAATTTTATGATCCATCTGAAATATCAATCATATAAAAATATTAACCAAATAACGAACATAAGAGGTTTGCTAAGATACCATCATCATATTATCAGCATCAGTTTCATCCTCAGAATCATCCCTAAGGTTGAGTGAAGCCTCGTCAAACTCACGATCAAACCTCCCACCGTCACTTTGACCAGTCAACTCATGTTCTTCATCAACCACCATGCCATTTTCTGAACCATCATCATCACTGTCTGTACCAGACACATCAGATTCATCCACAATCCAAGCAGCCTGTAACATATTATCAAAACAAAATTATATTATATAAATCATGAAACCATCAAATTGAACAATATGTGAACACTTGTCAAAATAACTACATACCTGGTATTCAGAAGTACCGCGTGGAAGAGACCGTTTTTTCTGCTTCTTTTCTTTATGTAACCTGTCAGCTTCTTCCATCTCTGCCTCTGTTGGCCATGTCTATATACATAAAGATTTAAAAAAAATCAAACTTCGTAGTGTCTTAGAAATTCTAATTGTTCAAAAAAGTAAAATAAATAAAAACAAACTTGTAAAAAAGGACAGATTTTTTTACAAGGTGGGCTAAAAAATTCCTTTAGTTTCCATAAGATAGTGAACTTAAAAACAAAAGCAATTGAGTTATGTAGAATTATTTTGAATATTTTATAGAATGCATTAAAAATTCTGCACTTTATAAATAACCTTAGTAAAAAAAATAAGAATAAAAAATAATCTTCTGTAGAAGTTACCTGTTCGCCTTGAAGAGGATCAGGTATATTTTCAACAAGTAAAGGTTCTTGCTTCATAGGATCTGGGAGTAAAGTTTTGATGACCTGCAAAATTTCAAATAATAATAAGTAAACATCCTAACACTGTTGGCAACTTCGTTAATATTAATAGAAAACATAATAAATCCAGTAGCTTCAAAAGAAGTTGTACTTGTAAATCATTTATTTCATCCGCATCCATAAAATCCGCTTCTTTTCTAAAGTTCAACGGACACGGATCCTTTAGAAGTTCAATCTTTCCCAACTGAAAATCCCCAGCACCCGCTACATGAACCTGATGAAAACCAGGTTAAACACTTTAACCAAATCTTTATACCGCTGCTAAGTGCAGTAAATAATTAAAATACTTTAAATGCGTACCAGCTGGTTTACAGAAAGATTGCGGGCTCGAAGATAACCAGTGATGCGAAGTGTACATTTTCCAGACTCATCAGCCGCCATGTCCACCTGTCATGGTGTAAAATACACATTCAAATATTAATAGTTAATAATATATAATATGCACTTCTGAACTGAAAATATTAATAACTTACCTTGTGAGCCATTAGATAGGGTCGTTGGGTGCGCCAATGAGGTATTATGAGTCTTTGTTCCTTAAAAAGAAACATGAACTACATAGAAACCATGTTAAATCAAGAGTCAGACGATGGTCAAAGATGAGCACGTGTTGAAACCGTAACTTTGAACTTAGAGGTGTGCATGAACCCGGAAAAAAACAAACGCAAACAATAAACTGTTTGGTTATATGTTTTTGCTTCAGTTTTGCATGTAATTAAACCCGAAAAAATCGAACCAAACAGAATTATAGATTTACATTTTCCAATTTGAGTTTTAAATAGAATATAATAATTAATGTAACCCAAATATTTTAGTCCGAAAGTATTAAACCAATTAACTATTAATTTTTTTTGGAAAGCCAAATAATATAAAAGGGAAAAAAAGCATCTCACAAGTAGACGAGAGCCCAACACAAATACAAACGTTCAAATTCATTATCTTGGGCAAACTACTTTTTTTGCCCAAAACTTTCAAGCCCTAAATGGCAAAACATAACATGACCTGAAAACCCAAACCAAACAGTTTTCAAAAACTGAAACCCCCATATTTCAGTTTTTGACTTTTTGGTTCGGTTTGAGCCGAAAAACCGGCCCATGCACACCCCTATTTTTAAAATATGTCTAATCATGAGACCTATCACATCTATTGTCTTAAAAAAAGTTCTTAATGCCAATTTAATGTGTCAACAGACAAATAGGATTCCAAAAAAATGTCATTTCAACGATAATAAAAAACAATCATTAATAATAACAGTGTACTGGGATGTTTTATGCATTAGAACTTATATATACTCTTTGGTGACTTTTGACATGTCTTTTAAGCTAGGGTTTATTTTTTACTCAATTGGACTGGTAAAAGATTAATTACAGCCCGATTCTACCTGCTCAAAGGTAAACGGCTCAAAATTGCCAATGCCAAATAAGACTATTATATATACCTTGTGCAAGTCATCTTTAGTATCTGCTGGATAAAATTTGCAATCTTCAGGGAATTCAGAAGAAAGACTAGAAATGCATGTTTTCTTTAAATCATTTCTTCTTTTCAAATCAGAAGGTAAATCCTGTTAAACAGAAGAACGAACGGTCAATACAAACAAGATACTTGTGTACATATAAATTATTCAAAAGCATAGAAGTTTTTTGTGTAGTGCTTACTCGAAGAAAAACAGCAGTACTTGGTAAACCAAGAGACCTAAACACAGAGAGACCCTGAGAGCCAAATTCATCGATGTAATAATTGGAACTATCGTGCTCGGTTGAACAGTTAGCAGAAGCCACAAAAACTACCAAGTCTGCAATCTTTGAAAGATATATACAACAGAGTTAATTTGAATAAACCAAAAACAGGAAATATATATAAACATATACATATACATATAGACATGATGTTTCAAAAGCATGAAGTCTAAGTACCTTAGCCATCTCCATACAAACCATCAAATCACCATGTGGTGCTTGTAAGACCTACGAAAATAATACGAAAATAAATATTTGAGAATGTGATATTAAAATATATTCCATAAACAAGTCAACCTACCGTTGCTCTTAGCCGATACTCAGATGAAGCAACGGCTGGAAACAAAATTCCATTGTTCTCATTTGACAGTAATGCCATAAGATCCCCTGCTAATGAGCTTACATTTGCAGAAGCAGATAGCCCAAATAAAACCTAGTTTATGGAAACAAATTAAATTTCCATAAGTTCTAACTAATAATGTTTCATGTCATCATATGGTCAGTAATATAAAATCAACATAAATATAACTCACAATAACACGAGGAGCACTGGTTGTTCCACTAGAAGCACGTTTCTCTTTCAATAGTGTAGCCCTCTTCTGCTCTCTCATCTGCATCGTTCAAAACCGACCATTAAATTTCTACTTTTAAGATTCTTTTGCTGTTATAAAACATATAAGCGTTTCCCAGACTAAAATATAACAATTTTCATTTGATATATAAGTTAAAAAATATCATAAGCTCAAAACTAATGGCAAGTGTAAGAAAATGCAAATTACCATTTTGTTATGTTGAAGCCGAGCAGCTCGAGCACCCTTCACTACATTGCGATCAGGTTTGCTAATCTTGCTTTTATCTAACCTCCAGTGAAAATAATAAAAAATACATAAGACATTTTATATTTATAAACTTTGTATAAACCAAAATCCATCTAACCTAAATAGAATGTACAGAGAATAGTGAAAAGCGAAAACTTGTGATTAGACTTTACAATTTGCTACAATGCAGCTAACTATGTATTTGTAGCCTAATTACCTACTAACTAACTACCAGACTTAACTAAACTTTTATACTCATAAAAATGATATAATCTGATGACTAATATAAGAACACTTGTAACCCTAACTGACTACTAACAAATTCAACTATCAAACTTAAATATGTATTTGTAAACCTAATTATCTACAAACTCAACTAACAAAACTACCAAACTTAACTAAGCTTTTATATTCTTAATAACTAGGGATGTGCATGGATCAGCTCGGTTTCAGTTTTTGGTTTGCATTCAATTCAGTTTCCCCATTTGTGCTTAAAAATTTTGGGCCGAAAAAAATGGCCAAAACTGATGTATTTTTGCTCGAATTCTTTTGTTAGTCTATAAATTATTCAGGTTATACTTTTATAAATTAACTAAGCTTTTAACTTCCTAACAATAATACAAGCAGATAACTTAACTAAAACACCTGTATACGTTCTTATTTTACTAAAAAGATGCATAATTTATCCACCTATTACTTCCAAAGAAGCTCAAAATCATATAAACAGATACAAAGCTTAAATCTTTACAATAAAAAAAATAAAAATAAAAAGCAAACCTTTGACGGATACTTTGTGGGTATTGCGAGATGACTTAGAAGCGAAACGGGTCTTATGGGATTTGTTAATTTGAGATCGAGAACCACCCGCCATTGTTGTTGCAGCTCAAGAACAACAAGAAACACAATAAACCCTAATTGGGATTTAAGACTGAACAGAACTTGTGTTTGTATGTTTATCAAGTATTATAGAATGGGCCGGGTTATGGCCCATTTTTTAACTAGTTTAGACCAAATATAATCACTTGTTATGGTATGGAACCAGCTATTGGTCATACCCGGGTCGGGTTCGGGTCTGTGAATTGTGTTATACTCTATGTATTCAGATTTGGGTTGGGTAGAGTACAGGTTATTCTAAAACCGGATATTTGAATACCTTATTTCCGGATAATGAAAAAACCTTGTTTTCAAGGTTTTATTATTATTATTATTATTATTATTATGGATAAGGTTTTTTAAAGGGCTGTACTTATCGAGGGCATTTTTCAGGTACTTTTCAGGTATAGATTGGGTATTTGAAATACCAGGTTTCGAAAATTGAAAAAACCCGGTTCCAGGTATTCTGGGTACAAATCGATCCAGTTTTAAATACGGATTTTGATACTGAAATGTATATCTTATCTGTATCCCCACAGGTTTTGGTAGTAAACCCAAGGTATAAAAAAGCATGGTTCCGGGTTTTTTCGGTTCCGATTCGGGTTTTCTTTTCCTCTAATTGTAAAGGTGTGTTTTGATCCATATGTTTTCAATTTTATCAACTTTTCTAATTACTGAAAATATTATCTGACTAATTATAAAGTCGTAAATTAAATTAGTAAAAAGTTTTTGTAAAGAACTAATGATTATAAATTATGGGGAAGGTTCAAGTACATTTTAATATTAACATGAAAAAATAGGAACCAATACTGATTTAAAAAAGTATGAGAACGTAAGAAACAATACCAACTACAAAAGCAATCTACATAAACAATTATTAGAAAAAAACCTAAAGATTACAACAAAAGAATCAAAAATTAATAACAAAATAATAACAACAAATATCAGCATATACTTATAACAGCAAAAGAAAAAACCTAATAATAACAACAAAATATAAATCATCAAATATTTTTAACGTCTCATAACTGAAAATTAGCAAATACGAACATAAAATAACAACAAACACCTATAAAAATAAACCTACTAATAACAACAAATTGGTTCTCACTGTTTTCATGTTAAGAATAAAATGCATTTGATCATGTTTCTATAAATTATATAAGACGACGACGATATTAATAATTAATAAAAGGAATTACTCTATAGAATAGTAACAAAGTTTTGAAATTGTTCCAATCAGGTCACTCATAAAATCTTTTGTTCCAATTAAATCATTAAAGTTTCTTTTTTGTTCTAATCCTATATATTTTACCTGAATAGCAGGTTTTGTAGGTTTTTTTTTTAAATAGTTTAACATTGAAAAAAAAAAATTAGAAGTGACAAAATTAGTAAAAATTGAGAAAAAATGCAAAAATAATTAAGATTTTTTTTAAAAAAAAAATTCAGTTTTTTTTTTGTTGCAATTTTCCAGATTATTATTTTTTTTCTATTTTTCGAAAAAAACTGGAAAATTGCAAAAAAGAATTAAGATTTTTTTTTATTTTCCAATTTTTTAAAAAAAAATCATTTTTTTTTAAATTTTTCAGATTATTATTATTATTACTATTATTATTATTACTACTACTTTTTGCAATTTTTCACAATTTAAAATTTATTTTTCTCAATTTTTAAAAAATGTTTTTGCAATGTCAAACTATTTAAAAACAAAAAAAAAATACATGACATGTTATCCATGTAAAATATGTAGGATTAGAACAAAAAGAAAACTCTAGTGGCCTAATTGGAACAAAAGATTTTATGAATGACCTAATTAGAAAAGTTTCAAAACTTGTTTACTATTCTATGGAGTTGCCCATAAATTAAAAATTATAACAAGATCAATTTAGTGTCGGCTAGGTTAACTAGATATAACGAATCATTTGTTGATCGATTAACAAAATTAAAACGTCGGTGTGGCCGAAATAAGCATGTATAATACACCATTTAATTCAATCGCCTAATTCGTTACGAGAATTGAGGTTCAAGTCGCGAAATTGTATAAACAGTTATGATGATCAAGAAATCGGGTTTTGGTTTGGACTCGAGTAACCAGGTTAAAGATTATAATAACCAAATTTACACTCTAGTCCCTGTAATATGAGGAGGGAAACATATTTGGGTAAAAGCTTAGTTTAGGGTAAATTTTGCAACATTTTAAAAGTATGTATGTATATTAAATAAATAATTAAACAATAATATTATAACAATTAATTAACTCGATAACTGCGGTATTTTTATTGAGGATGACCCGAACCTATAAGTGGGTCGGGTAACGATTACAAAATAAAATATGAAAAACCCGAATTGTTACAAAAACGGATTTCGGTTCGAGGTTTTTTTTAATGGGAACAACAAATGAAACGTTTTAGTTTTTTTGTTTTTTTCGGTTTTTATTTATATTTTGAGTTATGATTTTTTATTATTTTTTTAAAAAATTTAAGGGTTTTTATTAAGATAAAAAAACACTAAAAAATTCAAAAAAATCATAACTTAAAATATAAATAAAAAATGGAAAGAGTAAGAAATCTAAAACATTTCCTCCATTGTCTTCGTTCAACAACAACAATAACAAAACCCCCGAGAAATTAATCGAAACCAAAAATTCGACGTAAACGAAACCAAAAACTGAACCAGATTGATTGAAACTGAAAAAATCGATCAAAACGAAACAAAAGAAACCGAAATCCAACCTGTCCAATGCGAAAACACGTGTCGACTCGAAACCTTCTCCGAGCCAAATCCTAAATCGAACTCATTCCGTTCCATTCTAAAATTCGTTTCAACCCGAACCTGCCACTTTTCCTCAAGACACTGACCCACATCGACCCATTTCATTAAACTTGTTGACCCATTTTGACCCGAAAATAAGATGGAAGAATTTCAAGTGACTTATTTTGACTTATTTAGTTAAAATCTATGACTCAACCCAACCCGTACGATTTTTAAAACAAACTAAATTGACCAATTTGAAATTGTTTTGGTCAACATTGTCACCCTAATTCAAAGGAAATAAATTGAATATTGTTTTTGTTCTCTAGTTAAAATTACTCTATATGTTAAAGGAAACCGATGGTGGAACCGTAGCAATCTACAGTAGCTAGGGGTATATTCGAAATTTCATTTTAACAATATAAAAGAGCGAGTTTACGTGTTTTATCTATAATTGGTTGAGTCAACTTGGGAATTTTCATAAAATTGGAGTTCGATTAGTCTCACTTTTTTCTTAATCCCTCCATGTGTGGTAAAGCCTCACCCTTGGGTTTTACGACACATAACGTCTCAGTCAGCAATAGTATTTTTTTGCAAAGAGTGGTGTAGTGGTAAAGAAACCATTTCAATTATTACTTGATTATTATAATTTAAATTAGATATAAATAAAACAAATATTTTAGTGGTTGGAGTTTGTGAGGAAAAAAACAAAATGTAACATCCCGAAAATTCCAAAATAATATTAATTATATTACTTAATAATAGAGGGAAAGTTACTTGGGTTATCAGGAAATAAATAAAAGAATAGAGGTTGGTATGGGTCGGGCTAGTGTCGGGTAATGGACGTGGGTTATGGACTTGGATTAATAGAGATGGGTTAAATGAGAATGGGCCTTAGGTCCATGGGATTTCAGGGGTATAAATATCCCCTAAACCCAAAATATCTTTCATTTTCACCAAACTCCCTAACACTCCAAACACACACACACACCGCACACATACCGCCGGCCGACCGAGCCAAGGGAAGAATCAGGCAGGACCGAGAGAGAGCGATTAGTTGTGTTAACAAGTTAAACAAGATCCAAACAAGCTCAAAAAGGTATGATTCTTGACCTTTAAGGTTTAAAGATCCAAGTTTTTTTAGTGTATAAGCGACCTAAGATGGTCGGGAAGCGTAGTGGGTGATATTGAACCATAGCAAGGGTGTTAAAAACGCTCAAAATGCTGGAAAGAAACCGAACAGCGGCTGTCTGGGTAACTTCGCCTGCATCTGGGCAACTTCGCCTTCAACGCGATGAACTTCGCCTGCAAGCTAAGTTCGCCTGATGAACTTCGCCTGCAAGCTAAGTTCGCCTAATGGCAACTTCGCTGTAAAGTTAAGTTCGCCTAACTGACAACTTCTCCTGAAGCCAAGTTCGCCTGATGGCAACTTCGCTGTAAAGCTAAGTTCGCCTAGCTGGTAACTTCGCCTACAGCTAAGTTCGCCTAAGGTTAACTTCGCCTAGAGCTAAGTTTGATTAGAAAATAAATTAAAAAGCGATAAGTTAAGTAAGCTACTACTAGGCCACCAGATTAGATCAGGCGAGTATTGATACGTGTAACTTGTATAGTCAGCCGAGCTCAGATAGAGAAGGGATTTACAGCTATCAGAAAAAGAAGCAGAATTCAGGTGAGTTCTAGCCCCATTTATGTGTTACGTTTTCGGGGCTGTGTGCATACTCAATATGTTTGTTAATACACTTATCCTAAGAGATAAGTGTATGCCTTATATGGATAATGTGAAATATATGAATGATTGCTTGATGGTACGTGAACGATCTTCGGATATTGCACGTACTATCAGGTTGCAGCGCTAAGAATAAGGTAAGTATGTTATGTATGTTTATGTGTATGAACATGATAGAGATAGTAGAAGAAAGAAATGATAACGTATGGTTGTATGGTTACGAAGAGGGTACCGAGCCCTAGTAATACGCGAGGAATGTAGGGCGTAATGCTCTTTATAACGTAAGATATGAAAGTAAGATAATACAAAAGAAAGTATGAACGAAAGGATATAATTTTATGTGTATGCCGTGTATGGTATATGTGATCGATACGATTGATTGCTTGACGGTACGTGAACGATCTTCGGATATTGCACGTATCGTTAAGGGAAGTGACTAGCTCCTTACATGGATATTAAATAATAAAGTATAGTGTTCCTTTAATGGAAGGTATAGTGTTCCTTTTATGGAAGGTATAGTGTTCCTTTTATGGAAAGTATAGTGTTCCTTTTATGGATGGTATAGTGTTCCTTTTATGGATAGTAAAGTGTTCCTTCTATAGATAGTATAGTGTTCCTCCTATGGAAATTATATATGGTAGGGTAATGGTAACGGTTCTTTTAATAAATATTACGTGACGATCCTCCTATGGATATTTATACAAGGTTAAGGTAGTAATATGTGTCTTCGGATACGGGAAGTAATATATGGGAATAAATTGTATGATACCTGATTAACTAGAACTCACTCAGCGTAGCTGACTTTTAGTATGCACGCAGGTGAGCCGATTACAGAGCTAGCAAGAGGATGACGCATGGCATGGATTGAACGGCTGGCATCTGAAGAAAGAAGTAAAGATGTTTTGAATATAAAGTTTTGTGTTATGGTATCAAAGAAAAGATTTAATGTTTTGTAACAAATGATTGGTGTTTTATATTCCGCGAAAAGTTTTAATAAACTCTGATTTGAAGGACTGTGTTTATGAGTAAATCCGACGCTAAAGTAGGGCTACCGGGTTCGGGGCCTTACAAGTTGGTATCAGAGCATAAGTTCGAGAGATTTAAGCATCCTACATGCTTAGACTCGAACAGAGAATGGGATTTAAGTAAGAAAAGAAAGAAGATGCCAGTTCAAGAATGCCATGTGTCGCTCAAGCAAAAATCAGTAAAGGTAAGGTGTATGATTAAATGATATATGTTAATGAGAAAGAAAAGATACGTGAACGATAAGGATAGAAGTAATTGATTGTTTGATTTGACTAACTGCTTAAGTAGAACCAGCACAAATAGACTCATAAAGGGAAGCGAATAGGACACGGAAAGCAACGTGATCAGCTAGTCACAGCTGGCCACTGTTATTACATGTTAGCCTTGCTATCCTTGTACTAAATAGTTCCTTGAGTGATGATGTTTGTGTTGTCCCTTTAAGAATACTGATGGCTGGAGCTGGAGAAGTTGTGGGAACTGGGGGTCGCCCTGGACGTCGTGGCAGGCCTCGTCTTGTCCGGCAACCCTCGGTAGAAGAAGCCTCCCCCACCGAAGATGAAGGGAGCGCCGCAGGAGGAGACCAGAACAACAACGAAGGAGTTCAACTTAGCCCTGCAGTTCAAGCAGCCATTGTTCAAGCTGTAGTTGCTGCTGTGAAGAACCTGAATCCCGAAGGATCTGCTGGAAGCCGTGAACGAACTGTTGAAGGGGCAGGTGGTAATAATAGAAAGGATGACGAGAGGGAAAGGGGTGACTCAAGTGAGGTAAGGTCTGTGAAAGATGATGATAGGAAGAGGGGCCGAGGCGGTTGCAACTATAAGTCCTTCAAAGGTTGTGACCCGCCTAAGCTGACTGGTTTAGGAGACGCAATCGCTACTCTTCAGTGGATAACCGCCATGGATAAGGTTATCCGCATTAGCGAGTGCCGTCCTGACCAAGCTGTCGGTTATGCCACTCAATCTTTTGAAGATGAGGCTATGTATTAGTGGGAGAGTGTGGAGCAGAGGAAAACCCGTGAAAAGATCAAGGCGATGAGTTGGAATGACCTAAAGGACATGGTGATGAAGAGGTTCTGCGCTGATACAGAAGTTGAAAGAGTGGAGATGAAGTTTCTGAATTTGAAAGCGGGAGAGATGACACAACGGGAGTATACTACTGAATTCAACCGCATGTCTAGGTTGGTACCTGACATGGTGAACACCGAAGCTAAAAGGATCAAGTGTTACGTAAGGGGACTTCCACGGAATGTTCGCACTTTGGTTAAGTCTAGTAAGCCCGCAACATTTGACTCGGCCGTGGAATTGGCCGAGATGATTTATGAGGACCTTGCCCACTGTGAAGGGGAGAAGATGGAACCGAAGAAAAAGAACCCAACCCCAGAACCAGAGGAAGCCAATGAGGTGGATCCACGCAAAAAGAAGGCAAGGCAAGAGGGGTTCACTGCTTGTGAAAAATGTGGGAAGAGACACCCCGGAGAGTGCAGAAAGGGATTAGGTGTTTGCTACAGGTGTGGAAGAGCAGGACATTCCTCTTGGGAATGTGATGATTACCATAGGTGTCACAACTGTGGAGGACGTGGGCACCTAGCAAGGGATTGCAAGAAGCCAAAGGGAGGACATGAAGGAGAAAAGAGTGCTTGAGATTTAACAGATTCCTCCGTATGCTTAGAGAAGCCATTCAAGAAGGCTAGATGCTAGCCATAAGTATTAAATCTATGTGTAACTTATTGATGACTCGATGCGTGTTGTTTTATGTTGAAATTTAGACTGGTGTTTATTAATTATGGTACAAATTGTCTGAATGCATGTTAGTCATGATAAATTGACGTGTTGTGATAGAGTGTCGACTTAGGCTTTAGCATTAATATGATTTAGGACAAAGCCTCTTGAAGATCGAAACGAGACTTGGTACATTGAGGGCCTCATGGACAAGCTACCTTAAATAGCTAATACACATGACCACCATTCGATGACTGCAAAGTCGGAAGTAAGAAGGGTAACACAGAAAACGAAGGCGATTCAATAAAGCGTGTAAATATAAGAAGTTTTCCTTTTATAGGGAATAAGTTAGGTTTCGGGGACGAAACCTCTTTAAGGAGGGAAGACTTGTAACATCCCGAAAATTCCAAAATAATATTAATTATATTACTTAATAATAGAGGGAAAATTACTTGGGTTATCAGGAAATAAATAAAAGAATAGAGGTTGGTATGGGTCGGGCTAGTGTCGGGTAATGGACGTGGGTTATGGACTTGGATTAATAGAGATGGGTTAAATGAGAATGGGCCTTAGGTCCATGGGATTTCAGGGGTATAAATATCCCCTAAACCCAAAATATCTTTCATTTTCACCAAACTCCCTAACACTCCAAACACACACACACACCGCACACATACCGCCGGCCGACCGAGCCAAGGGAAGAATCGGGCAGGACCGAGAGAGAGCGATTAGTTGTGTTAACAAGTTAAACAAGATCCAAACAAGCTCAAAAATGTATGATTCTTGACCTTTAAGGTTTAAAGATCCAAGTTTTTTTAGTGTATAAGCGACCGAAGATGGTCGGGAAGCGTAGTGGGTGATATTGAACCATAGCAAGGGTGTTAAAAACGCTCAAAATGCTGGAAAGAAACCGAACAGCGGCTGTCTGGGTAACTTCGCCTGCATCTGGGCAACTTCGCCTTCAACGCGATGAACTTCGCCTGCAAGCTAAGTTCGCCTGATGAACTTCGCCTGCAAGCTAAGTTCGCCTAATGGAAACTTCGCTGTAAAGTTAAGTTCGCCTAACTGACAACTTCGCCTGAAGCCAAGTTCGCCTGATGGCAACTTCGCTGTAAAGCTAAGTTCGCCTAGCTGGTAACTTCGCCTACAGCTAAGTTCGCCTAAGGTTAACTTCGCCTAGAGCTAAGTTTGATTAGAAAATAAATTAAAAAGCGATAAGTTAAGTAAGCTACTACTAGGCCACCAGATTAGATCAGGCGAGTATTGATACGTGTAACTTGTATAGTCAGCCGAGCTCAGATAGAGAAGGGATTTACAGCTATCAGAAAAAGAAGCAGAATTCAGGTGAGTTCTAGCCCCATTTATGTGTTACGTTTTCGGGGCTGTGTGCATACTCAATATGTTTGTTAATACACTTATCCTAAGAGATAAGTGTATGCCTTATATGGATAATGTGAAATATATGAATGATTGCTTGATGGTACGTGAACGATCTTCGGATATTGCACGTACTATCAGGTTGCAGCGCTAAGAATAAGGTAAGTATGTTATGTATGTTTATGTGTATGAACATGATAGAGATAGTAGAAGAAAGAAATGATAACGTATGGTTGTATGGTTACGAAGAGGGTACCGAGCCCTAGTAATACGCGAGGAATGTAGGGCGTAATGCTCTTTATAACGTAAGATATGAAAGTAAGATAATACAAAAGAAAGTATGAACGAAAGGATATAATTTTATGTGTATGCCGTGTATGGTATATGTGATCGATACGATTGATTGCTTGACGGTACGTGAACGATCTTCGGATATTGCACGTATCGTCAAGGGAAGTGACTAGCTCCTTACATGGATATTAAATAATAAAGTATAGTGTTCCTTTTATGGAAGGTCTAGTGTTCCTTTTATGGAAGGTATAGTGTTCCTTTTATGGAAGGTATAGTGTTCCTTTTATGGATGGTATAGTGTTCCTTTTATGGATAGTAAAGTGTTCCTTCTATGGATAGTATAGTGTTCCTCCTATGGAAATTATATATGGTAGGGTAATGGTAACGGTTCTTTTAATAAATATTACGTGACGATCCTCCTATGGATATTTATACAAGGTTAAGGTAGTAATATGTGTCTTCGGATACGGGAAGTAATATATGGGAATAAATTGTATGATACCTGATTAACTAAAACTCACTCAGCGTAGCTGACTTTTAGTATGCACGCAGGTGAGCCGATTACAGAGCTAGCAAGAGGATGACGCATGGCATGGATTGAACGGCTGGCATCTGAAGAAAGAAGTAAAGATGTTTTGAATATAAAGTTTTGTGTTATGGTATCAAAGAAAAGATTTAATGTTTTGTAACAAATGATTGGTGTTTTATATTCCGCGAAAAGTTTTAATAAACTCTGATTTGAAGGACTGTGTTTATGAGTAAATCCGACGCTAAAGTAGGGCTACCGGGTTCGGGGCCTTACAAGTTGGTATCAGAGCATAAGTTCGAGAGATTTAAGCATCCTACATGCTTAGACTCGAACAGAGAATGGGATTTAAGTAAGAAAAGAAAGAAGATGCCAGTTCAAGAATGCCATGTGTCGCTCAAGCAAAAATCAGTAAAGGTAAGGTGTATGATTAAATGATATATGTTAATGAGAAAGAAAAGATACGTGAACGATAAGGATAGAAGTAATTGATTGTTTGATTTGACTAACTGCTTAAGTAGAACCAGCACAAATAGACTCATAAAGGGAAGCGAATAGGACACGGAAAGCAACGTGATCAGCTAGTCACAGCTGGCCACTGTTATTACATGTTAGCCTTGCTATCCTTGTACTAAATAGTTCCTTGAGTGATGATGTTTGTGTTGTCCCTTTAAGAATACTGATGGCTGGAGCTGGAGAAGTTGTGGGAACTGGGGGTCGCCCTGGACGTCGTGGCAGGCCTCGTCTTGTCCGGCAACCCTCGGTAGAAGAAGCCTCCCCCACCGAAGATGAAGGGAGCGCCGCAGGAGGAGACCAGAACAACAACGAAGGAGTTCAACTTAGCCCTGCAGTTCAAGCAGCCATTGTTCAAGCTGTAGTTGCTGCTGTGAAGAACCTGAATCCCGAAGGATCTGCTGGAAGCCGTGAACGAACTGTTGAAGGGGCAGGTGGTAATAATAGAAAGGATGACGAGAGGGAAAGGGGTGACTCAAGTGAGGTAAGGTCTGTGAAAGATGATGATAGGAAGAGGGGCCGAGGCGGTTGCAACTATAAGTCCTTCAAAGGTTGTGACCCGCCTAAGCTGACTGGTTTAGGAGACGCAATCGCTACTCTTCAGTGGATAACCGCCATGGATAAGGTTATCCGCATTAGCGAGTGCCGTCCTGACCAAGCTGTCGGTTATGCCACTCAATCTTTTGAAGATGAGGCTATGTATTAGTGGGAGAGTGTGGAGCAGAGGAAAACCCGTGAAAAGATCAAGGCGATGAGTTGGAATGACCTAAAGGACATGGTGATGAAGAGGTTCTGCGCTGATACAGAAGTTGAAAGAGTGGAGATGAAGTTTCTGAATTTGAAAGCGGGAGAGATGACACAACGGGAGTATACTACTGAATTCAACCGCATGTCTAGGTTGGTACCTGACATGGTGAACACCGAAGCTAAAAGGATCAAGTGTTACGTAAGGGGACTTCCACGGAATGTTCGCACTTTGGTTAAGTCTAGTAAGCCCGCAACATTTGACTCGGCCGTGGAATTGGCCGAGATGATTTATGAGGACCTTGCCCACTGTGAAGGGGAGAAGATGGAACCGAAGAAAAAGAACCCAACCCCAGAACCAGAGGAAGCCAATGAGGTGGATCCACGCAAAAAGAAGGCAAGGCAAGAGGGGTTCACTGCTTGTGAAAAATGTGGGAAGAGACACCCCGGAGAGTGCAGAAAGGGATTAGGTGTTTGCTACAGGTGTGGAAGAGCAGGACATTCCTCTTGGGAATGTGATGATTACCATAGGTGTCACAACTGTGGAGGACGTGGGCACCTAGCAAGGGATTGCAAGAAGCCAAAGGGAGGACATGAAGGAGAAAAGAGTGCTTGAGATTTAACAGATTCCTCCGTATGCTTAGAGAAGCCATTCAAGAAGGCTAGATGCTAGCCATAAGTATTAAATCTATGTGTAACTTATTGATGACTCGATGCGTGTTGTTTTATGTTGAAATTTAGACTGGTGTTTATTAATTATGGTACAAATTGTCTGAATGCATGTTAGTCATGATAAATTGACGTGTTGTGATAGAGTGTCGACTTAGGCTTTAGCATTAATATGATTTAGGACAAAGCCTCTTGAAGATCGAAACGAGACTTGGTACATTGAGGGCCTCATGGACAAGCTACCTTAAATAGCTAATACACATGACCACCATTCGATGACTGCAAAGTCGGAAGTAAGAAGGGTAACACAGAAAACGAAGGCGATTCAATAAAGCGTGTAAATATAAGAAGTTTTCCTTTTATAGGGAATAAGTTAGGTTTCGGGGACGAAACCTCTTTAAGGAGGGAAGACTTGTAACATCCCGAAAATTCCAAAATAATATTAATTATATTACTTAATAATAGAGGGAAAATTACTTGGGTTATCAGGAAATAAATAAAAGAATAGAGGTTGGTATGGGTCGGGCTAGTGTCGGGTAATGGACGTGGGTTATGGACTTGGATTAATAGAGATGGGTTAAATGAGAATGGGCCTTAGGTCCATGGGATTTCAGGGGTATAAATATCCCCTAAACCCAAAATATCTTTCATTTTCACCAAACTCCCTAACACTCCAAACACACACACACACCGCACACATACCGCCGGCCGACCGAGCCAAGGGAAGAATCGGGCAGGACCGAGAGAGAGCGATTAGTTGTGTTAACAAGTTAAACAAGATCCAAACAAGCTCAAAAATGTATGATTCTTGACCTTTAAGGTTTAAAGATCCAAGTTTTTTTAGTGTATAAGCGACCGAAGATGGTCGGGAAGCGTAGTGGGTGATATTGAACCATAGCAAGGGTGTTAAAAACGCTCAAAATGCTGGAAAGAAACCGAACAGCGGCTGTCTGGGTAACTTCGCCTGCATCTGGGCAACTTCGCCTTCAACGCGATGAACTTCGCCTGCAAGCTAAGTTCGCCTGATGAACTTCGCCTGCAAGCTAAGTTCGCCTAATGGAAACTTCGCTGTAAAGTTAAGTTCGCCTAACTGACAACTTCGCCTGAAGCCAAGTTCGCCTGATGGCAACTTCGCTGTAAAGCTAAGTTCGCCTAGCTGGTAACTTCGCCTACAGCTAAGTTCGCCTAAGGTTAACTTCGCCTAGAGCTAAGTTTGATTAGAAAATAAATTAAAAAGCGATAAGTTAAGTAAGCTACTACTAGGCCACCAGATTAGATCAGGCGAGTATTGATACGTGTAACTTGTATAGTCAGCCGAGCTCAGATAGAGAAGGGATTTACAGCTATCAGAAAAAGAAGCAGAATTCAGGTGAGTTCTAGCCCCATTTATGTGTTACGTTTTCGGGGCTGTGTGCATACTCAATATGTTTGTTAATACACTTATCCTAAGAGATAAGTGTATGCCTTATATGGATAATGTGAAATATATGAATGATTGCTTGATGGTACGTGAACGATCTTCGGATATTGCACGTACTATCAGGTTGCAGCGCTAAGAATAAGGTAAGTATGTTATGTATGTTTATGTGTATGAACATGATAGAGATAGTAGAAGAAAGAAATGATAACGTATGGTTGTATGGTTACGAAGAGGGTACCGAGCCCTAGTAATACGCGAGGAATGTAGGGCGTAATGCTCTTTATAACGTAAGATATGAAAGTAAGATAATACAAAAGAAAGTATGAACGAAAGGATATAATTTTATGTGTATGCCGTGTATGGTATATGTGATCGATACGATTGATTGCTTGACGGTACGTGAACGATCTTCGGATATTGCACGTATCGTCAAGGGAAGTGACTAGCTCCTTACATGGATATTAAATAATAAAGTATAGTGTTCCTTTTATGGAAGGTCTAGTGTTCCTTTTATGGAAGGTATAGTGTTCCTTTTATGGAAGGTATAGTGTTCCTTTTATGGATGGTATAGTGTTCCTTTTATGGATAGTAAAGTGTTCCTTCTATGGATAGTATAGTGTTCCTCCTATGGAAATTATATATGGTAGGGTAATGGTAACGGTTCTTTTAATAAATATTACGTGACGATCCTCCTATGGATATTTATACAAGGTTAAGGTAGTAATATGTGTCTTCGGATACGGGAAGTAATATATGGGAATAAATTGTATGATACCTGATTAACTAAAACTCACTCAGCGTAGCTGACTTTTAGTATGCACGCAGGTGAGCCGATTACAGAGCTAGCAAGAGGATGACGCATGGCATGGATTGAACGGCTGGCATCTGAAGAAAGAAGTAAAGATGTTTTGAATATAAAGTTTTGTGTTATGGTATCAAAGAAAAGATTTAATGTTTTGTAACAAATGATTGGTGTTTTATATTCCGCGAAAAGTTTTAATAAACTCTGATTTGAAGGACTGTGTTTATGAGTAAATCCGACGCTAAAGTAGGGCTACCGGGTTCGGGGCCTTACACCAAATTGGTTGGTTGATTAAACACGGTGATGCTTTTGTACAAAACGCTCACCACCAAAAAATAACCTAAAACGCCTTGGGGGTGATGTACCTTAGGGCTCTAGGGCATTTTGAGGAGGGCAAGGCGCCCACTACATGTTGTTTAAAGATCAACATTCATTTCTTTTCTCTTCATTCTTGTAGTAAAAAGTAACCGGAGAATATGACTTTCCATGCTTCCTTCCAATTCCTTTCACACCGCTTGTTTAAATAGACTCAACTACACAACACGCCCTTGCCTGTGTAGACGTCTAAGTGGTACCACGTTTTTCACCTTTCCCGCCGCATAAAAAATAACCAAAGTTTTGTATAAAGTTCTCTCTCTCTCTACAAGATATATTATTTTCATAGTTACATAAAAAGTTGCATATTGTACTACAGTTTTTGAGATTCATCATCTAAACGTTGGAAAGTCGTTAAAATAAATCTTTAAATACTATTAAAGCAATACAATGTGGACACATGGCCTTCTTCTAGGCTGTCCACATGTGCAATCAAATCACCATATTTCCATTCTCATGTGCTCTAATATTCTGTCATGTGTTATGTTGACCAAACACCAAAAAATTTATTTAAACTTTAATATTTTCCACCAAAATCATCTTAATCTCTCTCTTTTTTTCTCGACTTACTAACTCCACCATCCACCATCTTCTATATTCCGGTAATGTAGATCGGGATTAATCTTTTTTCGGTATGGTTATATATTATACTTTAATGGCCAACAATGTTATTTGATTTTCCGGCAAGGTAATATCTTTTTCCGAAATGCTTTTATATTTATTTTAATTGTTATATGATTTTGTAATAATCTCTTTAGGTTGTATATCAAAATCCAAGATTGAATTGATATTTTGAAGTTATTACGGTTTTCCAGTAAGGTTTTCCGGTAAGATTTTGTTTTCCGTTTTTGTTTTTATTTAATCTCTATCTCTCGCTCTCCATATCTCTCTCAGCTTACTAACTCCACCATCTACCATCTTCTATATTCCGGTAATGTAGATCGAGATTAATCGTTTTCCGGTAAAGTTATATATTATATTCTAATGGCCAACAATGTTATATGATTTTCCGGCAAGGTTATATCTTTTTTCGGCAACATCATGTTTTCTTCCGGTTATTGTAGATCTAATCTTTTTATCTTAGTTTTCATTTTTAACTGATTTTTTTAAAATCAGTTTAGGTTCTAAATCAAAAACGGTGATGAAGCTAATATTTCTACGTTTTTACGTTTTTCCGGTAAGTTTTTTCCATTCATGTGTTATACCTATCACAATGGTTGTTTTATATTTACTTGAAGTTTTATATTTTTCCTGTTTTTTTTCTTTCACATGTTGTTCTTCTAGGTTTTAAATAAAAAGTTTCATCCATGGACATTATCATTATTCTTTTTCCGGTAAGACCAATAATAAATTGTAAATTAGTGGTCTAACATTTCATAACATGTAGCATTACCACGACTAATTTTGTTTTTTATTTCTAAAACGATTATAATTTCGAATTTTAAATTCCAAATTTAAGTTAAAGTTGAAATTTGTAAATGGTTGGTCAATATTCCATAACGTATAAACTTACCATCATTACAATTTATTATTTTCTAAACTATTTGATTTAAAAAGTTTAAATTTCCAAATTTAAGTTAAAGTTGATTTTTTATTTAATTGTTGGTCAAACGTTTAAGTTGGTCAAACATTTTTAAATTGTCTGGTCAAACATTAAAGTTGATTTTAACATTAAGTTGAACTTTTTAAATGTTGATTAAACAAACATTCATAATGTCTAAAATTACCATCACTAAAATTTATTATTTCTAAAACGATGTAATTTAAAATTTATAAATTTCCAAATTTAAATTAACGTTGAATTTTATGAATTACTGGGTAAATATTTCATAACATGTAACATTGCCACGATTAAAATTTATTATTTGTAAAACGAATATTAATATTTAATTTTCTCATTTCAGGTTATGTTCCCAACTTGATATAGCTAATTTCATGGGTTGAAGATTTGTTGATAAGATATCTTATTTTTTGTTTAATATTGATGTATATTTTTGTTATTATTAATGTATTTATATATTTTTCACAATTCATGTAATTTATTTGATTTTTATATAATCAATCATATATAGTTGTTGGTTTTGTCCATTTAATATATTTTAAACAGAATCGATGTATTAAAGAAAAACTTTATTTTTGTATCTTATATTTATCTATATATTAATGATAATCTCTATAATTTTAATAACTATTATAATTTTAGTAATTTTGTTATTATTAATTCATTACCTTTTCTAATTAGTTGTTACATCTTATTTTGACAGAAATAATAAAATTTACACCTTACTATTTTTATATTTTAATATATTTGACTTAAAACATTATTATGTTATTATATTGTAAGATAAATTATATTTTTTATATATAACCAATTACGTTATATATGAAAAATCCAAAAAATAAGTTATAAAGTTTTCATGATTTTAATTACAAGATATTTAAACTTCTTTTAAATTCAGAAATTGACCAATCTTTTAACAAATTTTTAAAGGTTTTAATGCTCTCCATAATTTTAAACTCATTTCAAAATCTTTTCATAATTTTTTTAGGTTTTCAAAGTAACTGATTTGATTTTTAGTTATTTCTAAATTAATTAGTCATATTAGTACAATTAGAACATATTTGATTTTTAATTTTTGTGATTTGGCATTAATTAGAATAAGTTATCATTTTAATATTAAAAAAACTGACTGTCAAACTAAAAATACTTGCCATAATTATAATGTAATCTTACTTTAATTTACGTAAATATTAATTATTAATTAATACTAAAATAATAACCGTGTTATTTTAGAACACAATATTCAAACTGACATAATTTCTAATAATCAATAGTTAATATATCATAAATTAAATAACCGTTTTATCATCATTTATAAATATTATTCGTCACATATGATTTAGTGAATATTAATAAGCATGACAACTTTTCATAATTTATTAATATTATTATTCCATGAATCAAGATATTTCAAATTATTTCTATCTTTACATAGAAGACTAAATTCAAACTTAAAACTACAAAATTTAAACTCCTTTACAATTAACATATTTAAACTCCTTTTAAATTAGGAAATTGACCAATCTTTCAACAAATTTTTAAAGGTTTTAATACTCTCCATAATTTTAAACTAATTTCAAAATCTTTCCATAACTTTTTGAAGTTTCCAAATTAACCGATTTAATTTTCATTTTTTGAATTATTTATAAATTAATTAGTCATATTAGTAAAACTAAAACCGATTTGATTTTAATTTTTGTGATTTGACATTAACTAGAATAAGTTATCATTTTAATATTTAAAAATCTGATTGTTAAACTAAAAATACTTACCATAATTGTAATGTAATCTTACTTTAATTTACTTGAATATTAATTATTAACTAATACTAAAATAATAACTGCGTTATTTTAGAACACAATATTTACATTAACATAATTTCTAATAATCAATACTTAATATATCATAAATTAAATAACCGTTTTATCATCATTTATAAATATTATTCGGCAATACTCTCCATAGTTTTAAACTCATTTCAAAATCTTTGCATAACTTTTTAAAGTTTTCAAATTAACGATTTAATTTTCATTTTTGTAATTATTTCTAAATTAATTGGTTATATTAGTAAAATTAAAACCGAATTGATTTTAATTTTTGTGATTTGACATTAACTAGAATAAGTTATCATTTTAATATTCAAAAAACTAATTGTCAAACTAAAAATACTTACCATAATTGTAATGTAATCTTAATTTAATTTACTTGAATATTAATTATTAACTAATACTAAAATAATAACCGCGTTATTTTAGAACACAATATTCAAATTGACATAATTTCTAATAATCGATACTTAATATATCATAAATTAAATAACCGTTTAATCAAATTATAAATATTATACGGCACATATGATCTAGTGAATATTATTAAACATGATAACTTTTCATAAAATATTAATGCCACTTCCTATTTCAAAAATTAAATTAATCACATATTAATTTCTTATTGTTATTATATATAGTAGATTCAATTGATTATGAAATTCCACATCCGAAACATAAGTTTCTTTTTATATTCACTGTTTTAAATTTAGTTATGTATGTTCATTTTTTTTTTTGAATTTGTGTTCACAAAATATTAATGTCACTAAATTTCTCAATAATATATAATAAATACGTGTTATATTTTTATCCATTTTAACTAAAAGGGTTTTTAAACGTAATATAATTCTTTTAATTATAACATCCAAACAATTTGATAGTCTAAGTCTTCATAATGTTTTCAAAAAATATTAAAAATATTTGATAATTTATTTCTTATACGTTTATATTTTGTTTTCATTGATTTTGCATCATATTTTTCACCTTTAACTATTTTCAAAGTCAACATAAAATTTTTTAATCTTTCCAAAGTTATTTGAAAATTCATTTATTGTAAAACATTTTCAAGTTTTCCAAGTTTAACAACATATTAATGTCAGTGATTTAAAAGTTTGTTGCAAGATTAGTCAAAAATCAAAATAAATTTCATAATATTTTAAAGTTGACTAATTCCATTTTTTATATTTTGTAACTATTTGGAAAATATTTCAAAACAGGTTGTTTTAGAAGAGTATCAAATTTGTTAGGTATAAAATGACGGTCAAAAAAGGTTTTTATTGATATATCTTTTTCGTTTAATGGTCTAAGTTAGAAAGATATTTTATGTTGTCATTTTACTTTGTTTGTTGTTGTATGTTATTTTGTTTTAATAAAAACAAAAATTTAATAAAAACAACTTTATTAATGTTCAAATGTTAATCATTATTAAATATGTTATTATGGTATATTTAATTTGGCTGCTATTGTTTGATTATATCTAGACAATGTAAATGGTTAACGTTTTGATCCGAAAGTTTGAAGAAGTATTGTGTTGCTTGAATTTGTTGTTTAAATTTATTATGTTTGTTATGTTCAAATTAACTTCCTGTAATTTTGAAGTTTTAATATTAAGATAACGTAAATCTATTACTTTTTGGTTGGTATGGTGATGTGTTAAGTGATAATGTAAATCTATCAAGTTTTAATAGTTAAAGAAATATTATGTTTGTTTAAATTGATGTTTAATTTGATTATGTTTAGTGAAAAGTTATTCCACTCGCGTGTCACGCGGGTATATACCCTAGTAAATATAGTATATGTTGGTAACGAAACACAAAAATCGGCCAAATATTTTTTTTTTTCACTACTCGTAAAAATTTGAGCCGTAGCCCATAAGGTATGTCCGCCAATGTATATAAGGGAGTAAAATCTTGGCAAAGTTGACGCATATGGCCCGAAGTATGATTATCAACTAGGTGTTTGTTAGTGGTTAAAACAAGTTTTGGAATAGTCTCCAAACGATTTAACAATCTCTTGCTTCTCTATAGAACAAAAAAATGAAAACGCGTAGACGGGGTCGGTCCTGAGAATTCATGTGTTCCGGCTGAGCTAGAAAAAATATGTCCCTTAAGTCTTAATGTACTAAATAATGTAAACAATTTTTTATATGTCAATTAAATTTATGACAATAAACAAAATAATTATCAAAATCATGGTATTAGAATGAATTTATGACATACCTAATAGACTAATATATAGCTGAGGATTTGTGAAACTCTCATAATACTCTTGATGGCAAATAGGTGAATCAATTCTTCGCATTTTAAGCTCTCTAATATTCCGTTCTCCGATAGTTATCATCGCCAACACATTAGGTCTTTCTTGAGACATTGTGGATCATAAATAAGATTTCAATAACTATGATTTCAAAAAACTCCTTTCTACAGATGCAACAGTGACTGCTGGTGTTTGAAGTCGACTTTGTTGTTATCCCTATTCGGTTTTCTTATTATTATTTATTTAAATTTTATTGATTAATTAAAAGTAACATGTCTTTTAAAATTTTTAATGGGCCTATAAGTTTGTGGGTAATTAAAAAAAATGGGTCTAAAATGTGTTTAAAGTTTATAAAATTAATGGGATTATAAGCGTTCGAGTATTATACACGCACACACACACACACACACACACATATATAGGGTAAGAATCCTAAGAGAACCCTTTGCAAATTAAAAACTTTGAGAACCATCTTGGACCACTAAAAACAACTTTTAAAAAATATTTAAAAAAATCATAAAACAAAAAATAACAAAAATTTTAAAAAAGTAAAAAAACCAAAATTCTTATATTTCATTCCGGTTTCATTAAAAAAACGTTGTATTACACACATATGTATAATTTTACTTAATCTTTAGTTACGTAATATACACATATGTACAATATCATTTATCTTAAATTATACATATGTGTATAAAAAAACATGTAAATGTACATATATGTATATATTATACATATGTGTATATAATTTAGCTAAACCGAATTTTTTTTAATGAAACTGGGAGATTAAAATAAGAATTTTGGTTTTTTTACTTTTTTCATTTTTGTATTTTTTTATTTTATGATTTTTTTTTTATTTTTGGGTTTTTTGTGGTTTAAATGGTTCTCATAGTTCTCAATTTCAAAAAAGTTCTCTCATGATCCTATATATATATTAGATTTTTTTAAAATTATTTGTGCCCCTAAACAAATGTGCCTCGATCGGGCCCCCGTATGGTACACCCTTAGAGTCGGCCATGAGTAGAGGTGGTCAAACATTTTGATGATTTCTCTCTTCTCTATGAAACTTTTGCATAAGGCTATGTGTAGTGGGGATTACAAACTGGGGGCGATTTTTGATAAGTGGCGTCTCGTCAATAAATGAACAATTTATATTTTAAGGGGTGTAGTGGTGTTTTAGCCTAAAAATCACTTCCAAGGCTTGCCACTAGTCCATTAATAAAATAATAATAATATTCTTTCAAACTCACCGACGACAAATACATGCCCCATATCACCCCTCTTATCCTTGGGGGGTGGTGTGTTCTCGCCCCTCGTCGCCCCCATATTTTCCGGCCACCACACCTTTAAGGGGTTGCTATTTCATTTGGCAATCTCTCACTTCTCTCTATACAATTTTCAAATTATGGTAACAACATACCTAACACCTACTTGGATTTTGTAGGCCATTATATATAGAGGTGTACAAATGGGGTATTAGAAAAACCCTGGTTCAGGTATATTCAGAACCAGGTACTTTAAAACCGAGTATTTGAATACCCTATTTCCGGGTATTGAAAAAAAACCATATTTTCGGGGTTTTTTCCGGGTATAGATTGAAATTCTTTAGGGGTTTCACTTTTTAGGGGTATTTTTCGAGTATTTTTCAGTTATTTTTCGAATAATTTCGGGTATAGATTGGGTATTTGAGAAACCCGAAACCGTACCCGGTTTCGGGTATGGAACCAGTTTGAGTTTTCAAGTATTACCGGGTATAAATCGGATTCGGGTATTAAGAACCTGGGTATAAAAAAACCGTTCCGGATTTTTTTCGGGTCCGGTTCCGGATTCGGGGTTTTTTTTTCACCTCTAATTATATAGTTTAGCGATTACCCTTTTCAATGTTAAATACTTTTACGCTGTCGTGATGCATGAAATGGGAATATTGAAAATATCGCAGCTAACTATATGTATAGGGCCGTCTTAACGTGTGTGGAGGCCTAAAGCGAATTAAAATGTTGATGCCTTTTTCAAAAATCTATTTGATGTAAACCTTCTTCCTTTTCCCGAGTTTGGAACGAGCAATAATAAACTAATAAGTTTATAGTTGGCATATTATAACTTTTTTGTTTCTTTAACCTTTTAGAATGACCCGATTCAAATTTTAGTATTATATTTGACATTATAAAAAATCTAACTATAAATAATCTAAAATTCTAACTATCGGCCGCCATTAGCTTATGTCCTTATATTTAATTTGTTTTTTGTACCATAATACAATGATGAATCATTAATGACATGGGTCTCACTTTTAACTTGTGGCCCACTAACAAGTTCTTAATAAAAAAAGCCCAGTTTTAAAAGATATAGTACATAACCTATATAAAACTGGAGGCCTAGAAATAACGGGGGCCAAAAGCCAATGCCTTACTTGGCTGGCCCATGGGCCCGGCCTGTATATATATATATAAAGATCAAATTTTAAATGCATATCATTTAACCTCGTCCATTTTGTTTGTTAAAATCATCAAAGTCGATTTAATATCCCCGCATTTCATTTTAAGTATGTAATGGTAAAACATGGCACCTGCCGGAAAAACTGTGAACACCACCCTTGGAACCGGGTTTTTTTTTTCCCACCCCACACGGTAAATAATCACCTGTTTATCTTGGATTGTCAGGCCAAAATGTAAAGGAAAATGGGGAAGTCGAGGGGTGGTGGTCCATGGAGTTTTAATTCGGAAAAATTGGGAGAAAGTAGTAAGGATGACTTGGTGTCATGGTGTGTGCTATTTTGAAATGTATTGGATCATCAAAAAACATTCAGTTGACTAATTTATCATTTTGAGCTTATCTTTCATTTTGTCAATATTTAATAGTTTCTAAGACTAAACATTATGTTTTAAAATAATTAATTCGTATGTTTCTTTTGCAATTAGTTAGCATACACAACACCTAAGGTATTTTTGGCAAAGTAGTCGGTAGCCGTAGCTGAAAGCTGATGATTGGTGGCTTAAAACTGATAGCTGTTAGCTGTAAATGATAGTTGATAGCTGTAGCTTTTTAAATATATTTAGATGTTTGGCAGTGTAGCTTTTAATAAAATGTATAAAATGATCAAAATGGACATAACTAAAAAAATAGTAAATGTATTCATTTTAGATGGTCATTTTATACTTTTGTGCACAACATTTTTATAAAAAGATTCATCATAGACCAAATTATTAACATAATTATAATTATTAACATTTTATTTTTATACTTTTGTACACAACATTTTTATAAAAAGATTCATCTTAGACCAAATTCTAAGGATGAATTCATATTGTAATTTCCATAAATGACATTTTATTTATATTGTGATCCAGAAACTAAGAAAGAGCGACCATAAATTTTGTATCTTCAAAATATTTTTCTTTAATTCATTTATAAATTAACTAGACGGGTGCCCGCGTGATGTGTCGGTTGTTTGAACGCAGACCTTGTTAATCACGTAATAATTATGAGTGTTAATGGGTAAAACCTTGAAACCGCTTAAACCAGTCACCGGTTTGGTTTCACGGTTGGGTTTTTTACTTTCGGTCGGTTTCAAACATTCAAACTGTAACGAACGTTTTGATCCATTGTTTATACCTAAAATCGGCCATAAAAAAACTGACCAGACTGTAAATGTTGAACGCATTTTAATTTTTTTTTATTTAGTATTAGATATGTTTTGTTATATATATTAGATATAACTGAACAAAGTCTTTTTAAAACAATAAAATATGTCTATTACAACTTTAATTTAACCTAATTATAGTGTAATTTTTTGTAGTATTTGTTTTTGCTATTGTTTTGCCTCCTGATTCTTTCATTAATTATGTGACTAAAATTATCATTCCTTATGTTATGATCCTATCAAGTATCATAATTTATTGATGCTTAGCTAGAATTGATTGTATAGTAACATGAATAATCATTTTAAATCAAATTTATTATCAAAGCTTAAACTGCGAAACTAAACCGGAACCAAAGCGTTAGTGATAATTCGGTTTCAATTTTGAATGGTTCTTTTTTTTTGGACGACAAAAAATCGTACAAACAGTTTGGCTCAAAAGTTTAATTTAAAAACAAAACACCCTTACGTAACATATTAGTTTAAAAAAATTATAACAATATCATACTCAAATTAAAAAGAAAAAAATGCTCGTTTTTATGGTGGAATTCTATTATAAAAATATTAACGTACGAAACAATTACGGTCATTTAATAATTATGGGTGAGAAGTTGGTTTAAAATTAGAATTAAAAACATAATATGGTTAAAAGTTGGGGGATAACTTGTAAGTTGAGTGAATTGTGTTTAAAGACAAGTTTACCCATTCTTACACATTTATTTTATCATTAACATTTGTAAAACTTTTAAAATCAAATATCTTAATGTATCTCTATCTCAAATATTATATATAATATAGTTTTATTTATATGTTTATGGCATACAAATTTATTTTACATGATTTTTAATTAGAAAAAGAAGATTTTACTCACAAGTCAAAACTATGTATACCATTAACATTTTTACAACTTTTGTTGGTAACTAATAAAATTTATGATTATTAAATTTTAAGAGGAACAACAGTGTAAATTATAACATATGGGATATTGATTTCATTTCATAAGTCTCAACATATAAACATAATACTTTTAGTCGTATGTTTTGACTAAAATAGTGTAAATTTATACTAGATATTTAACAAATCACGTGACCAAATAAAAATCTAATGGAAGATCACACCTTAAAAAGTTGAAAATAAAAAAATAAAAAAAATTGAAACTAATTTCTAATTATACATACGCGAAGTATGTGGTTGAGCACCTTTCTTACACACCATATTAAAGCAACCACGATCTCGTTCGATTTTCCAAAACATCACCTAATAGAAATAGGAACATCATTCATACCATATATAATAATATCTTTTTGCAGATACAATCGTAATTCAATCCAAATCCAAAAATCATTCATACCTAATAGAAATAGGAACATCATTCATACCATATATAATAATATCTTTTTGCAGATACAATCGTAATTCAATCCAAATCCAAAAATCTAGCCAAAATGAGATCCAAATCATGTCAGGTTTTCACGGTTTTCGTATTCATAACCATCGCGCAGGCTGAAGTTTTCGATATCACAACTTTAGGTGCAAAGCCGGATGGGGAGATTAGTCAGGTAAATTAATAATCATGCTTGTTTCTTGCACATCTATAGTATTCTCAAATAATAATTAATTAATGGTGTTGGTTTTGTTAACATTTAGGCTCTGAATGATGCATGGGCAAAGGCATGTGCTGCAATCGAACCGAGCCAAGTGATCATTCCAAAAGGCCGATTTTTGTTGAACGTGGTCGAGTTTAAAGGACCGTGTAAGGCACCGATCGAGATTAAAATCGATGGAACTTTGGTAGGCCCCGAAGATCCTGCGGCCATTCCAAAAGGGGTCCAGTGGATCACATTTAGCTATGTAACAGGCATGACATTATCAGGTACAAAGTGTAACGTTGTAAAAAATCTTTATATTTTATAAAATTTAGTTACATTATCATGAAATTTTGTTTCAGGTACGGGTATGTTAGATGGTGTTGGAGCAGCTATGGCATGGGCAACAATGTCCTGAAACAGGCCGTCAAACCATCCCTTCAATATGTATGCGTATATAGTAAATATTATTGGTTCTGAAAACGTCACTATATATATTACTCTATTTTATTTTAAGGAATACATGAATTAACGACAGTATGCGTTAAACTGACACAGAATCTTAGCTTTAACTTCGTCAAGGATTCTTTGATTACGGGGATAACAACAAAGGATAGCAAAAACTTCCATGTGAACTTGATGACATGCACGAATGTTACATTTGATAACTTCCACGTGATTGCACCCGCAGAGAGCCCCAACACCGATGGAATCCACATTGGATGGTCTAAAAACATCACGATCAAGAATTCAATTATTGAAACCGGTGATGATTGTATTTCAATCGGCGATGGATGTGAAAGCTTGAACATTGAAGGAGTGAAATGTGGCCCGGGACATGGCATTAGTGTGGGGAGTTTGGGTAAAAACACTGGTGAGAAGCCGGTGATTGGAGTTAACGTGAAGAATTGCACGTTTGTAGGCACGGAGAACGGTGTTCGGATTAAAACATGGCCTGATTCGCAGCCGGGGGAGGTTACCGAAATGCATTTTGAAGATCTTAAAATGGAAAAAGTTAACAACCCTATTATCATCGAGCAAGAATATTGCCCACATGGTGAATGCGTAAAAGAAGTATGCATTATTTCTTTTAGCAGTAGGTAGTTTAGAATTCAGCTAAGTCTTTTAGGCGTTTATGAAAGTTCTTGAATTTCTAGCATTTTCGCTACCTCTGCAAGCGAACTAATCAACGCAAGTTCTGATAATTTCTTTTCGTGCTCACCGGTGTGGCAAGTGAATACGGCAAGTTTGCTTGATTAACATGCTAACTCAGAGTTTTTCACCAAACTTAACTCGCCGCTTACAACTTTTGACCAAACTCCGTGGAGTTCGCTTGCCACCCAAGTGAACTAGTCAAGTTCACTTACATGGGTAGAAGGATGTTAAAAACCAAACAAAACACCAAAAAATAAATAATAAATAATAAATAAATACTAAAATATAGATATATTATATGCTTATATATAATATATTATCCCATGCTTCCAAAAGTATATAATATGCTAATTATATATATTATGCCTTATCCAACCGTGCATCTATCTAATCTGGTTCATGTTGTTATGGGAATAAAACAGAAACCCTCGCTGGTTAAGGTTCACAACGTTTACATCAAGAATGTTGTGGGAACAGCGAATACGCCAGAAGTTGTAAAGCTTAGATGCAGCACGGCTAACAATGGATGTGAGAATGTGCACATTTCTGGTATTAATTTGACATATGAAGGTCCTGCAGGCAAAGCAATTCAAGAATGCCATAACTGTAAGCCGATTTATGAAGGCGAACTTAACCCTCCAGGCTGTACTCCTGCTGCTTCCGCGGCTTGATCCAAGTTTCTTGGAGGTTGTAATTGTTAGTTTTTAGATATGCTTGCCCTTGATTTCTGGTTGTCTGAATCTTGGGGCAATGATTGTTCATTTTCAACATCATTTTCTTCATTGTATATATGTATTTAATTTAAGATCAATAATTTTGAAGATCCTAGACGTCTTGTGATCAAACTTTGGTGAAATCACTTGTTAAATAACAAACGTAATGTATATATAAAAAGTGAAAGCAAGTCTCAATGGGCCTATAGCCTAAATTTTGTATGGGGTTGCTACCTCAAACAACGCACCACACACACTTAGCAACTTAGCAAAAACAGTAACCGAATACATGCATACAAGGAGGATTAAACATCCAAAATAATAAGTTCAAATTATTAAGATTGCACACGTGTATATGAACAAAATTAGTAGTACTTTTTTTGAACAACCAACACTACTCAAATTTGTGACATTTCTATGGAGGAAATTCTTCGAAAAAACCTTTATAACCACCCAACAAATTAGTACAATAATACTTTGGATATTTTCATTGGCCAAAAAATGTATATATATTTTTAATTAAATCACCTCATTTTCCTTAGATGTTTCAATTTTACTTTTTGTCTAAAATAAGTGAGGCAAGCACAACATATATGAATTTTAGTTACAACTCGATTCTTGTCATGGATAATGCCAAGGGGCAAATTCATTTGGAGCCCAATAGGGAAAAGTGTCATACTCAACATAAGTTTACTATTGTAATACTTTATTTTTAAAAAAATAATCAAATTAAAATGTGCCCCTTTGGCATTCTAACGCGAGCCCATTGGCCACTGGTATTTGGTAATTGGTTCAAATTTGATACAAAAGCCTGGCTAAAATGTTAGTGAATTAGACTAGGTGTTGCGGACTAGCAGAGCTGCGAATGAATGACGCAAGCAATGTAGACGACTCACACCAGACCACGCACGTTCGATTGTATGTCATGAGCCGGTTCGCGTGAGGAATAGATCCATTGGGTGGGAAATTTCTCGTGGAACGTGCCACTAACCGTCGAACGCATTAAAAATAATAATCAAACTTTCTTTATAAATCCATGTTCACACACATGATCACATACCTCATATATACAACAAAAACTCCCTTTTCTACCCATTTTTCTCCAACACACCCAATAATAAACTAAAAAATGCAATGTAATTCATTTCTTCATCTGATTTTTCCGAGGAAGACGACCTTATTTTTTAAATGGGGTAAATAATGGTTCACTTGTTGGTTGAACGTTTCAAAGGCGACAAAGGTTAACAAGACAATCACCTCTTGATTGTGATCGAGTGGGCGCTAACGAAACTTTGGTACGCTACTATTTTAGCCCTGATCCCCTTTATGACAAACATCATTTTAGGCGATGGTTTTGAATGAGCAGACAGCTATTTATGTGTTTAGCAAATGATTTTTTGGATCGGTATCATTTTTCAACAAAGATTAGATGCAAAAGGTTGACCCGGTTTCACCAATGTGCATAAATGTATAGTTGCTCTTCGTAGTATGGACTTTCATTAGACGCAATGAATGAATACTTAAAAATATCTAAAAACGTTGTGCGAGACTCACTTCATTTTTTCCGTTATGGTACACACACACACACACATATCTGGTTTCCCGAAATAGTTGGTAACCTCGATTTTTACGCATGTTGGATGAGATATGTGTCCAACGGCCTGGATATGTCAGTCCATCGGGCTGATCACCCTGGCCCCACTATATACTTGAGGCAGTAGCCTCCCAATATCTTTGGTTCTAGCATGCATTTTTTGGTGTTTTCGGGTCAAATAACGGCATAAATGTTATCGCACAGTCGCCGATATTCGATGACATTATTGACGGGATTGAGCCCGCTCAAGTGTTTTGTGCAAATGGTGAACAATTCAAGTATGCATGGCTACTACCTAGTTGATGACATTTACAACGAATGGTCGACACTTGTTCAAGCTTATGAGTCTTTTCAATTGAAGACAAACGAAAGTACTTTACGAATCAACACGAAAATATACTGAAAGGGTGTTTGGAATTATAAAAAAAAAATTTCATTTGATTGCGAGGCCGCTACGGATTTGGTCAAGAGAGAAAATAATGAATGTCGTCTACATTTGTCTAATTCTACATAACATGATTCTTGATAATCAATGTATGACCATTTGTCAAAACTTCCAAGATGATGTCCCATGACCCGAACTTACAATCACTGATGAAGAGAAACTCCTAAATGTCATACATATATATATATATATCAAGAACCGCGAGGTACATGGAAACCTTCGTAATGAGTTGATTGGACATTTGTTGACTAGACGTCCGATGATCTTGTACTAGACTATTATCATTTGTTGCTTGTGATTATTTTGTTTTAATGTAATAGTTTTTAGTTTACAAGTTATAAAGAAAAAAAATACCGAATATAAATACAAAAAATTCGTTGAAGCCTCCGTTCGCCTGAACTACAACAGGCTCAGGTGGCTTCGACGTGCTTCAACAAGAGTCTTTACCGAAAAGATAACCTCATTCATTGCCAACAAAATACACCAATAAGTTGTCATTAGAGTACCATTTAACACATTTTTCTTATTATGGCAAAGGGGAGTTGAGGTATGTAACATAAGTAAGTCCGGAACAGAAAACACGAAGACCAGGGGTATTACACCATGAGCTAATCAAACTCCAAACCGACGATGCTATATTACATGAGGTGAGTAGGTGATTGGAATTTTCAAGGCATTCTTCACATAAACCACAGTTAACTAAGGGCACCAGGATAGAACGAAACATTGGCCTTCCCTAGTCGCCAGTCTATCCATATTCGCCTTACACATGAGCACGTTGATCTTCTTCGGGACCAGTTATAATTTTTTTTTTTGACTTATGAGGTTAGACTTCCAAATTTATAAGAATGGTTATATGTATTTCTCATTTATCTTAAACAAATCTAGCTAAACAAAGGTGACCTTCATAAAACTAAATCATCCCCACATTTATGTGTGTACTTATATGAGTATTTGTTACTAGGATCGTGTGTGTATAAAAATTTAGGATTATTCAGAAAGTAGTACTAAAATTAGTAATAATCTATGGATCATATATTAATTGATTATTTCGAATCAGTAATTAGGAGCTCCGTCTCCACCATCCATGTCCCAAATTTGATCCCCCTCATATTCATTCTATTCTAATTGTTTCGTTGATCGGAGGATTCCCGACCAATTAATCGACTCATAATCAAAGGGGAAACCGCATTGTTCATCATCAAAACATGAAGGCACTCTTCAAACCCAAGCCCCTCACCCCGGTTGAGCTCGTCCACCATATTCGTGACCTTCTTAAAAATCCCGACGTTCTTGAAGCCAAGCGCCAAGACAAGGTAACCATGCATGATTACCCGAAACCAAAACTGTTAGTTTTATTGTACGTAGACAAGATTGCACTTTTTCGTCTTTAAGTATATTACAAAATCACGTCTTGCATCCTTTATTTTCAATGATCACAATAAACATCATTTCTTTTGATGTTTTTTGAATTCAGTCATGCGCAATGCACAATCATATATAGGACAGAGGTCTTCTAAACCTTTAGTATAGGTTCAAATCCTATTGGACGCGATTTTTTTCCAGATATTTTTTTAGATTTCGAGATCAAAAAATCAATTTTGCATGATTTGAATCCGAAACGTTTGAGTACCCTTTTTATTTTATTGAAAAAATGGTTGAAAGGGTTGATCAATTTGTTTAGGCTGCTTGTTCCTGAAGTATAAAACGTTCCCTCTGTTCATGAATAGCTTCTTTCAAAATGGCTTCCGCTTCCTCGGTAAATGTCTTGGTAGAAGATATTATTTCTTGAAACTGTGGTTTATTGGTTTTTAAGTAAGTACGTAACTCAACCAGAAATTTCCTTACCTGTCCAATTTCTAATGAATCGAGATAACCGTTTGTTCCGGTATAAATAGTAAGTAGAGCCTACTTCTATCTCATCAGATGCAGGCGCATAGGCTATAGAATCCCACCTTATTCTCAAACCTGGTGGCTCGGTTGATTGGAACTCCTTTAGGCTCATCCTGCATAATCATTCTGGCGGTCCCAAGTCCTGCATCCACCAAGAACATTTCTTCCTTTAAGCGTAAAACTTCAGATTTGAAGGCCTTTCCACTGCATAAAAAAACTTGAATTAGATCTACGAAATGATCGACTCAAATAGATGGTCACCATAAGCTATTTCTTTTCCTCCTCTTCCAGTTCTATTAATAAAAAGGCCATCATGGACCAAGATCCAAAGGGATCAATCTTTTACACCGATGTATCTTACTCTCTCGACCAGGTCATCATAAGAAATGCAATGCAAAATCTTTCTGAAGTGTTATAAAGAGGGAAGGCGCGCTACAACTAACATAACAGCCTCTTCCTTGCCCCCCTAAGAATCCAAGGGTGACCCTTGGATGTTGTCGTGACACTTTGGTTACGAAGGTTATCGGGGTCTAGGTTTATGGATGGATTCAGTAATCGAAAGTCCCTCGAACTCAATCAATATCAACAACATTGATATTTTTAGTATATAAATAATATTATAGGAAAGTGGTTTGACAAGTACTTCAACTTGATATTATGAATTTGCATTGTCATGTTATTTAGACATGTCACACTATTTATGCTAGTGATACATAGTATGGGCGTATGGTATGTATATATATGATATTCTGAGCTTGATGTAATGTTGGAAATTAATTAGCAATTGTAGAATTATTTGTTGATTTATTTAGATATCTCAAGTAGGGTTATCATCTCAACCCGATCCAACCCGTTTTGTCACACTTAATATTATACATTTTGCACGTCTTAATATTATAGGTTCATGAATTAACAAAACTCATTCACGAAGTGAAGATAGTACTATATGGCGACGACATGTCAGAGCCACACGAAGACGCGTGTGCAAAGTTAACCCAGGAGTTTTTCAAGGAAGATATATTACGCCTTCTGATCGCTCACCTTCCTAATTTGGATCCTGGGGTATATAACATTTAGTAATTCAGTCAACAATTCTAATTTTTAATCTTTTTTATAGTGTTACTGTTAATAACAATGACTTTGGTATCGTGTAGTCCCGTCAAGATATCACTCATGTGCTTGCAAATCTACAAAGGCAACGAGTTCATGGCCATTACGTTGCTTCTGAATATTTCGAACAACATACGGATATTCTTGATTTATTGATACCCGGGTAAGCCTCTTATATTGATCTATTTAGTTAATGGGTCAAAGCTAACAAAATGTTGAATTGTCAGGTATGATGACCCGGAAACTGCAATATCATTTGGTGCAATTTTGCGAGACTGTATTCGTCATCAAGTGGCTGCAAAATATATTTTGGAGTCGGATCACATGAAAACATTCTTTAGCTATCAACATGATACAAACTTTGACGTTGCATCGGATGCAGCAGCAACATTTAAGGTTATGTACCATGTGTATGTGTTATGTTCGTGATATCATTGTATGGGTTTCTAATCTTATTATTTCATTCGTATTCCAGGAGCTGTTAACGAGGCACAAATCAACTGTTGCTGAATATCTCGATAATAATTATGATTGGGCAAGTATTATTATTCATAAATTACTCTCTAATTCTGACTTTGCTTGACTAAATGGATCGTTTGCAGTTTTTCACGGAGTATAACAAGTTAATGGAATCTTCTAACTACATCACTAGACGGAATGCTGTTAAGGTCTACTGTTTATGCAATTAATCTCTAGAGGGATAATGTGGGTAAATATAAAATTTTAAGGTTAAATGGATAAATATATAAATTTAACGTTTTAGAAAAAGAAGGTTAAAATGGTCATTCTCGAAATTGTTTTTGATGAAATTGATAAATTTGATGTTAAAAAGGCAATATACAATATTTCAGAAGTTTGCAGGGATATATATGAAATTTAATTTTCTCATGATTAAACGTTTACTTTTATTATTTTTAGCTGTTAGGAGCAATGTTGCTGGATCGTTCGAATACAGCTGTCATGGTGCGGTATGTGAGCTCATTGGAAAACATGAGACTTCTTATGAATCTTCTTCGGGATTCAAACAAGACCATACAGTTGGAAGCTTTCCATGTCTTTAAGGTAGATATAATCATATAATGTATATTACCGTAATGTAGGTTTTTAAACCGTCTAATGGGATTTACCAAACTTTTCTTAACAGCTTTTCCCTGCAAATCGAAACAAGCCGCAGGATATTGTTAATGTGCTAGTTGCAAACAGAAGCAAGCTCCTTCGGTTCCTTAGTGAATTCACATTTGAAAAGGGTACAAAATAATAATTTATTTATTTAAACATGATAAAAGCTGATTATGAAGTCATAATCTGGTGCAGCTGATGAGGAGTTTGAAGCTGATAAAGCTCAAGTGAGAAATGAAATCGAAAACCTTGTGCCCAAATGTGAAAAATGTGAGAGTCATGTGGAATGTGATGGACTCAATTGTTAACCGTATTAACTGCAAAGATATTGCACTAATCGTATAGCGCTCTCTAAAAAAGGTAGATAAAAGTGTTCATTGTTCATATTTATTTCCTGTTTTACTTTTGGTGACAAGAACAAATTGTATGTCATCTTTGTTTCTGATTCTGCAATTGAATCAGGTATTTTGTATAGACCAGGATTCTGTTTTTGCTTTTATGATGGTATAAAGTAAAAACAAACATGTATATATAAAAAAAAGTATGTTACAACCCATGTGGAATACAAATCAGAAAAAAGAATATAATAACTTCTAATAAATAATCATCCTCAACAAAAACAAAAAACAAAAACATATAAACAAGATCTACCAAATATAGATCAGAAAACCTCTATGCCGCCTGGCTATGACCATGGCCATAGCCGTTACCGTTCCCTGCATGTCCATGTTGCTTCTCTTCTCCCTTTCTCTTTATAACAATGAACCATGTGAAAGCTTCCAAAAGGGCTGCAATGGCTGCCAAAGATATAAGCACACCAATGTATGCATGCTTCCATTTCTTTTCGGGGTCCAAAATATCGAGCCCTTTGAACACGTTAGTGATTCCAAGTGCAATGATCGTGTAGCCTACACTCGCGTGGTAGATGTTCCAGTATATCCTGTATTTGTGATCGGGCTTCGGCCTCAAAAGCAATGCAAATACCTAAATCATTAACACAAACGCATTACTCGGTAATCCTGTTATGACCTGTTACCCAACCGACATGTTAAGTATGTCAAAATAGATGGTTATGGTATATGTTATACCTGTAGAGTTCCAAGGGCGAAAAGGGTAATTCCGATGTTGCGGTGAGTGGTGTATTTGATGCCTTCAGAGTCGCTCCCGAGCTTGATTCCAGTGCCCCATCCGGCAACACCGACACCGTAGGCTGTGACTTGGCAAGCAACATGGATGTAAAACCAGGCCGGATGAGCCACTTTGAATACCTTAAGGTATCTTGCAATCATGGCTCCCATTGGCATCAATACACCCCAACTCACAGCATTAAGTACTCCATGAGTCTGTCAAATTAACAAAGGTTGGTTAATTGTTAACCCTTAATATGTACAGTTGTACAACAGTGCGAATGAAATCTAAATAGCCACTTTTTTCATGTTATACAACACCCAAACAACATTCTTTTTGGCTTTGCTACCATTTTTGAAACCGTAAAACCAAATCTAAACCATAAAAAAAACATTGTTTGGTTTTGTGTTTTGGTAAAAAAACAAACTTGCAATTCGATTTTGGTTTTGGTTTTGGTTTTGCATTTAATAAAAAACTGAAAAAAAATAATTGAACTGAATTTATAGATTTTCATTTTCTTTATTCTAAGTAATTTGCAAAAATTTAAGTTGTTTGTTTTTTACCAAAGCACCCAAATTCATTTTTTTTATTATTCTAAGTAATTTGTAAAAATTTAAGCTGTTTTGTTTTTTAATCCTAAGTAATTTGCCAAAACGCCCAAATTCATTATTTTGGACCAATTTTTTTCAGCTCAAAGTTTCAAACTCAAATGACAAACTGAAAACACAGAATCTAAAACCGAAAAGAAAAACATTTTGAAAAAACACAAAAACAAAATTTTAGTTTTTGGTTCGGTTTCAACCCAAAACCGACCGGTACACACCCTACAGATCACAAACCAATATAAAAAAAAGTAATAAAGTAATAAAATAATAATAACAATATAAGTAAAGACTTATCAGTTGGTGGTTGTTAATTCATATTAAAAATAAAAGGATTCAATTACAATAAAAAGTCAAGTAAGCGGGCAAGTTGTGCCGCCACCCCCTTTTGAATGACAAAAATAAATAATAGCAATTAAAAAGGCTTACGTTTCTCCGGTGAAGCAGATTTCCACCAACCCCACCACCAGCACCCTGCTGCCCGGTAACAAAATCCACCGTCCCAACCGAATTCCTATTCTCCGAACCCAAAGCATGCTGACCCGGAGCTCCATTTGTCACCGGACCCATCTGCCACACCTGAGTAAAACTCGTCCTCCCACCAGGCAACGCCAAGGTCCCATATATCACCACGTCACCACCACCAACTCTCTCCGCCCTCATACCCGACACATCAAAGCTCAACGCACTCTGCTGCAACCCGGTGTTGTACCCGGACACCGCCGACGTGTACGCCTGAACCGACCCGTTCGAACCCACCAACCCAACCAACGCTTGAGTCCCAACCATCCCACCTCCGTTCACGTTCAAACCCCATGCAACCCATGTGGATGTCGACACGCCCGTGTGACGGTACGCGATGTCGGCTGTGCCGTTGCTCTGGTGGTAGGTCCAGTGGAGATGAGAGTTTTGAACTGGGAGGCTAACGCATGAGGCGAATATTGCGTTGTTGGTGAATGAATAAGAGTTGCAGTCTTGTGCTGATGATATGATTATGTTTGAGATTAATATGGTAAAAAGAAGTGGTAAGAGTTTACCCATTTTGAATATGTGTTTAATTGTGGGTTTTGAAGATTGAATGAAAGTGAATGATTTGGAAGGAGATTGCAAGTATGAAGGTTTATTATATAAAGTGATGAGTTTATTGTTAGCCGTCGAAGAGGAAGATGACGGAAAGCTTAACTGATGGCTTCATCTTGTGCTTAATTAATTATTAATCAACGTCTTAAGATTTTATTATTTGTTTATTAAAGTATCTTTTGTTTTTTTTTAACTACATATTAGATGGTTCATGAGACTAGTAATGGATGTGACATTGTGACATGAACCTGACCTAATTATGTACGTGTAATTACTAATTAGAGGTTGAGCATTGGCGTATGAGTAACTATTGGTATTTTGTATACCTGTTAATTTGTTATAAAGCTTGTTTCACAATATAAATGAGATTTTAAAGTTTATTTATTTATTTATTTTTTACTTTTTTGTTTATGTTTCTAGCAAGTAGCAACTACAACTTATTAATCGATCGATGATAAATTGCATACACGTATCATCACCATAAAACAATTTCATGATCAATAGCTTACAACACCCTGATTAAAAGAAACATTAATTTTCACATTAATAATAAACCTACTAGAATGAAGAATTACTTGACAATAAAATAAGGGAAGATAAAATTTTTCAAGCATATGGTTCGGATAAACAAGTATATACTTTTCGGGTAATCGAGTCAAGTATTATCTAATACCTTACTTGTACACGAATTAACCTACAAAATTTCTTTTTATGAATCTAAAATCCAGTTCTAAATGCGCATCCTGAATATGCAAGGTATTTCCATTAAGTTTGAGTTTGTTATCATATCTACACAAGATTTTTTATTTCTAATAAACATATGTATAACATGCGGTGATTAGAATAGTATATATAATATCTAGTGTTTACACCATTCAAAGGGTTATTGCATAGACATAAAATAACATCGTACGTAGTGGTATACTGTTTATTAATACGTACATAGACATTAATAATAATTCATTTTAGTTAAAAAGTTTGTTGTTGATTGAAAAAGTACATGTGTTTCCATTTCCGTTTGTTAGAGCCAATGACCCAACTACTCCATTGATTCAACCACCTACTCCATAGTTTATTGTTTACCGAACCTGCGTATTATTGAATCAATATGACACGTACCTGTCTCTTTATTTAATCTTTATGATTTAACTTGTTATATATTTTTATTTTTAAAAGTATAAAATCACTAAAAACAACAAGGAGATTTTAAGGACCGTTATTTTTTTTAAATAAATTAATAACAGTAGCATCAATAAAATAATAAAACTTAATAAATTAAATTAGTTAAAAAAATCTTGGCACGCTTATACGATAGTTAATAGTGTTATATCACTATATGGTAGCTAACACTCATTTTTCTACTTGTTATTTGTGTATGGTGTAGTTGAAAAATACCAATTAATTGAACCCTTTTAAAAGTTTGTGTTGGTAAAATATTATAAGTTTGCACGAGTTGCACGGATTATATTTATTTTTTTATTGTTTTGAACGAGTTGGATCACTAAAAGATCGTTGCCTCATCTGATCATCTTCATACCCTAAGTACGGAACCTTGATGTATTAGGTTGACACGTTTACGAAGGAAAACTTATACATCACTCTTGCTCGACCTAAATATTACCCTCATTAAAAAACACTATAAATAAGAAAACCTAATGATCAAAATTAAAACCCCTATTTAAATTTGGGTTGATTTAAATAAAGTAAGTTGGGTTCAATTTTAAATTTAAATAGGAAAATGATTTGACTTGAAAATTTTGGATTGAATGGGTTATTTTTTTTCATGTTGAAGACATTGTTTTAAAATAAACCAATTTAAAAATGATAATTTGTTAAGACACGTCACGTTTGATGAAGTTTGACTAAGATGAACAATTTGTTAGGTGAAACAGTTGAACTAGAAATGTGAAGCCTCGAGTTCGTATAATAGTATCTACACCAATTGTTGGTTAAAGAAAACATTAAATTCCCTAAAGTTGAATATAATTGTAGAATGTTTAATTATTGGCACATTACAAATAAACGTGTTACATAATACCACCCATTATGGGCTAATAAGCGGGTCATTACAAGCCCTCAACACTGAGTCGTGCAAGGTAACATATGTCAATGACTGCGGTGATAGTCCCTTAACGTTGATAGTATAAAAAAAGAGATAGAGTTCACTCCAAACCAACCAATCATATTTTTTTTAAATGATGTATTTTTTAAATTAAACCGCAAAGAGTTCGTTAAAGGGTGAGCTAGTTAAAACTCAACTGCCTATGTGGTCATACGCAACACTTTAACTAGCACATGTTATTTAGCCAAAAACACACAACTTATAGTATAGTAGAAATGATTTTATTTGTTTCAACCTTTTAAAAATATTAGACAATGCCTAGTGAGATATCTATAACTTACGGTGTCATACATAAAGTTGCATATATATTAAGGACTGAAAGATCATAATCTCAAATACCTTAAACCAACAATTCCTTTGAATGCTATGAAAATACACCTAACACAAAGCACCTTCCTTATTGGGAAAGTGTTATTTTGTTTAAGGAGTGAAGCCGGAAATAATGATTAATTTGATTTTTTTCTTTTTGTGTGTGTGTGCGGATGGGGAGACTCGTGAGAGCGAGAACACCGTCCCCACTATTGGAACCTGATAGTTAAGATACTAAAAGAGCGGAAGCAAACGCTCTATACTATATTACTATCTACACTAATGATCTATAATAATTTAAATAGAAATAACATGTTGAAGAGGTAGGTCCCAGCAGAGCCCAGTTGGACCCGCAAGACTAACCTTGATCAGGGACGTCTGCGCAGAAACCAACTGGATCCGCAGAACCAACCATGCTCAGAGACGTGACGTCCTTACGCGCAGTACGCAAGCTGTTCCCGCAAGAAATGCCTCCCAATGGTGAAGGACTCCGCCTGTCCCCGCAGCCTCGGATACAAGCCATTAGGGAAGGCCACCCGCGCAGCAAGGCTACACGCACAAGGCACTTAGCTCTCGATCATTCAGTGTCACCTGAAGGAATGAGCAAAGCCGGGAACAATCCCGCACAAGGGCGGGAGGGGGAATACTCCCGCCCAAATAAGCCAGTCCGTACGATACGGGAAGATCTTCTGTACTGTACCTGACGAGGTATGGGCAAAAGATCTGACTAAAGATACGACAGCTTATTGACAACAGTATGGCGAGCAGCATGCTCCTGCACTGTATGTCACTATTAGCCGCTGCCTACTCACCAACTCCTGTCATACCACGTGCGTAGTCGGCAGTTGGTGGAAAAGGAATAGTACACAGCAGGCCTGGTCACTATCAGCCGCTGCCTACCCACCAACTACCAGCAGGGCACGTGCGTAGGCCACTGTTGGTGGAACAGGAACACTGTTGCAGCCGGCCACACCTCCTTGGAAACCTACCTTCGGCTATAAATACCACGAATGGTATGATCATCTAATCTCAACATATCTTATCTTGTATCATCATATTATACCTGATATCTGCTCTAGCAATCTCTTAATATAAATTTATATTTAAAGAGCAATCTAGTCTGATTCTCACGCCGGAGGGTGGTCACAAGGAGGAACCCCCCCTTCTCAGTGACAAGCTCACGGTGTCTGTTTTGCAGGTTATCAGAAGAACCATCTTCTCAGGGTCTAACCCCTCGTGGGAAACATCTATCTAACCCCCAGGTTACTCGTAATCTGCCCGGGGTCCGGTTAGTGTTTCTTCATTGGCGCCATCCGTGGGAAAAGCTAGAACATTTTTCTACAGTTTTTTCAAACTTCTAAGATGGTTAAAGAAACTCCGGTAACCACAACCCCAACTACTGGGGGGAATACCGGCAACACAGTTTTTACAAACACTACCCCGGCTACCCAAGCCGGGGCAAGTGAAGTAAATTTTACGAACACTACCCCAGCTGGGGCAAGTGCAGTAAATAATCGCTCACTGGGATTCACCGATACCCAGTTAGAGAAACGAAGACTCCCCCGCCAAACACTCGATGAAGTTAAGGCATGGGCGGAGGCACGTCAAAAGGAATTCCAAGCTGAGTTGGACGAACGCTTGCGTTCCGTCCAACAGGCTGACGAATTCGAAGAATACTGGGAGGATGACTCGGAGGAGCCCGACTCCGACGCGAACCCTCGCCATAGGGCAAAAGGGAAGCGTAAGGAAACAGACTCCCAACCGAGAAGGCATTTTGGACAAGCCTTCAAACCAAAAAGCACAGGTGGAAGTCCACGAGATTTCTCCAAAACATTCAGACCAAACCTTGCAAATGCGGGAACGTCCAAATTTGCAAGGGACATTGCGGAAGCAATCGCCCCAAAAAGTGCCAAACAAATGACAAGCATAGGCACATATGATGGTATATCCGACCCAGACGATCATTTGAACAGATTCATAGCGGGGGCAACCGTCAGTAGTTGGACGGAACCCACGTGGTGTTACATGTTCCAAATGACGCTTGTCGGGGCTGCTAGAGCGTGGTTCGATCGTCTACCGGTCAACCACATCTACGACTGGGCAGACTCCCAACAGAAGTTTAGCCAACACTTCAGCCAGCAAAGAAAATATACAGAGGAGTAATGGACAATCCTCAAGTGCATTCGAGAAAAAGACGAATCTTTGCTAGACTTCATCACTCGCTTCAATTCGAAGAAGCTAAGTCTGGGTAACATTAGCGAAGATCTTGTTCGCGCTGCCTTTATTCAGGGCGCGAACGACCCAGAGCTCATCCGCACCTTAACAGGAAAAGATGGCATGCCATCCACATGGGATGCCATCATGACAGCAGCTAAACGCTTTGCGGAAACGGAGAAGCAACTGGGTAGAGATCTCCCACAGAGCACAAACCTCTACACCCAGAAAACAAGAGAAGACAACGTCCTTACCGCCCAATTAAACAAAAAGCGGAAGCTAGGCATTTGGCAGTCAAGGATAAACTTTGACACCTCATCCGGCTTGCAGCATCGGTTGGGCGGAAGGGATAACGTACAGTCAAACAAGAACTCAAGATGGACGCCGCTCACCAAAAGCGTCACTGAGATATTCGCCACCGAGGAGCTCCCATGGCCAAAGCCTCAAATAATCCGACATCGTCACAATGCTGATCGGAACAAATACTGTGACTTTCACAGGACAAAAGGCCACAACACTGAAGAATGCATAGACGTAAAGGACATGGTCGAATCATTTGTCAGAGATGGGACGCTCGCGCACCTCGTGGCGCAATGAACGCTGAGCAGGCTGATGCGTGTAGAACCCCAGCTGGGGAAAACACGAATAAAATTCCAGCTTCGATATGGAGACTACATGCTGCGTAAAGAACGAGATTCCGAACCAGGTGCGTATCGGCTCGATGGCACTCCCATCCCAACAACATGGAAAGGAGCTCATTTACACAGTTTGCATGTAAATCAATTCCAAATTTGTAAAGAAAAGGCCAAGAGCCACTTCTAATGGAAATGATTCTCCTTAAAACATCGATGCTGATAATTTTACATTTATACTTTATGAACTATCAACACGAATATGCCGGTTTTCACCGCATAAATGTGAAAGTCGTTGCATGGGGAAGGCGGCATAACCCGCATAAACCCAAAAAACGACAAACCTTCACGCAGGTCAGTTGAAGGGGAAAAGTTCAGTCATCCCACTAAATGAAAGTGCCGGTCTATCCGCATGAATCATGAGAGGAAACTGAACACTAACCTATCAACAACCAAGCGTCGAACGGTTAACTTATTCAACACTAATATGCCGGTTTTCACCGCATAAATGTGAAAGTCGTTGCATGGGGAAGGCGGCAAAACCCGCATAAACCCAAAAAACGGCAAACCTTCACGCAGGTCAGTTGAAGGGGAAAAGTTCAGTTATCCCATTAAATGAAAGTGCCGGTCTATCCGCATGAATCATGAAAGAAAACTGAACACTAACCTATTGACAACCGCGCGTCGAACGGTTCAAAACAAAATTCCTAAAAAAGGATGAGGAAAACCTACACGCAGGTCAGATATGGGTAAAGTTTAGCCATCCTACTAAGTGCAAGTGACGGTCCTACCCGCACAATCACGAAAGAGGAAGCAAAACTTCACACCTATTATCTACCACGTTCAAAGGTTAACTTATCCTCAAAAAGGATGAGGAAAACCTACACGCAGGCCAGATATGGGTAAAGTTTAGCCATCCTACTAAGTGCAAGTGACGGTCCTACCCGCACAATCACGAAAGAGGAAGCAAAACTTCACACCTAATATCTACCACGTTCAAAGGTTAACTTATCCTCAGAAAAGATAAGGAAAACCTACACGCAGGTTAGACGCAGGTAAAGTTTAGCCATCCTACTAAGTGCAAGTGACGGTCCTACCCGCACAATCACGAAAGAGGAAGCAAAACTTCAACCTTTTATCTACCACGTTCAAAGGTTAACTTATTCTACACTTGGAAAATTGCTAATTTAAACTAAAGTATGCAAGTCATATAACGTTTACAAAGCAAGGAATCCAATAAAAGAAGCGGTCTTACCCGCGCAAAGATTTATATTTCATAAATATTCATTACAAGAATGGCCGGGTAACTACCCGCCTACAAGAAAATAAATCTATACAAGCTAAATCTATCCTAGCAGTGGGAAGGGATCTTCAGGATCAGGCTTCAGGGCCACTTCCACTTGGACCGGCCCCATCAGTAGAGCGTGGCAGTTCAAGGAAAGCTTTGAGGATAGCTAGCCCATCATCAGCAGCAGCGACTTCGTTCACCTTCTCCACCACCGGATGCGGGAAGGCAGCATACTGGTTCACTGCTTGGTCGTAAACAGCTTCAGTATCAACATTATACAAAGGGAAGTTGGAAGGCGGGATGCCTTTCTCAACGAACCCTAGACCAAGCAGGAAGCCGACCTTTTCCTCATCCTCGTGAGAAGCGTTGAGGGCTGCGCTCATAGCATCGTCGTAAGATGTCTCTGAGAAGACCCGATGCACAACCTACAAAAGAAAATATACAAGTCAAAACCTTTTCTATTTACAAAGAAAAGCTTAAAGACATGAAAACATACCTGAGACAACGCTTCTCGAAGAAGCCATTCCTTGGCAACCAGAGCTTCTTGGAGGGCAGCTTGAGCTTCGTTACGGGCGCGTTCGGCTTCACTCTTGTTGAGGTTGGCAAGCAACACTTCTTTAGCCGCAGCCTCTTCGACGCCCTTTAGCTTACGTTCGGTATGGTCAAGCACCCCCCTCTGGTCCAGGATTTCTTGGAGCTTTTTGGCGTCTTCCATCGCCAAGGCATCATGAGCCTGCTGGAGAGCCTCTAATTTGGCTTTAAGTTCTTCATTCTCCACGCGTAGAGGCTCAGCAACAGCTTCAGCCTTGGTGGCCCTCTCGGTTGCGTTCCTCGCAGTTTCCTTAGCCAGCCGAAGCTGTTCATTAACAGCTTGGGCAGCCTTGGAACGGGCCTCGAGTCGAGCCTGAACTTCAACCTCGAGGGCCTTGAAGGCCTTCTCCTTCTCCGCAGCCACTGCGGTAAGTTTTTGGTTCTCCTCCCGGACAGCCCGCGCCTGAGCTTGTTCTTTAGCGCGAGCTGCTTTTAACTTGTCGTTTTCATGACAAAGCAGCTCGACGCGCGGCTGCATCCGGGCCAGGAGAACCCGAAGCTCATTGCTTAGCCTACCCTCCTGGTAGCTAGCCATGGCTTCCCCCAACGCACCACTGGGAGCAGCGTGACGAGCCCATTCCACGCACTCCACAGGGGTGCGAAGGGTTGTTCCTCGGCGAATGTTCCATCGTGGAACATACACTTCATTGGAATCCGACACTGCAAAAAACAAAAAGCAGTTAGGAAAAGATGATAAAAAATATATATAAAAAAAGGGCCAAAGGAACCCTACGCACCTGTAGGGTCAATAACAGGCCGATAGCCGCCGAACCCATCACCTGAACCCAAAGGAAATCCATCCAAGAGGTCAGGCAGATGGGAAGGTGGCAAAGATTGGCGAGAAGCCCCATGCGTACCTGATGGATCGGCCGTCGTTGCCGATGGCGGGGGCATGGTAGCAGCCGCCGCGGTCGCCGCCGCGGAATCTGCAGCAAGAGTGACCGCCGGCTCAGTGAAAGATGCTGTAAAAATCGCACTCACAGCCGGCGGTGACGTCATCTCGGCTGGAACAGTCGGCCCAAAGGAGTGAGCAACTGAACCAGCGGAAGCAGGCGCAGGCGCCTGGGTCGACGCCTCAGGTAGGCTGACCAAGCCTACCGTCATTGGCGGAGAGGTACTCCTCTGCGCTCCACCCTGGAATGCGTCAACATCCACGCCTGCGTAAAGAAGAAAAGTGTTAATGATAAAGCTATGAAGTTAAAAGACGAAATTTGTACTTACGGGTTTTCTTGAGCCTGAAGGTACGGAGAGGCGGGGACGAACCCGATGGAGCCGGCCTCTTTGCGCCGGTCACCGTCGTCTTCTTGGGCTCTCCGGAGGTGACAGTCGCAACCTCCGGAGCAGTGGTCTTATCACCACCGGGATTCCCCGCCACCTCTTCGCTCTCGGTCTCCGAATCAGACCGAGGCGCTTGATCGGCAGTGGAGGCCTTTTCCTTCCCCTTCCCGCCGGCAGCCTTCTTCTTCCGCACCAACAGAGGACCATCTGCGGATTCCTCATCAGAACATACGATTAGAGGAATTCCAGCAGAGGTTTCAACATTGAGGGGTCGAGGGTTGAAGAGCGCCTTACCTGGCCGCCTGGCGCTCAGGATCTCATGGCCTTGCGGATAGACCTCCACGAACCGATCCGCAGTTTGTTCAAGGATGGGCAACTCGTTCTCGTCTAGAGCGCGAGTACCCATACGTGCGGGACCGTCAGCCTCCCGCGGGTTAAGGAGCGACTGCAGGTCATTCCCCTCTGAAATAAACAGGAAAAAAGTTAGAAGAAATTCAAAATCAACAAAAACAAACAAAGCATACCGTAAGGAACAAAGTTCGAACTGTATTCGAGGACGATTGGGATCTTTTGCGCATCGGCAGCCTTCCACACCCGGCTCATCCCCAGCATCACCATCCCGGACTCCGCAAACCGGTAAACCGGAGATTGGACCCGAGATATCTTCGCAAACCATTCCGCCTCCTGGTAGTTGGAGGCGTGAAGGCTGGGAAGTGCTTGCCCGTTCTTGAATTTCATGGCAATGGGGATGGCGCGAGCGGATATGAAGAAGAACTCCCGCTTCCACGACCGAAGACTGCGCTCGGTCGCACAGATCTTTAAACCCTTAATCCGGGTTGTCAACGTGTACCACCCCTGGATGCACCTCCAAGTGTAGAAGGTCATCAGGCGGTCAACATAGGGCTCAACGCCCAGTATCCGGCACACCCACTCAAAGTGGCGAATCTTGGCGATCGCCATGGGGTGCAACTCGGTCAAATGAACACCGTGCCTCTCAAGGACACGGTAAACAAACTTTGTCAATGGAAACCTAAGATTCCCATAAACAAAGAATGCTACATAAACCCGATCTTGCCTCTGGGGGCATCGTACACAGTATGATGGGGTTCAGGAAACTCAGGCTCGAGAGACTCGAGCATGAACTTCCTGACAACATACCGGTACAGATCGCCAGGCAGAGCACACTGGCACTCGCCAGCAGTACTCTTGTCATCGGCTGTGGATTCAACATCACGAGACGACATCTTGTGAAGGAAAGAAGAAAGCGATTTCGAGAGAATGCTTGCCTGAAAAGGGGAGTATTCGCCGGAATTCGCTCAAAAGATGAACGAGAAGAGTGAAAGTGTGGATTACAAAGAACCCTCTCCCCCTTTATATACTAATCGCAATTAATGCGATGAAATTAATGCGGAAGAGAGAGAAAACGAAGGTGCAATGAAACTATGACACGTGGCAAAAAGCAAGCTGGCAACAGCTGTTGACAGGACGCATACCATTAATTTCGAGGCCACGCGCCCGAAAAATCGCGCCCACGCGCCTGAAAAAGCGTCTGGAATGACCATGTACTGTCACGTCACCATAACTTCCTGCACGTCCTGACACAGTCAGAAGAAACCGTCGCACGACGTTTCAGAGGTTTGGACTGTTCTTATCCTTCCACCAACTCTTCGAATTTCAAAATTCAAAATTCAAAAAGATTAAAAAGCGGGAAAATACCCCTTACCTTGGCAAACAAGTAACCGTAAGATGGATGCGGGTACAGTGTTAAGGCAAAACCCTTCACATACCTAGCACCCGCAGGGAATTGAAGCCAAGAAAACCTTGACAAACAAGTAACTGTAAGACGGATGCGGGTACAGTGTTAAGGCAAAACCCTTCACATACCTAGCACCCGCAGGGAATTGAAGCCAAGAAAACCTTGGCAAACGAGTAACCGTAAGACGGATGCGGGTACAGTGTTAAGGCAAAACCCTTCACATACCTAGCACCCGCAGGGAATTGAAGCCAAGAAAACCTTGGCAAACAAGTAACCGTAAGACAGATGCGGGCACAGTGTTAAGGCAAAACCCTTCACATACCTAGCATCCGCAGGGAATTGAAGCCAAGAAAACCTTGGCAAACGAGTAACCCTAAGACGGATGCGGGTACAGTGTTAAGGCAAAACCCTTCACATACCTAGCACCCGCAGGGAATTGAAGCCAAGTATACCTCGGCAACCAAGTAACTATAAGACGGGTGCGGGTACAGTGTAAAGGCAAAACCCTTCACATACCTAGCACCCGCAGGGAATTGAAGCCAGGAATACCTTGGAAGTAAAGTAACCGTAAGACGAGCGCGGGTACAGTGTTAAGGCAAAACCCTTCACATACCTAGCGCTCCGCTGGGAATTGAAACCAAGAAGGATCTTCTGGGCAATGCTTGCGGAAACGGAAATAACATCCCCGCATAGCGGGAACGTCGAGAACTACGTTGTTTGAAGCTCCAGGATGGAATTGGTGGTTTTAACATAATTGATCACTATGTTCAAAACTACCAAAACCTCATGGAGAATCCACACAAGTGGGACTCAACGCTCCTGACTTGCGAGGAGGTTACAGACCTACCCGCATCATACCCAAAGACCAAGCAGGAAACTCGGGAATTTCTGCAAGTGACAAGGACTTCCGCGGGAAGAATCCCCATGGAAAACCTTAAAAAACCCTTTTCAAAACCCTTTGCTTAAGTCCAAAAGTTCACCTCACTTTATTAAACAAGCATGAGAAGAACATTGGACTGGGGGGACTTGAAGAGGTAGGTCCCAGCAGAGCCCAGTTGGACCCGCAAGACTCACCTTGATCAGGGACGTCTGCGCAGAAACCAACTGGATCCGCAGGACCAACCATGCTCAGAGACGTGACGTCCTTACGCGCAGTACGCAAGCTGTTCCTGCAGGAAATGCCTCCCAATGGTGAAGGACTCCGCCTGTCCCCGCAGCCTCGGATACAAGCCATTAGGGAAGGCCACCCGCGCAGCAAGGCTACACGCACAAGGCACTTAGCTCTCGATCATTCAGTGTCACCTAAAGGAATGAGCAAAGCCGGGAACAATCCTGCACAAGGGCGGGAGGGGGAATACTCCCGCCCAAATAAGCTAGTCCGTACGATACGGGAAGATCTTCTGTACTGTACCTGACGAGGTATGGGCAAAAGATCTGACTAAAGATACGACAACTTATTGACAACAGTATGGCGAGCAGCATGCTCCTGCACTGTATGTCACTATTAGCCGCTGCCTACTCACCAACTCCTGTCATACCACGTGCGTAGCCGGCAGTTGGTGGAAAAGGAATAGTACACAGCAGGCCTGGTCACTATCAGCCGCTGCCTACCCACCAACTAACAGCAGGGCACGTGCATAAGCCACTGTTGGTGGAACAGGAACACTGTTGCAGCCGGCCACACCTCCTTGGAAACCTACCTTCGGCTATAAATACCACGAATGGTATGATCATCTAATCTCAACATATCTTATCTTGTATCATCATATTATACCTGATATCTGCTCTAGCAATCTCTTAATATACATTTATATTTAAAGAGCAATCTAGTCTGATTCTCACGCCGGAGGGTGGTCACAAGGAGGAACCCCCCCCTTCTCAGTGACAAGCTCACGGTGTCTATTTTGCAGGTTATCAGAAGAACCATCTTCTCAGGGTCTAACCCCTCGTGGGAAACATCTATCTAACCCCCAGGTTACTCGTAATCTGCCCGGGGTCCGGTTAGTGTTTCTTCACATGTAGAAAAGAAAAGGTATATAAAATTCAAATGTGTCCCTTCTATAAGCTTCAAAAATCATCTATTAATATGTCAAACTAAACTTTAAATATTGTGGTGCACTTAAATTAAGACATCAATAATCGAAATTTAATCATTATACCCTTATTCTTGTAGGTCATAACACATAATTTACTGACTCACATTTGTTTATAGAGACATGATTTGTAAAATTGTAATTAATCATCAGAGGCAATTATTATCTAACATAAGAAAATGCATACCAAGTTGTTTTAACATCATAATATGTTAAGTGGAAATCCATCGTTTGGGATAAATGATGTGAAAACCGTTTGATACTTTGCTTTTTTTTTTTTCCGTTTTTTGAAAGACGGCATTTTACAATAAAAAAACCGCTTTTGCAAAACGCTAGGACCTTAAAAAGCAACATTACAATACATGATTCTTATTGTATTTCCGATTACTACTACTATACCAACGAAAAAAATAAGTGCAAGCACAAATATTATTTTTTTTTGTCTCTACTATATTTTTTGTTGTTCTTGGAACCCACCTATAATTTTTGTGGTCTCTGCTATATTTATGTAGTTTTATTATTCAAATAGAAAACAGCAAATACTGAATGATTGTAGATGCTTGAGTTTAACTTAAAACCATTATATCATTATTGAATGGTAGGTTATTTAAAACCCCACTATCTATGTCAAAGTAATATGATACTATAACTTGGTCATATAATTTGCATAATTACATATAACTTTTATCTTCTCAAATATGAAAAAAAAAAGAATATTCTTATTCAATACATATTAACATTATTTTTCATTAAATCACAAATTACACCCAAAGTAAAACACAAGTGACTCACATATAAGCTCCACTAACCGCTACTAACCTACACTAGTTAATTATACATTTCACTATTCTCTAATAGGAATTGCTTGTCGTGCAACATTACATGATGATTTTAATAGGTTATATTACCACGTATAATAACGTCTATCAACATAAAACGTGTAGGAAATAAAGAGTTATACATAATGATCTATCTATTTCTAGCTACCCGTTATTTTGGGTATTTAGGGAATTAGAGGTGTTCAATTTAATCAAATTCCGGTTGTTTATTAAACCGGTTAAAACTAGATTCGAATTTGATTTGATAAACTTGCAGAAACCGACTTGAATACGTTTCTTTGAATTCAGAAACCGACTTGAATACGTTTCTTTGAATTCTGTTAGAATCCTGATCAACTTTGATTAAAACGAATTAAAAAAATTTCAGAACTACAAAAAATTAGCAAAAAGAAAATAAAATCCCTAAACTATTTCTAATCGTACATAATACCAAAAAAAAAAACATAGACAAAATCCAATAGACCATATATTTTTTGTATAGATAAAACATATATTATATTGTGAACTAGATTAGATACCCGTGTAGAACACGGGTTAAAATAAATAAAATTATTTAAATAATAACACAGTGTGAAATATAAAAAAATATGTTCAAAATATATAATATATGTTAGAATAAATTACACATTACAAAATATGGAAATAAAAAATGAAAATTCTTAAATCTTTAAATAGTATTTTGTATACAATATTTGTAATTTTAAGCTCCATATAAAATTTAGAAGTTTCACATTGTTTTTGCTTTCAACTTTAGATAATGAACCACATAAGTAACCGTGTGTTAAATAGATTGTCTTAGAAACAATCAACCATCTATAATGATTGTCCTTAACTTTTATTAATCTTCATTGTAAAACAAACATAAATTAAAAATTTTCTTCTTTAAAATTAATTATTTTATTTAAGTCAATGTGAAAACTCGTTTCTTATAAAAGCTTAATATTTAATATTAATAACTAATATGATATATTTATATAAAAGAAAATAATATATTTATGTTGGTATTAAATTTTTTAAACCAAGAAATAATTATTAAAAAGAGAAAATAACATATTAAAAAAAGAATAATATATAAAACTATTAATAAGAAAAAGAAATATGTATTTAATACAGAGAGAGGAGTGGGAAAATATTGTAAGACCAAGTGTAGTGGCAACGTTGCCAGCCACGTTATGGACGAAAACGCGGGGGGTACACCGCCCCCCCTGCGTTATGTGTTTTTTTTGCAAGCGTTGTATACAAAACGCATGAAATGGCACACAAATCAAAAAAAGAGCCACTGGGTTTTAAAAAAAAAATATATTAATTATATTTATACTATATAAACAACCATATTCATTTTTTTTAACACATTCCTTCCACTTTCTACACCAATTATATCTTTTACACAAATATTTCTACCAAAATGTTTCCAAACAACAACCAAAATATTCTCGGTTTCGGTCAATATGCCCGTCAAGACAACCAAAATCCACAACCGAACCAATCTACCGCCCCGACGCCAACCGTACCTGTTCCGCATATGTATGACCCACAAATGGCCGCGTACATTGCATATCTGCAAAACTCTATGCCAAATGTGTTGCCCGGTTTCCAAAACCTGACGGCAAACATTTTTGCCGTTTCGGGTTCCCAACCCGTCCCGGAGACCCAACCCGAGGTCGAGTTCGTGCCGGAGACACAACCCGTCCCGGAGACCGTAGACGGTTCGAGCCAACGCGGACGTCCGAGAAAACACGGAAAGAAGTCTGCCGGCAAACCTTGGGTTAAAAAGACGGTGATACCGTGGAGTATCGACGAGTACGTACTATGTGCTCGTGCTTGGTGCGCGATATCGGAAGATGCCAAATGCGATAGGATTTTAAAATACATATATATTTTTTTAAAATTTCTAATAACAAACATTAAACTTGTAATGTTTTTATTTTTTTAGGGAACTATCAAAAAATGGGGGTATTTTGGCACAAAATTATAGAGTTGTTCCACAAGCTTGGCGGGGACTCACGTCGAGAAAAATATTCGTTACTGTCGAAATGGGGCGACATAAACACCAAATGCTTGGCTTTCCATATGGTTTATTTTCGGCTAAATCGACATAGGAGTAGCGGTGTCTCGGACGCGGAAGTCATGGAAAACGCGTTGACAGAGTATCAACATAAGGTCGGGGGGCCCTTCTGTGACAACTGCCCAAATCCGACCCGACCCAGGTACCCGTTTTCGGATCCGATCTTAAGATTTAAAATTTTTGATTATAATCTTTATAAATTTATCAAATATTTATATATATATTACTAATAATAATAATGATAATAATAATAATTCCTTTCCGCCGTCCCGCCCCTTTTTCTCTCTTGTCGCCGTCCCGCCCCTCTGCTTAACCCTTAAGCCTTGAACCTCTTTTTCTCTTAACTCTTTGCTTGTCCTTTGGTTCTTCCCGCCTAAGGATGTCTGCGCAGCTCCACGCGCCAGACTCCTTACAAGGAAGCCTGCGTGAAGACCAGCTGTTCCTGCGATACGCGAGGCGAACTGTTCCCACGGCGCGCAAAGGATTGTAGTTCTTCCCGCGGCGCGCTAAGGATTGTAGTTCTTCCCGCGGCGCGCAAAGGATTGTAGTTCTTCCCGCGGCGCGCTAAGGATTGTTCTGTCTGCCTTCGCCCTCGCGCACTCAAGCCTTCTCGCGCTAGACACTTAAGTCTTTTCTCCAGTTTAAGCCAGCCTGTATGCTTTTGAAATACCTTATCCTCTGTGCTATACCTGCCAAGGTATGGGCACAGTAGGCCAGATCTGACATCTGTCCGAAAAGTCACTTTCGGCGCAGCTTGCTTACCAACCCTCTTGGTTGTTGGAAAAAGTAACTGGCATAATCTTTTAAAATCTTCTTTTCCATGTCTTGAACAGTACTTTGACTGACCCCTCCCATGCTATGAACAGTAACCTGTCAGCCTTCCCCATCCCCTGCAGCTGCCACCATATCTCTTGCTTTTGATATCTTTTGCTTTGATTTGATAAGATCTTTTTCCCCAATTCAAGGGATGTGTTCCCTAGGGTTTTCCTATAAATAAAACTAATTTCTTGGATAATTAAACACTACAAACACTTAAACACTCCCCAAAATCTTTCTCCCTTACTCTCAGCCGAAGATCCTCAGCAACGCCTCCAACTCCCCTCTTTGCAATCCGTCTTCTCTTCTTTTCTGCCCGGAAATCTCGGTAAATAAATAATATATAATTTTTTTTTTAAATAATTTGTTTAAGTGACTTACATATATTCAAGACATAAAAACCAATCGTTAAACCAATAACCTCTTATTTATAGGTTAACTTTCGCTTGTTTAAAAGTTGGCTCTTGCATTATCTTTCAACGCACCTTTTACAGGTGAGTAATCTCGTACCTAATCCCTTTTTATTTTTAACGTTTTGGGATGTTCATGTGTTCGTACAACTTGAGTCTTAAACTTGTTTATAAAATTATGTGCGCAAAACCCATGTGTTATGGACGTTTACTAGTGTTGTATATTTGTATGTGTTGATCATTAACCGCTTTGATCGGCCTATTCCGAAGTTTTCATGGATCCATTAGATGAACACGGGAGACCTATTGTTACGATTTTCTTGGTTTGTTTGCACATACATGAATGATTATTTGTTTTTGCTCGATTTGGAGCACGCTATGAACTATGAGCTATGATCTATTTAGGCTTGATCACAATCTGTTTACACACTATGTTGAACACCAGTTATACACATGTTGCGCGCAGTGCTTTGTTATTATCTATTTATATCTATTAAACTTGATTTCTCACCGACACGCAAGTGTTGACGTTTTATTTTAACACATGTTCAGGTTTGCTGTAGCTGCTTTTGGAAACTCGAGGACACGTAGGATGTTTTCTTTTACTTTGGACTTAGTTTAAAATATAACAAGACAAATTTATGTATTTGAATATTATGAGTTATGATATGTGATTTATGTTACTTTATGGTGTGTTATGCGCATGTGCAATGAAATGTATTTATTAAATATTGACACCCAAATAGTGTCACGAGTAATGAAACAATTCGTAGCGCCCCGATGTATAATCCGCCATCGGTCGGGGTGTTACAGATTGGTATCAGAGCTCCGTGACTTTAGGATTAGGTGGTTAGACGTAACGACCTAGAATACCTAAGAGTCCCTTCTCGCGCATGAGAAAAAAATCTCATGATTAAGCGCTAATTGTTAATTACTCGATATTTATAAAATATGCTTGCGCATACGCTGCACATGATTTCATGTTTTATCCGCGATCTTTCGATTTTTATTGTTAAATTTCAATTCGTTTCTTTACTTACATATTCGTTTGTTGTTGGGACTTAACATTGAAAATCCGAAAAGTCATGGTGATACATGAATAGTTGATTTTCAATCCCCATTAACTTTATGTTCTAAAATTGAAGATTTGAAAAGTCATGGTGATACATGAATTGTCAATCTCCAATACTCATTTACTCGTATATTTTAAATTGAAGATTTGAAAAGTCATGGTGATACATGAATTGTCAATCTCCAATACTCATTTACTCGCATATTTTAAATTGAAAATTTGAAAAGTCATGGTGATGCATGAATTGTCGATTTTCAATTCGAATTCATTACCTGTATTAAGTTTGCCTTTAAACTCATATTTTACTTCAAAATTTGATAGCATTTAACTCCGCGAAACAAGCTTTACAATGATATACTTTGCGCTAAAACGATTTCCCATACCAAGATATTAACAAAAACTAAAACTTTTATAGAATGCCTCCGCTATCAGCTCGCCGTCATCAAAGGAGAGAAGCTTCGCGTAGACGTATGCAACGTCGTTCCCAGGAAATGGCCGCCGCAATAGCCCAAGCCTTAAATCAAAATAATACCAACCCCTCCGGATACCATATTAAGTCCTTTAATGCGGGTAACCCTCCGAAATTCACAGGGCTCGAAGGAGCCACCGTAATGCTCCAATGGCTCGAGAAAATTGAGAACACCTTCCTCCATACCCATTGCCCTCCAGACCGACGAACCTTATACGCCTCAAGTGTCCTGGAATCAAGGGCGCTTACATGGTGGAACGGAGTAGCTCACGCGCGTGGCGCAGAGGCTGCTTCTAGCATGCTCTGGGAGGAATTCAAGGATCTTTTGACTCGAGAATTCTGCCCTCCCAACGAAGTAAAGCGCCTTGAGGAGGAATTTTGGAACTTGAAACAGTACAGTGGCGAAGCGCGCGAGTACGCTACGCGTTTTCACGAACTAAGTTTGCTTGTCCCGCACCTAGTTATCCCTTCCCGCCGCGCCATCGAAAAGTTTCTTGGGGGTCTCCCCATGGAAATTCAAGATTCTGTATAGGCCAGGAACCCAGTAACCCTCTCTGATGCCATCGAGTTGGCCGCTGTGCTCAGCGACAACCATGTCAGGGCAGGAACCCTGTTCCTGCGGGGAGCCGAGAAGACCAAACTCACCAAGACTGTCCCAGAACCAACAGAAACCAAGCCAGAACCCTCAAACCGTAACAACCTCAATCGCAGGCGCAAACCCAATCATCAAGCCTACGCGTTTACCAACCCGCTCATTGTCCAGCAACCCGCCTACCAACCTCCAGTACACGCTCCTAACCCACTGTCAACCTACCCAACACCCCCTGTAGTCCATAACTATGCCTTAACCAATTCCGCGCTCCCTGCCCCGTCAACTAAGAAACCTTACACAGGAAACCAACCCTTTTGCCCAACCTGTAAACTTCATCACCCAACTCAAGCCCCGTGTCGACAATGCAACCGATGTGGCCGTATTGGTCACACTGCTGAGTACTGTAGAGTCCTTCCCGCCAACCCAATCGCACAAACACCACCAACCTACCCGCAAAACCCACAATCAACATACCATAATCCACGACCCAGGTCGTGCTATAACTGCGGTGACCCCAGTCATTTCCGGAACGCGTGCCCGAGACTGCAAGTACAAATTACGCAAGCTAATCCGGTTAACCAAATTTCGAACCAAGTGGCGCGCGGACGAGCTTTTAATATAACCGCGCACCAAGCGCAAGCGAATAATGACGTGGTTAATGGTACATTTTTACTTAACGGACAATATGCATCTATACTTTTTGATACTGGCGCCGATAGGAGTTTTATTTCTCGCGCATTTGAACAAAAACTTGAGCGACCGCGAATAAACTTAAACGGAAACTTTACAGTTGAAATGGCTAACGGTGAAACAATTATAATAAACTCCGTGATCAAAGATTGCACGCTTAACCTTAATGAACACGATTTTCTAATCGACCTCATTCCCCTGCCTCTTGGAAGTTTTGATGTTATTATTGGTATGGACTGGCTCTCGCAAAATCGCGCCGAAGTAATCTGCGCCAAGAAATTGATTCGCATTCCTCGGGAAAATGGTCAAGATCTTCATATCTACGGCGAGAAACCATCTAACGGTCTTAAACTTATGTCATGCACTGAAGCCCGAAGACTTTTACGAAAGAAATGTGTCGCGTTCTTAGCTCATGTGGTCAAACCCGATGAAGGAAAGAAGAAACTTCATGAAATCCCCATCGTGCGTGCGTGACTTTCCTGAAGTCTTTCCCGAAGATCTTTCTGGTTTACCTCCCGCTCGGGAAGTCGAGTTTCGTGTTGATCTTGTTCCTGGTGCATCCCCCGTAGCCAAATCTCCTTATCGACTTGCACCCGCTGAAATGCAAGAATTAGCAAGTCAACTTCAAGAGTTGACCGATAAAGGATTCATTCGCCCTAGCTCTTCGCCGTGGGGTGCTCCGGTTTTGTTCGTTAAAAAGAAAGACGGTTCGTTTCGCATGTGTATCGATTACCGCGAGCTGAACAAGCTCACCATTAAGAACCGGTACCCCCTTACCGCGTATTGACGACCTCTTTGACCAACTCCAAGGTGCCTCTTGTTTCTCCAAAATCAATCTCCGTTCTGGCTATCACCAGTTGCGTATCCGCGAAGAAGATATTCCCAAAACTGCCTTTCGAACCCGCTACAGTCATTTTGAATTCTTGGTCATGCCCTTCGGTTTAACCAACGCACCCACTGTCTTCATGGATCTAATGAACCGGGTGTGTAGGCCTTTCTTGGACCAATTCGTGATCGTGTTTATCGATGACGTTCTGGTATATTCCAAAACCAAGGCCGAGCATGAACAACATCTTCTGTTGGTGTTGCAAAAGCTTCGAACCGAACAACTCTATGCCAAACTCTCCAAGTGTGAGTTTTGGTCTGACGATGTACAGTTTCTTGGTCATGTTGTAAACAAGATGGGTATTCATGTCGACCCATCCAAAATTGAAGCAATCAAGAACTGGATTGCACCGACCACTCATACCGAAATCCGTTCCTTTTTGGGCTTAGCTGGTTACTACCGGCGATTCATTTCGAACTTCTCAAAAATCGCCTTGCCTTTAACAGCATTAACGCACAAAGGCAAACTGTATAATTGGGGCTCGAAGCAAGAAGAAGCCTTTCAAACGCTCAAGCGAAAGTTGGTGCGAAGCTCTTGTTTTAACGTTACCAGAGGGTACTGACGACCTTGTCGTTTATTGTGATGCCTCCAACCAAGGTCTCGGTTGTGTACTTATGCAACGAGGCAAGGTTATCGCTTACGCGTCAAGGCAACTCAAAATTCATGAAAAGAATTATACGACTCACGACCTCGAACTTGGCGCAGTTGTATTTGCCTTAAAAATCTGGAGACACTACCTCTATGGTACTAAGTGCATCATTTACACCGACCATAAAAGCCTTCAGCACATTTTTGATCAAAAGGAACTTAACATGAGACAACGCCGATGGAACGAACTCATCAGCGATTACGATTGTGAGATCCGATATCACCCTGGAAAGGCTAATGTGGTAGCCGATGCGCTCAGCCGCAAACCCAGTCAACTCAACTGTATTTTTCCGCGCACGCAGCTTCACTTCGCGCCGATCCAAAGCAATCTTGAATCGCGCATTCGCGACGCGCAGCGCGCATCGATCAGCAAAGGCAACCTACGCGCCGAGTTAGCGTGTTGGTGCGGAAGCGCATCTAGTCCCTAACCTGAATGGAACTCTCTGTTATCTCAATCGCATCTGGATTCCCAATGATGAGATTCTTCGCACTGACATACTGAGTGAAGCGCACAAAACTCGATATTCCATTCATCCTGGCGCTTACAAAATGTACAAAGATTTGCGCCTTACTTATTGGTGGCCCGGTATGAAAAAGGATATTGCTGTGTTCGTAGCTAAATGCCTAACTTGTTCTAAGGTAAAAGCTGAACATCAACGCCCATCTGGTTTGCTCGAACAACCAGAAATTCCTACGTGGAAATGGGAAAGTATAGCAATGGACTTTATCACCAAGTTACCCTCGACCGCAAGTAAACATGATAGCATTTGGGTAATAGTGGATCGATTGACCAAGTCTGCCCACTTTCTGCCCATTCGTGAAACCTACCGTGTTGAACAACTTGCGCATCTATATGTCAAGGAAATTGTCTGCCGTCATGGTACTCCCTTGAGCATCATATCCGATCGCGATGGCCGTTTTATATCTCGCTTTTGGAAATCTCTCCAATCTGCGTTAGGAACTCGTTTGGACATGAGTACTGCATATCATCCTCAGACTGACGGACAGTCTGAGCGAACCATCCAAACCCTTGAGGATATGCTTCGATCTTGTGTTCTTGATTTTGGAGGTAATTGGGATTCACACCTACCTCTGATCGAGTTCTCTTATAATAACAGCTATCATTCCAGCATCGGTATGGCCCCATTTGAAGCACTTTACGGTCGAAAGTGCCGCTCATCCGATTTGTTGGAACGAAGTGGGTGAAGTTCAAATCACAGGACCCGAACTAGTTCAAGAGACAACCGATAAAATCGCCAAGATCCGTGATCATCTGCTGACTGCCAGAAGCCGACAGAAGAGTTACGCAGATCGCAGGCGGAAGCCTCTCGAATTTCTAGTTGGTGATCTTGTTCTCCTCAAAGTGTCGCCCTGGAAGGGTGTTGTCCGCTTTGGGAAGAAAGGTAAGCTTGCACCTCGTTATGTTGGTCCGTTCAAGATTCTTGCGAGAGTGGGAAAGGTTGCCTACAAGCTGGACCTGCCGCCCGCGCTCAGCAATGTGCATCCAACGTTCCATGTATCCAATCTCAAGAAATGTTTAGCTGACGAGAACCTCCACATACCACTTGATGAAGTTCAAGTTGATGAGTCTATGCATTTCGTTGAGAAGCCTGTTGAGATTATGGATCGCGAGGTGAAGCAAACCAAGCGCAGTCGCATCCCTATTGTCAAAGTTCGCTGGAGTCCAAGCGCGGAGCCGAGTTCACTTGGGAAAGGGAAGATCAAATGAAGATCAAATACCCACACCTTTTCTCTGCGCATCCTACTTCGAGATAAATTTCGGACGAAATTTCTTAAAGTAGGGGAGACTGTGACAACTGCCCAAATCCGACCCGACCCAGGTACCCGTTTTCGGATCCGATCTTAAGATTTAAAATTTTTGATTATAATCTTTATAAATTTATCAAATATTTATATATATATTACTAATAATAATAATGATAATAATAATAATTCCTTTCCGCCGTCCCCGCCCCTTTTTCTCTCTTGTCGCCGTCCCGCCCCTCTGCTTAACCCTTAAGCCTTGAACCTCTTTTTCTCTTAACTCTTTGCTTGTCCCTTTGGTTCTTCCCGCCTAAGGATGTCTGCGCAGCTCCACGCGCCAGACTCCTTACAAGGAAGCCTGCGTGAAGACCAGCTGTTCCTGCGATACGCGAGGCGAACTGTTCCCACGGCGTGCAAAGGATTGTAGTTCTTCCCGCGGCGCGCTAAGGGATTGTTCTGTCTGCCTTCGCCCTCGCGCACTCAAGCCTTCTCGCGCTAGACACTTAAGTCTTTTCTCCAGTTTAAGCCAGCCTGTATGCTTTTGAAATACCTTATCCTCTGTGCTATACCTGCCAAGGTATGGGCACAGTAGGCCAGATCTGACATCTGTCCGAAAAGTCACTTTCGGCGCAGCTTGCTTACCAACCCTCTTGGTTGTTGGAAAAAGTAACTGGCATAATCTTTTAAAATCTTCTTTTCCATGTCTTGAACAGTACTTTGACTGACCCCTCCCATGCTTATGAACAGTAACCTGTCAGCCTTCCCCATCCCCTGCAGCTGCCACCATATCTCTTGCTTTTGATATCTTTTGCTTTGATTTGATAAGATCTTTTTCCCCAATTCAAGGGATGTGTTCCCTAGGGTTTTCCTATAAATAAAACTAATTTCTTGGATAATTAAACACTACAAACACTTAAACACTCCCCAAAATCTTTCTCCCTTACTCTCAGCCGAAGATCCTCAGCAACGCCTCCAACTCCCTCTTTGCAATCCGTCTTCTCTTCTTTTCTGCCCGGAAATCTCGGTAAATAAATAATATATAATTTTTTTTTTAAATAATTTGTTTAAGTGACTTACATATATTCAAGACATAAAAACCAATCGTTAAACCAATAACCTCTTATTTATAGGTTAACTTTCGCTTGTTTAAAAGTTGGCTCTTGCATTATCTTTCAACGCACCTTTTACAGGTGAGTAATCTCGTACCTAATCCCTTTTAATTTTTAACGTTTTGGGATGTTCATGGTGTTCCGTACAACTTGAGTCTTAAACTTGTTTATAAAATTATGTGCGCAAAACCCATGTGTTATGGACGTTTACTAGTGTTGTATATTTGTATGTGTTGATCATTAACCGCTTTGATCGGCCTATTCCGAAGTTTTCATGGATCCATTAGATGAACACGGGAGACCTATTGTTACGATTTTCTTGGTTTGTTTTGCACATACACGAATGATTATTTGTTTTTGCTCGATTTGGAGCACGCTATGAACTATGAGCTATGATCTATTTAGGCTTGATCACAATCTGTTTACACACTATGTTGAACACCAGTTATACACATGTTGCGCGCAGTGCTTTGTTATTATCTATTTATATCTATTAAACTTGATTTCTCACCGACACGCAAGTGTTGACGTTTTATTTTAACACATGTTCAGGTTTGCTGTAGCTGCTTTTGGAAACTCGAGGACACGTAGGATGTTTTCTTTTACTTTGGACTTAGTTTAAAATATAACAAGACAAATTTATGTATTTGAATATTATGAGTTATGATATGTGATTTATGTTACTTTATGGTGTGTTATGCGCATGTGCAATGAAATGTATTTATTAAATATTGACACCCAAATAGTGTCACGAGTAATGAAACAATTCGTAGCGCCCCGATGTATAATCCGCCATCGGTCGGGGTGTTACACCTTCAACTACTTTGGCATTTGGAAAGAACAGTTGAGGTTTCACCCAAAATGGGGCATGATGTTGGATGCCGAAGCCGAAGCCGAAGGTGGTCCGCGTAAAAAAAAGTCTAAAACATCGTCTTCGGTTGATCCAAACACGCCCCGTTCCGACGCTCGAAACTCCAACCTAAGCGATAATGACGCCTTGAATACTACCGAGATGGCTCGGCGGGGGGTAGAAGAAACAAGGCCAAGGGAAGGGGGAAAAAGGTCGCTTCGTCGTCGGCAACGGGTTTCAAATCCCGATTGGAAAGTCAATTCAAAGAAATGAACTCTCGACTCCAAGCTTTACACGACATTGGAACCCAACGACTTCAAGTAAATTTGGCCCTCTTCGACCTACTTAGAAGGAATGAAATGGACAAAGACATCGAGGTTTTATCAAATGAGCTATCCGAAGACGACCCGATAGTCCAATCTCTAAAAGCCACTCGACGAGCGAAAATTTTAGAAAAATATAAATAATTTTTAGTTTTATTAGTTATTTATGTATTTTTTTTAATTTGATGTATTTTTTATTTAGTTTTTATTTGGAAGTTTAATGCATTTTTTAATTTTATGTTAATTTATTTAAATGATTTAGTATATAAAAAAACAAATATAATTAATAATGACTGGGCGCCACGTGACGCATAATGCCTGGGGGTGGAGAGTTATGACTACAACCTGGTTTTTTGTAAAAAACCATAACTCTGACTGGACGCCACGTGGCGCATAATGTCTGGTAGTGGAGCTTTATGACTAAACATGGTTTAAGGACCACTAATGTGTAATGACATATGGCATTATGAAACCCATAAATAAATTTATATTAATATTAACACAATGTGAAATACAAAAATTATGTTCCAAAAGATATTATAATGTATGTAGAATAAATTAAACATTACACAATATAGAAATAAAAGGTTGAAAATTCATAAATCTGTAAATACTTTTTTGTGTTAAATATTTGTAATTTTATTTTTTGATTTTAAACTCCACATCAAAATTTGTAGTTTCACTTTGTTTACTTTCAACTTTAGATAAAGAAACAAATAACTTACCATGCGTTAAAATAGGTTGTCTCAAAAACAAATCAACCTTCAATAGTTATTGACCTTAGTTTTTATCTATTGCAAAACAATAGATAAGGAAACTTCTTTTTTTGTAACTTGAAATTAATTATTTTATCTTAATCATAATGAAAAATCGTTATTTATAAGCTTAATGTTAATAACTAATGCAATGTATTTATATAAAACTAAATAATATATTTATAATGATATTAAAATTTTCAAATAAAAAAATAATTACTATACAGAAAATAATAGATTAAAAAGAAAAATAAAAGTTAAATATAAAACAATTAACAAAAAAGATAAATGTATTTAATAAGAGAGAGAGAGAGGCGGGAAAATTTTATAAGAATGTATCTTGGGTGATACCATTTGACATTCAGAAACTTTTATTTATTATATAGTATAGATTCTAGTCGGTTCAAGATATTAATAATCGAATTTTATCTGATTTCTAATCAATTTCAAGGATTGGATTCACATAACCTGAAATTCGAATTCGGTTCGATTCAAATTCCAGGTTACCCGAGTCAATTAGACCCTCCGTCGTGGGCGGGTATCCTCCATGGTATCAGGAGCTTTGCAGCTCCTAACACCACGTCGGGGCGACATGAGGGTGGGGGGGGGGGGATTTGTTACTCACATATACACACCCTTGATCAATATCTCATATTCTTATGGTGCCCCCTCAATCACCTACAACACATTACTTTTGTAAGAGAAAAGAAAAACCTTAAAAAAATCAAAAATATATTTAAAAAAATTATGGAACAAAATCGAAACGATAAAATAAAAAAACCAAGATATTAATTTTTACATGTAAAATCTTAAAGAACTGTTGCTGGTTTACACGTAAAATGTTAATAAAATTTGTTTTTTACGTGTAAATGTTAATGAAAAGGGGTTATTTTAAATGTAAAAATATTAAATTTTCAATGTAAAATCTTAAAGAATTGTTGTTTTACATGTAAAACGTTAATGAGATTTGTTGTTTCGTGTAAAATGTTAATTAAAAGTGTTTATTTTACATGTAAAATCTTATGAACTTTTGTTTTACATGAAAAATATTAATAAAATTTGTTGTTTTACGTGTAAAATGTTAATGAAAAATGTTATTTTACATGTATAATGAATTGTTGTTTTACATGTAAAATATTTATAAGATTTGTTCGTGTAAAATGTTAATGAAAAGTGTTCCCCCCCCCCCTAAAAAAAAACACATAAACCCGCAAAAAGCTAAACTAAACTCGAAGGCTAAACTGAGTTTGAGTTTTTTTATTTTTTTTCGGAACGGGGATGTTTGATAAAATTTTTGGTTTTTTTACTTTTTTTTTTTCGTTTTTTTTATATTTTTTAGTTATTTTTTTTGACTTTTTTGAAGGTTTTTTAATCGGGGATGCTAGATAAACATTTTGGTTTTTTTTTTTATTTTTTTCGTTTTTTATTGTTTTATAATTATTTATTTTTTATTTTATTTTTATTGAAGGTTTTTCTTTTCTCTTGCAAAAATGATGTGATGTAGGTGATTGAGGTACACCATAAGAATGTAAGAGAATTGATCAGGGGTTGGGAATAATGTTCCTCAGTTCTCCAATAAACTCACCGCTATATGTGCGTGTCGCGATGACGTGTAGAGACGGTAAAGCCCTTTCATAGCACACAAAAAGAATAAACACCTTGCTTTTATTGGCTTAGACGAAGTTAACTCTAATATAGACGGACTTTAAAGACTTCATATTGTTAAGCCTACTTTAATTAAATGAGGTTTATATCATTAGGCTTTAATCGAGGGATTTCTTCTGGAACATGATAAGTTGACAAAAATATCTTATGTGATTAGTCGTGAATTTATTAGGGTCAGGCTAAACGTACCCCATCTGTTTGCTTGTCATACACCCTTTGGAAAAATCAACTTTCATATTACCCATTGAAATTATATATTTACCAAATAGCACAAAAATAAGGATTTCTTATTATTTTTTTATAAGTTGCATTTTTTTTTATTATTTCGAGCTTCGGGTTTAGGGTTTAGGGTTTAGGATTTAAGGTTTAGGGTTTAGGATTCGAGTTTAGGGTTT